>NW_028324163.1:3809506-4126907 GCF_054372755.1 Phalangium opilio
TGACGTTTGACGTACAGCTGCCAAGTAGTTTTTTCGGTCAAGTGAAAACCATACTTAACGAGGATGAATCTGATCCCTCTTCCGATGGGCCATAAAAAGTGTGCGAAATTGGACTATGATTCTCGAAAATTGTGCGGAAATGGGCATCCTACTCTCTGCGGATACAACCTTAATCGTATTTGAGCCATTTTCTTCAGTAGCCCCGCGTTGCACTTTGCTAGTTTTCCTTTCACTTGTTTAAAAAAAAAAGAAAAAAAAACATTTTTATTATTTTCATTATTGTTATTAATTTTATGCTGGTTTCATTATGTAAAAATTTTTATTGTTGCCAAAGTCCTCCCTGTTCAAAAAGAGATGTCTTCCAGAAATCGATGAGACTAACAGTTATACCCGAATTGGAGTAGTAGTAATTAAATAAATAACGGTAATGAGGAAGTGTGGCGAAAGCGCTGTGTGATTTATATTGGTTCGCAGTTATTGGAAAAAATTTCCTCGCACCGTTATATTAGGGGATATTTGACTAAAAGTATATTTGTACCTTAAAAATTTGCTTAATATGGGCTAGATCATCTTTTTTCCTTACTGCTATATTAACCACACATAGTAATTTGCAACATCTCTTTCTAGCGTCGACGCCACCGCTGAAAGTGGCCGTTTGGGTCGGCTAATTTCACATTCCTGCCAGCCGAACCTTAAAACCTAAGTCTACGCAATGGTTGGCCGTCCATACCTTATTCTCCTAGCGGCTAGCAACATTGCAGCGGGAGAAGAATTGAGTTTTGACTACGGAGAGCGGAGAACGATGGCCCTGGAAAACAACCCCTGACTTCGCCGGAACCAGACAAGAAGCTCCGTCTCCGTAGTCGAACCAATCGATAATTTCCCCTTGGCATCTACCAGCGATGTCGTTTACGAGCGAGCAGTCTCGCAAGTAATATTTCACGAAGTTAAAACATAGGATTGTAACGTTCAACTTTTGCCCTTCTTTTTAGGAATTTACATGCACGTTTCCGGACTGCCATCGCTCTTATAAATGCCGTAGCAGCCTGTAATTAGTTTTATAATTAACATATCCTGAAACCATTTTTTAACCGTCGTTGCATTTCGTATAGTAAACTACACGAGAAAAAGCAAAGAGACCAGCTTTACATTCCATGTAGAGTGGATGGCTGCTAGAGTTATTTTGGATTAACGAACGAACGTGTACTACACGAACTTCGGATTCACGGAGTGTTCCCAGAAGGGGAATGTTTACATCTATACCTCCCTCCGGTTAGTACAATTTCTTTCAAAATCCCTAAAATCAGTAGATCATTATAAACCCCTCTTTGGGGGGGGGGAAGTACGAAACTAGTTAAAAAGCCCGTAACATCAAAGTTTCGCCGTAAAGCTCAGCGGATTTATACACCGCTTAAAGCTTGATTCTCACTCGACGGAAAATCTCGACGAAAACCTACCGCTCGGCGGCTTGAAAATTTGAACACGCCGGGCTCCGACGGTGTTCCATTCTCATTGAACGGAATTTTTGTGACAGCAAATTTGAACGAAGTCACGTGGTTTGAAGTTTTAAAAACAAAAATTAGAGGGCGCTACCCACTCCCTGTCCGTCAGTCCCTGTTTTGTTAAAAAAATGGAGGAACTGTCGGATTCTGATTTTTCTGTTAAAATCGTGTCCACATTAAGCATTTATAATTATACGCTATTAACCTATTTGTTGTATAAAAACTATCAAAATGTTCGCAAGAAACGTTTTTGGGTGAGAGACATATTTAGGAAGAGGCAAGAACAGGGCTTTCAAGCCAATTTAGTAAGTGAACCCCGTCAGCTGGATCCGCAAAAGCACTTTCAGTAAGCCAAACTTTCTGTTTGTTTTGTATGAACTAACCATAGTATTTAATTTTATAATATTATATTAAATTCGTCGATAGATACTTCAGGATGAACCGAATGGTATGTGATGAAATTTTGGAATTGATCAGGCCATTGATTTACAAACCAGACTCTAGATTTCGCCGCTCCGTCTCTCCGGAAGAAAAGTTGTCACTAACTTTGAGGTATATGCGTTTATTTTAAATATATATCTCAGTTATCACGTAGAATAATTTTAATGATGACCATGTAGATACCTCGCAAGTGGAGACTTGCAAATCAATTTGTCATTTGCCTATAGACTCGGAGCAAGTACCTTATGTAATATAATAAAAGAAACTTGCCAAGCTTTGTGGAATGTACTTTCTCCAATTTATCTGAGAATTCCTCAAACATCGGAAAAATGGTTACAAATAAGCGAAACCTTTGAAAATATGTGGAATTTGCCCCAATGCGTAGGGGCCCTTGACGGGCAACACATAACAATTGAATGCCCAGCTAAAAGTGGATCAAAATAGTTCAATTACAAGGGAAATTTTAGCATCGTTCTTTTGCCTTTATGTGATGCTAATTATAAGTTCACCATGGTTGATGTCGGTGGGTACGGGAGTGAAAGCGATGGTGGCGTATTTGCTCGTTCCAACTTTGGATGTAAATTAATAAGTGGGTTGTTGTCGCTTCCACAACCATCTGAGTTTCCTAATTCAAATTTAGTATTTCAATACTTTATTGCGGCAGATGAAGCGTTTCCTCTTAATAAAAATATAATAAGACCTTATCCCAGAAGAGGTTTATCTCTATCACAGAGAATTTTTAATTATCGTTTGTGTCGCGCTCGGAGAGTTATTGATAATACATTTGGAATTTATGCGGCAAGATGGCAAATTTTCCACAGGACTACTAAAGGGAAACCTGAAAACATCGATGAGATTATAAGGCAACAGTGTGCTTACACAATTTCATTATAAAAAAAGAATCTTTGAAAAATGAAGACCAAAAAATGTACATTCCATTTTCAAACTACGTTGACTAAGAAGGAATTGTTTAAAAAATAATCCCTGGACAATGGCGTAAAGAAATGGGATCCGAAAATCCACTCTCTCCCTGTAGGAATCTATTTCATGTAAACCAACACCCAGTGAATGTTGGTCAAATGAGAGACACTTTATCTACTTATTTGTGTAACGAAGGAAAGTATCCTGGCAAATCGAACGTGTAACGAGGGGCTCAACCTAATAGTTTATTAACAATCAATCATAATATTTTGAAAACAATTTTTATTGTTCAGTGAATAATTGCATTTTATTTTGTAAATGAAAGCACATTTAAATTCTTAACATTTGAAAATTAAATAAAAGTGGATAATGATATCCGAACCCCTTTTAATACTTTTTAGGAACCTTTTATTTTAATGGAAAATTCAATCTTGACTTTCAATTTCATAAAATATATTTTCTATTTCGTGCCTTGCTTCTCGTTGGTTTTTTTTGACAAACTTCTGAACCTTCCCATTAAGCTATTAAAATAGTGGAATATTTCATCTTTCTCACCGGCTTTTTGACTAGTGGCCAGTAGAGTAATGGGAGTTTTTTGAGAAAAATCTAACATTTTCTCAAATTTACTATCCAGACTGTCTTTTTCTCTTCTTTGGGAGTTATCTTCATTTGGCTTATCAGGGGACTTTCTTTTTAATGAATCATTTGTAGCATAAACGCACAATGGACCTTCATCATCCGAAAGCTACTCGCTAGAAATTAATTTCATGTTTAAGACTAATATTAATATAATTTATTTTGCATTATCTCACAACACGTCCTTTCCAAGGAAATTAAAAATAGCTGTTGCCTGCCGGTCTTCGGCTAGTTCATTCACATCCCCAGAATTTGAACAAGTGTTTTCAAGCACCGTTGACTCGTCAATACTGCTGCAAGTTCTTGATAAGCAATAACAAATTAAATTAAATGAACTTACTCTCTAGGTTCTATGGTTGTTTTTAAAAATCCTTACAGTATTTTAGAAAGATCCCACTTGGGATATTTGATATCGTCGGAGCCAGCCCCGCTTTTTTTCGTTGTGTCAAGAACTTTTTTCATTTCGGTATCGATCTCGCATATTCTTCCACGAGTTGTAAGCCTCATCACATGTAAAATATCCTTATGATTAATGAAAAAGTAAATAACTAAGATTTTAAATAATAATTTACCTGTTTGTTTGAACATGGCCCCGATTGCAAACCAACGATCATCTTTTAGAACTGTATCTTTATAATTTTTATGACAAAGGTCAAACAAATACGGGTACTTTATAACTTCCTCGATAAATATCTCTCTATTAAAAATTACTTTTTTCTTGGGCTCAACATTAGTGGTAGTTTTTTTAGGGCCCATTTTGCAGCACTCTTAATTCTCTCTGACTCTTCCCTCGTTCCAACTTTCCAAGACTGATTGCGCAATAGGATGAAATATTTCACTTACCCGCCTAAAATTTGCGTCATCGATGACGATTTCATTATCGCGTTTTCATTGGTGGAGCAATGAGATAAACGACGCGTTCGATGGCAAAAATAGAACACAGATTCCGTCCGACAGCGCAGTGGTTCCGTCGTGGTCGACGGCCAGATTTTGCCGTCGAGTCAAAAACGCCGAGTTTCCGTCGTAATATCCGCCGAGTGAGAATCCAGCTTAACTCCCAAAGAAATAGTTACCCCAATTTTTGGCGCCCACGCGCATTAACTTCCACACTTCCGCTTTAGCACTATTTTTATCTTGTGATTTTGGGAGCGAAAATGGCTCGCGTCTGTGTCTTTCGGCGCGGTGGAAATTAAGCCTTGGCTAAGAAGTTTTTCGATGGTTTCTAGTTTTCTACAAAACATTTAAACGATCGTCAATAATGTTTTGTTGTGATATGTGTGAGTGAGAATTCCGTGGTTAAATTAAAACGGTTTGGACAAATTTATTCGCAGTATCTTTAATAAAAGAATAACATCGTGTTTCTACGTCCACCATAGTCGCCATTTTTCTTAACGACGGAGATCCCAGCCAACGGAAGTTTTGGAACCAAAACCAAGGAGCAAAGATACCATTACAATCTACTGTGAAGTTGTATGTCCATCAACAAGCTGGTCCTTTCTATGCGACACGACAAAATCTTGTTGTTCGCGATTTTTACCATTAGCCCTATGGCCAGTTTCGTACTTCCCCCCGAAGGGGGTTTATTATGAACTCCTGCTAAAATATACAGAGTGTAAGTGATCAGATGAACGCTTATTTATTTGAGTATATCTTTCAGAGATGGGCCGATGCCAGTTTAAATCGATACCCATATATCGGTTTAGCAAATATCGGTACCGATACCGATATGACATAGGTATCGGCCCATCTCTTTAGACGTTCCGATACCGTTTTCAACCGATTCCGATATATCGGTTTAGCCAAATACTGGTACCGATACCGATATTGGTATCGTATCGGCCAGTCTCTTTTAACATTAAATGTTTTTACCTCTCCGAGTGACGTATGTCACGGAGAGGTTCAATTTTCGACGTGACTTTGTGTGTGTGTCCGTCTGTTGTTATTGACTTACACCCCAGGGGACCGCGTTCGCAGTTTCCGAATCGAATCAAATGTGTTCGCTATTTCCGGACCGCATTCACAGTTCCCGGAAAATTCAAAACTTGAATCTATCCACAAATCAACTGGCAACTATTCCTTATTGACTAGGCAATTGTCTATTCTACATGAATACCAATTTGTACTTATTGGCTTTGCACATGGACACCAGTCTGTACACACTGGCTTCTAGCACCACCATCTTCTGGTCTTTGTTTTTGTCCATCTCACATGAACACCAGTCTGTACACCAGGCTTCTACTCCATCATAATCCTTAATGTTAAGACATACGCGGCGATCGGCCAGGGTTACGAGAAACGTCCGGCCTCCCAATGTTGGGGCTTCCACCAAAGGTTCACGCAACTGCGCTGTTCTTATCCACAGCTGCTATTCGAAACCCTTATATACCACCTATTTTAGTAAGGCGAAACAAGTCGTATCCTTCAATTCAAACGTCAATATTAGTCAAGTTTCTCAAGAATGGTTAATTGTTCTTTTTAAACACGATGTTTATTTAAAAAGGAAAATTCATTATAATAATTATATTTATTTTAGTATTTAAGATAATCTTGTCTCTCAACTCATAATTAATACTGAAAGGGTAAAATAACAGTCTATGTGTTTGTCTGTGTGTGTCTGTCCGTCGTTACACTAGTGCAACGCATTAGCAGTTCGCCTAATGTTGATGTGGAAAGAAATCCTGCAAAACCTTATTATTTGGTTTTCTCATGATGCAAAATTAATATATTTAAATATTTTTCGTAATTTCGATGTCTTTAGTAGTTTTGTGGCTTGAAAGCTCTGTTTCATTTTGATATCCCAAGAATATTTTTATATTATTACTTCAAATGGATGTTTATATATTACTTAAACTATACTAAATCTGTTAATAGCATAATCCTTTCTTTAGTGATTACAAGAAGAACGCTACTCTGTCGGTCAAATGCACTTTTATTTGTCAATAGGCCTAGTGAACCATAAAGTAAACGCTTGGGTTTGTTTTTCGTTTCTGTAATGTAGAGACATTAACGGTTAAGAGTGAGCAGAAAGTTAAATACACCTTCAAATAATCAGGCTTAGATTTTATAGTAAAATAAAGCATCATGGTGGAAATCTGGGCCGAGTTCAGCAGAGCTCAGCGCTGTTAGCAGTGTCCAACAGAATGGGGTTTGGTTTTTGAATTTTGACGTCACGCTGCTCAGCTCTGAGCCAGTGCATCACCAAAGAAAATAGTCGGGTTTTTGGATAACGTGACGTAAAACGCGTGGTTCTCAGCTTGGCGAAAAGAACGTGGAGGAATTATTACAAATAGCTCTCTCTGATTCTGATGGGACTATACCTATTTAATTGGCGTGAAACCAATTGATCACGCGAGAATTTTAAGAGACATGTGAAACTTTCTAACGGCAGGTATCAAATCCCAGATATTTCCAGCCCCCAACGGCAAGTATCAAATGATTTAAGAAGCCCCCAACGTCAGGAATAGAATCTCAGATATTCCCAGCCCCCAACGGCAGGTATCAAATCCCAGATATTCACAGCTCCCAACGGCAGTTATCAAATTCCTGATATTCACAGCCTCCAATGGCAGGTATGAAATCGAACTTATAAGCAGCCCTCAACGGCATATTTCAAATACCAGATATTAGAGCCCCCAACGCCAGGTTTCAAATACCAGATATTAGAGCCCCCAACGCCAGGTTTCAAATACCAGATATTAGCAGCCCCCAACGGCAGGTTTCAAATCGAAGATATAACCAGCTTCCAACAGCACGTTTCAAATCTAAGATATAAGATAAAAACAGGCCCCAACGGCAGGTTTCAAATACCAGATATTACAAGCCACCAACGGCCGGTGATCAAATCCCAGATACTAAAAGCCACCAACGGCAGGTGATCAAATCTCAGATATTAGAAGCCCCCAACGGCAGGTATCAAATTCCAGATTTAAGAAGCCCCCAACGGCAGGTATCAAATTCCAGATATTCACAGCACCCAACGGCCGTTTCAAGTGTGAGAATTTCCCAGCCCCAAAGGCAGGCATCAAATCCAAGATACTCATAGCCCCCAAATCTCAGATATTAGAAGCCACCAATGGCAGGTGATCAAATCCCAGATATTAGAAGCCACCAACGGCAGGTGATGAAATCCCAGATATTCCTGGTCCCCGATGGCAAGTTTCATATCCAAGATATTAGCAGCCCTCAACGGCAGGTATAAAATCGAGGATATATGCAGCCCCAACAGCAGATTTCAAATCGAATATATAAGCAGCCCCCAACGGTAGGTTTCAAATACCAGATATTAGAGCCCCCCACGGCAGGTTTCAAATCGAAGATATAACCAGCTTCCAACAGCACGTTTCAAATCTAAGATATAAGATATAAGAAGCCCCCAACGGCAGGTGATCAAATCCCAGATATTATAAGCCACCAACGGCAGGTGATCAAATCCCAGATATTATAAGCCACCAACGGCAGGTGATCAAACCCTAGATATTAGAAGCCACCAACGGCAAATGATCAAATCCCAGATATTATAAGCCACCAACGGCAGGTGATCAAATCCCAGATATTAGAACCACCAACGGCAGGTGATCAAATCCTAGATATTCCTATTCCCCAACGGCAAGTTTCATATCCAAGATATTAGCAGCCCTCAACGGCAGGTATAATATCGAGGATATATGCAGCCCCCAACGGCAGATTTCAAATCGAATATATATGCAGCCCCAAACGGCTGGTTTCAAATACCAGATATTAGAGCCCCCAACGCCAGGTATAGAATACCAGATATTAGCAGCCCGCAACGGCAGGTTTCAAATCGAATATATATGCAGCCCCAAACGGCAGATTTAAAAATCGAATATATATGCAGCCCCAAACGGCAGATTTCAAATCGAATATATATGCAGCCCCAAACGGCAGGTTTCAAATACCAGATATTAGAGCCCCCAACGCCAGGTTTAGAATACCAGATATTAGCAGCCCGCAACGGCAGCTTTCAAATCGAAGATATAACCAGCTTCCAACGGCACGTTTCAAATCTAAGATATAAGTTATAAGCAGCCCCCGACGGCAGGTTTCAAATACCAGATATTACAAGCCACCAACGGCCGGTGATCAAATCCCTGATATTAGAAGCCCCCAACGGCAGGTGATCAAATCCCTGATATTAGAAGCCCCCAACGGCAGGTATCAAATTCCAGATTTAAGAAGCCCCCAACGGCTGGAATAGAATCCCAGATATTCCCAGCCCCAACGGCAGGCATCAAATTCTAGATACTCATAGCCCCCAAATCCCAGATATTAGTAGCCTCCAACTTCAGGTGATAAAATCCCAGATATTAGAAGCCACCAACGGCAGGTGATCAAATCCCAGATATTAGTAGCCTCCAACTTCAGGTGATAAAATCCCAGATATTAGAAGCCACCAACGGCAGGTGATCAAATCCCAGATATTAGAAGTAACCAACGGCAGGTAATCAAATCCCAGATATTAGAAGCCACCAACGGCAGGTATCAAATTCCAGATTTATGAAGCCCCCAACGGCAGGAATAGAATCCCAGATATTCCCAGCCCCAACGGCAGGTATCAAATTCCAGATATTCACAGCACCCAACGGCCGTTTCAAGTAAGAGAATTTCCCAGCCCCAAAGGCAGGCATCAAATCCTAGATACTCATAGCCCCCAAATCTCAGATATTAGAAGCCACCAATGGCAGGTGATCAAATCCCAGATATTAGAAGCCACCAACGGCAGGTGATGAAATCCCAGATATTCCTGGTCCCCGATGGCAAGTTTCATATCCAAGATATTAGCAGCCCTCAACGGCAGGTATAAAATCGAGGATATATGCAGCCCCAACAGCAGATTTCAAATCGAATATATAAGCAGCCCCCAACGGTAGGTTTCAAATACCAGATATTAGAGCCCCCCACGGCAGGTTTCAAATCGAAGATATAACCAGCTTCCAACAGCACGTTTCAAATCTAAGATATAAGATATAAGAAGCCCCCAACGGCAGGTGATCAAATCCCAGATATTATAAGCCACCAACGGCAGGTGATCAAATCCCAGATATTATAAGCCACCAACGGCAGGTGATCAAATCCCAGATATTAGAAGCCACCAACGGCAAGTTTCATATCCAAGATATTAGCAGCCCTCAACGGCAGGTATAAAATCGAGTATATATGCAGCCCCCAACGGCAGATTTCAAATCGAATTTATATGCTGCCCCAAACGGCAGGTTTCAAATACCAGATATTACAAGCCACCAACGGCAGGTGATCAAATCCCAGATATTTCCAGCCCCAACGGCAGACATCAAATTCTAGATACTCATAGCCCCCAAATCTCAGATATTAGAAGGCACCAACGGCAGGTGATCAAATCCCAGATATTAGTAGCCCCCAACTTCAGGTAATCAAATTCCAGATATTAGAAACCACCAACGGCAGGTGATCAAATCCCACATATTAGAAGCCACCAACAGCAGGTGATCAAATCCCAGATATTAGAAGCCACCAACAGCAGGTGATCAAATCCCAGATATTAGAAGTAACCAACGGCAGGTAATCAAATCCCAGATATTAGAAGCCACCAACGGCAGGTGATCAAATCCCAGATATTAGAAGTAACCAACGGCAGGTAATCAAATCCCAGATATTAGAAGCCACCAACGGCAGGTATCAAGTTCCAGATTTATGAAGCCCCCAACGGCAGGAATAGAATCCCAGATATTCCCAGCCCCAACGGCAGGTATCAAATTCCAGATATTCACAGCACCCAACGGCCGTTTCAAGTAAGAGAATTTCCCAGCCCCAAAGGCAGGCATCAAATCCTAGATACTCATAGCCCCCAAATCTCAGATATTAGAAGCCACCAACGGCAGGTGATCAAATCCCAGATATTATAAGCCACCAACGGCAGGTGATCAAATCCCAGATATTATAAGCCACCAACGGCAGGTGATCAAATCCCAGATATTAGAAGCCACCAACGGCAGGTGATCAAATCCTAGATATTCCTATTCCCCAACGGCAAGTTTCATATCCAAGATATTAGCAGCCCTCAACGGCAGGTATAATATCGAGGATATATGCAGCCCCCAACGGCAGATTTCAAATCGAATATGTTTGCAGCCCCAAACGGCTGGTTTCAAATACCAGATATTAGAGCCCCCAACGCCAGGTATAGAATACCAGATATTAGCAGCCCGCAACGGCAGGTTTCAAATCGAATATATATGCAGCCCCAAACGGCAGATTTAAAAATCGAATATATATGCAGCCCCAAACGGCAGATTTCAAATCGAATATATATGCAGCCCCAAACGGCAGGTTTCAAATACCAGATATTAGAGCCCCCAACGCCAGGTTTAGAATACCAGATATTAGCAGCCCGCAACGGCAGCTTTCAAATCGAAGATATAACCAGCTTCCAACGGCACGTTTCAAATCTAAGATATAAGTTATAAGCAGCCCCCGACGGCAGGTTTCAAATACCAGATATTACAAGCCACCAACGGCCGGTGATCAAATCCCTGATATTAGAAGCCCCCAACGGCAGGTGATCAAATCCCTGATATTAGAAGCCCCCAACGGCAGGTATCAAATTCCAGATTTAAGAAGCCCCCAACGGCTGGAATAGAATCCCAGATATTCCCAGCCCCAACGGCAGGCATCAAATTCTAGATACTCATAGCCCCCAAATCCCAGATATTAGTAGCCTCCAACTTCAGGTGATAAAATCCCAGATATTAGAAGCCACCAACGGCAGGTGATCAAATCCCAGATATTAGTAGCCTCCAACTTCAGGTGATAAAATCCCAGATATTAGAAGCCACCAACGGCAGGTGATCAAATCCCAGATATTAGAAGTAACCAACGGCAGGTAATCAAATCCCAGATATTAGAAGCCACCAACGGCAGGTATCAAATTCCAGATTTATGAAGCCCCCAACGGCAGGAATAGAATCCCAGATATTCCCAGCCCCAACGGCAGGTATCAAATTCCAGATATTCACAGCACCCAACGGCCGTTTCAAGTAAGAGTATTTCCCAGCCCCAAAGGCAGGCATCAAATCCTAGATACTCATAGCCCCCAAATCTCAGATATTAGAAGCCACAAACGGCAGGTGATCAAATCCCAGATCATAAACGGCCGGATTTCTGACAAATCAGTTTTTTGGAGTGGTTAAAACGGCCCTTTAAATTAATTGGTTAACCGAAAACCGGTTTCAACGTCAGTGGCTCGCGGTCATCTTTCATGTTTACAAGGGCTCGTCTAGTTACGGAGGGAGGATCAAAATGCATACCCCTTTTTATGGACAAATAAGGTCTAGCTTTTTAGTAGAGGGGAAGCTACGAGTCTCTACTCGTTCTACAACAGACTTCCTTGTGCTCGAACTACTTTTCTTTAAAAACGAATAATATTCGTTTAAACGAGTACTCGATTCGGATTTCGAATAGGAGATTTATTATCCGATTCGTATTCGATTCGGTTCGGTTTGAAAAACCACTATTCGCACAGCCCTAAGAAATACCATATCTGATACCATTATTCTGAGATCCGAGGTCACATCTTGTAAATGGCAATTTAAAGACTGTACGTTATGTTCTTTTATCCAAAATAGGTACAATCAAGGGACAATCTTTTCGAAGCCGCTCCATCTCTAAGGCAACAGCGTCTTTACTTTTAACCACTGGATTAGGCGCTGTGAACTTTCCCACGATGAACAAACCGTTTGAAGTTTTGGCTCTACTACAAGCGACGTATAATTGAGAACTTTTCATCCTTCACTTTGGACTGAGATGAACAACTACTTCGGAGTAGGTGTCTCCTTGACTTTTTGTGTACCGTAATAGCTTCGGCAATTACTAGAGGATACTGCTTTCTTGAAACGTAGATGTTTTTTTGCCCTGAACGTCTAGTGAAACTTCTGACAATCTTCTCAACAGGCGTCCATAATTCAGTTATATTATTGGCTACCATTAATCCTTGAGACTGGACTCTAGTCTCTTTTCCAGTCTTGTTATCATTAAATTCAATCCAAACTCGAACGGGGACTTGTTCACCTTTTTGATTTTGACCATACTGTATTTTTCTTAACCTTCCAGTTGCACCATTTACTAGACCATCGGCGGTGTTCAAATTATTGGTGATCATGTACCTGATACCAACCATTTGGGTTAATTCTCTTGGTAAACCGCTGTTTTTTGGGGTTTCAAGGTTTTTACGGCTTCAAGAATTCTTGTTTTGATTTCATTGCTAGCGTCACCCGTAGCAGAGTCAAATGCGACAGAGCATATCTTTTCAGCATTCCGTGAACGTAACTTTAATTCATTGAACGCATTAACTTCATCATTTGTTGCAAACAAATGAAGGGATTCCAAAGGTTGAGGTCTTGAAATAGATATTTCCAGACTTCGAAACAAATCAACGTCAGCGAATGTCATCTCTCCCGCGGACATTCGATTTAAAGCCATTGCAAATATTTTGTCATCTTTCTGCCTCATAATTTCGCTAAGCTCATAGAGCTTAAATTCTTCCCACTGTGGACTTCCAATAAGCGCCGCATAGGGGTTATTCTTCTCCTTTAAGGGCATAAATGTGTAATTATCCCCAACAGGGGGTAACTGGTTGAAGTCTCCCACGAGAACAACTGAAATACCACCAAAATGCTTTGGAGATCCGAAGATTTGTTGGGCTCTTACATTAATATAATTGAATATTTTGGCTCCACACAGATATTTCATCTATTATCATAAGTTTCAGGCCTAAAAGTGAACATCTTTTTCTGTTCAAAGTGTCGTTGTCCAAAGGATTCATCTTGCCAGAAAATTGATTTGTTGGCAAGTTAAAGGCAGAGTGAAGAGTGACACCATCAATATTGAAAGCCGCTTTCCCGGTGAATGCCGTTCTTAGAACAGATAATCGTGATGGATCGGCACCGAGTTTATTCTTTTTATGCCTGGATACGGCTTCAAAAATGGCTTGAATCAAGAGGCTTTTCCCAACACCAGCACCGCCTGTTATCAGAATCCTCAAAGGTTCTTCTTGAGATGTTTTGAAATGATTAAGTACGTAGTAGAAAATTTCTCGCTGCTTTAAATTTAGTTTTCGAAGCATGCTGTAATATTCTTCATTGTTTACAAGAGTAATTGTTGGAGTGAAGTCGGCAGCGCTAGACTGTTGAATATCAGAAGTTACGTCACAAACGGCTTCTTGAAGAGAGTTGACAAAAAAATCGGGTCATCCAATGTAAAACTTAAGCGGCTAGACTGAGATTTTACAGTTCATCGGGTCTCACAATGTAGTGCTCGATGATTCCATCGGAAAAAACGTTAGTACTATCATCAGGCAATAATTCCAATTCAGATGGTCTTTTCAAAATGTGTACCCTTTCTTCAGGGGTGAAGTGTTTATGAAAATATGAGGGTAGGATTTTACTTTACCTACCTAACCCAACCAACACTTGATTCTGATTAATTAGGCCACGGGGAGTTCGAAAAAAATAGTGAAAAAATTCTAAACCCGCCACAAGTTGGTGAAAAAAGTTTTGGAAAATTTTAAAATTGCATGTACTTACCGCCATTAAGACCGCTACGCGCCTAAACGCATTCTGCCCTCGATCTTGAAAAACTACTCAGGGGGTAAATATAATAACAAGGACTCGCGACCGAAATCAAGAAGCACATACTGCGGAAATATAGCTATGAAATTTTAAACACCCGCTGAAACATTTACAATTCTCATACCAGGGTAGAAAAATATTTTAAGGAAGCTCCAATTTTAAAAATAAACAGCGATATTTTGCTAAATTGCGTAGATTTTTTCGGAAGTAAATGAAGATAAACCACAATATTTTGGAAAAGGCGTAACATTATTTGGGAAGTAAATGAAGATAAACAATGATATTTTGGAGAAGGCGTAACATTATTTGGGAAGTAAATGAAGATAAACAATAATATTTTGGAAAAGGCGTAACATTATTTGGGAAGTAAATGAAGATAAACAATAATATTTTGGAAAAGGCGTAACATTATTTGGGAAGTAAATGAAGATAAACCACAATATTTTGGAAAAGGCGTAACATTATTTGGGAAGTAAATGAAGATAAACAATAATATTTTGGAAAAGGCGTAACATTATTTCGGAAGTAAATGAAGATAAACCACAATATTTTGGAAAAGGCGTAACATTATTTGGGAAGTAAATGAAGATAAACATTGATATTTTGGGAAAGGCGTAACATTATTTGGGAAGTAAATGAAGATAAACTATAATATTTTGGAAAAGGTGTAACATTATTTGGGAAGTAAATGAAGATAAACAATAATATTTTGGAAAAGGCGTAACATTATTTGGGAAGTAAATGAAGATAAACCACAATATTTTGGAAAAGGCGTAATATTGTTTGTTAAGTAAATGAAGATAATTAGCAATATTTTTGAAAAGGCGGCCAATTATTGAGAAGCAAATGATGGCGAACAGCAATATTTTAAAAAGGTTTCAATATGTTGGAAGGAAGTGTATATTAAAAAATTATACACTATTAACTGCAAAACTGTTTATACCGATGGCTATGCAGTAAAGTGTGGCACTTAGCGTTACCCGAGAAGCACCACTTGGAGGTGGCCACACGTCGTTTCTCATGAGGAGTTTTGATAAGGCAGGCCCCCTTGCCTACTGCCGCTACAATCCAACCGGGAGTTTTGATAAGGCAGGCCCCCTTGCCTACTGCCAAAAACTAAGAAAACGTTGCCTTATTCGTCAGTGAATTCGGCAGTGTTTTCTTCGTTTTGGCCAGCAATTAAAAATGCTGGTTCTGCCTCGGGATCGAGAGTAGCCAGCTCTTCCTCCGAGACCCCGATTTCAATTAATTCAAGGCCTTTTTTGCCCGGTCCAGGGTAGCAAGACTTTACGTCTTCCAAGAACCGAGCAAAATTGGTTCCAGGAGGAAGCCAGTTTCCATCCTGGTCCTTGAAAAATAGGCATCGGTACCAATAAGAAGCCATATAGCTACTTAATGACCTGTCTGTTCTGTGGGACTTAATGGCATCCTTCACGTGTCTATTTCGGTTCTCGATGTTGTTCGTATGGGCGCGAGAATCTTCCGAGTTGACAAACTCGTACTTATGAAGCACGGTAAGGTGCTCCCGAAAGCCCATTAACGTACAATTCATGTACATAGGGGCTCCGTCAGACACGATGATGGACCTAGGGGCTATATATTTTGCCATTTGCGTCCACAGAACAGCACAAGACTTATTTTTGACTTTCAAAAATAGACCATCTTTTGTATCCCGGCAATAAATTCCAAAGATACAAATGGTTTCTCCGGCTAACTCCGCCCCTCGGTTGTATTTGCGAGTATGAAGGTAGGTTTCGTCCACCTCCACAAACAGTCCTGGTCCTCCAATCTGGACTTTGTCGGCCCTATTAGAAATGACAATTTCCGTTACCTCACGACACATGGAAAAATAATCCACAACTGTTCGTGAGGAACATTCACTATGGGTTGTAGCGTCAGTGACGCTCATTTTACAAACCCAAAGGAAAACGAGGAAAAGATTGTCGGTAACCGACAAATTTTGATTATAGAACCATGTGTTTTTGGAGGGGACGAAAGCCTTCACACACTCGGAAACCAAATGATCGGGAACCTTTTTCCTCGATGCCTTTAAAGCCTTTCGCTTGTTGGCTCGAGATTCCCCAGTGGAACATCGGATTACGTATCCAAACCGACTTTGGTTGTAAAACACCCCCACAAGAAATCCATCGATAATTCCATCGTCGGATTTATTTCCGCAAGTACAAGCGATCTTTCTTTCATTGAAAGAAGTAACGCTTGGAACCAAGTCCAATG
Source organism: Phalangium opilio (assembly GCF_054372755.1). Taxonomy (NCBI): domain Eukaryota; kingdom Metazoa; phylum Arthropoda; class Arachnida; order Opiliones; family Phalangiidae; genus Phalangium; species Phalangium opilio. Next base: position 3,825,861 of record NW_028324163.1, read on the forward strand.
ATATCACCAGAGTTTTAGCGTCCCTTTCAGATTTGGCCCTTAACTCTTCGTTCATACATGGAAAAAATCCACCCCAATTTTTTAACGAAATACTGTGGAAAAACTGTTCCGCAGTTTCAAAATTAGGGTTTTCAAAAGTTGGATTTTCCATTTTTGAAAGTAGGCCAGCCACAAAACCAAATGTTTCCCACCAAAAATGTGTTTCTTCCCACCAGAAATGTCTCTTCCCACCAGGAAATGTCTCTTCCCACCAAAAATATCTCTTCCCAACAAAAATATCTCTTCCCAACAAAATAATGCCACAAAATTGAGTTTTATTAAACCTCTCGCTTAGCTCGCTCAAACGCGTCTGATGAGTAATAAAGAATTGTCTTAAAAGGTCACCTGTTACTTAAGAACGGTTCGCGCATGCCACATTTTAAGCAAATTTTATATAATTTTCCAAATAACTGACCGCCTTTCCAAAATATGTTGTTTATCATCCCAAATAATGTTACGCCTTTTCCAAAATATTGTTGTTTATCTTCATTTATTTCCCAAATAATGTTACCCCTTTTCCAAAATATTGTTGTTTATCTTCATTTATTTCCCAAATAATGTTACGCCTTTTCCAAAATATTGTTGTTTATCTTCATTTATTTCCCAAATAATGTTACGCCTTTTCAAAAATATTGTGGTTTATCTTAATTTATTTCCCAAATAATGTTACGCCTTTTCAAAAATATTGTAGTTTATCTTAATTTACTTCCCAAATAATGTTACACCTATTCCAAAACATTACTGTTTATCTTTATTTACTTCCGCAATAATCTGCGCAATTTAGCAAAATATCGTTGTTTATTTTTAAAATTGGAGCTGGAGCTCTCTTCAAATATTTTTCTATCCTGGTATGAGAATTCTAAATGTTTCAGTGGGTGTTTAAAATTTCATAGCTATATTTCCGCAGTATGTGCTCCTTGATTTCCGTCGCGAGTCCTTGTTATTATATTTACCCCCGGGTAGTTTTTCAAGATCGAGGGCAGAATGTTTAGGCGCGTAGCGGTCTTAATGGCGGTAAGTACATGCAATTTTAAAATTTTCAAAAAAATTTTTGACCAACTTGCGGGGGGTTAAGAATTTTTTCACTATTTTTTCCGAACTCCCCGTGGCCTAATTAGTCAGAATCAAATGTTGGTTGGGTTAGTTAGGTAAAGTAAAATCCTACCAATATGAGCACGACTGCTCCGGCAAATTTGAATGGAAAGTAGTATGTAACAGCATTCTTGGGTGCTAATTTCTTCACAATGAATAAACTTATTAGCAATAACTTTTAATCTCTCTTTTTACCACTGCCTTTATTTTTCGCTTCCTTGATTGCCTCCCTCAAGAGCTATGACATCCCCTTTTGGGCTTTGCCGATGTAGGAAACTATATACATGAGACAGGCGTACGGGTCTAGGACATATTGAAGATCCATATTAGCGTTCCATAACTCCAAAATCTTCTTGTTGTATGGATTAATTCTTAGTTCCTGCGGTGGCCTTTTCAGAAGGACAGTGAGCCTTCAAATTGCATAAGTTGTAGCTGCAATATATTGCTCTTCAGCGTTTCCAAAAATTCTTCAAATGTGCAGTTTCGACTTTCAATTTCTCGATAGCATTTCGCACCAATTTGCTTGTTCAATGCTGTTTCTTCATCAATTTCGTCCCATTCCTGGTCGCTGTCAGGTGCTTGAGGTTCTACAGCAGAATTACTTGGTTGATCTGTACCAACAGGGGGCGTGTGCTCCACTTCAGTTGGCATATCTTCCTCATTCGATACGAAATTATTTAGTTGATCTGTACCAACAGGGGGCGTGTGCTTTACTTCAGTTGTCATATCTTCCTCATTCGATACGAAATTTACAATATTAGATTTGCTGAACTCCAAAGCCACTTCATCTGGAACTGTAACTTCATGTTTCAAATACAAAGGAGTTGTTATTAGAATCTTTAAAGCATCCAGTATTTTTCTGGGACGAACTGTTTCAAACATATAGTGGTGTTGATATTCCTTCTTCTTCATGAGTTTAATTTGAATAACTTGAGTGTCAGTGGGGCCTCTGGGCAGAATTGAAACAGAAGAGTCGATTGAAACTGGTACATTTACGACATTACCGCGAATGCCTCTTTGCTGATCAACTCCTAGTTTTCTTATCTGCATAAACGGTAATCGAGGAGATATCATTCTATACTCCAGTTCCGTTAGATTTTTCATCTCTGAAGGTAATTCGGGAAAAATGTAGCCATTTTCTTTAGAGAGTGGTGGTACTTTCTTTCGAGAAATACAGCTATGGCAAGAACTACACAACAAAATATGCGACGGTAGCACGTTTTGACGTATTCCTTCAACCGCTAAGTATTTAGCTGAGTCTATTCTTTTAACAGAAGTAAGGAAAAATAGTCCAGAACAGCATTCGCATACATGATCTGGACCATCCAATATATTTTGGAGATAGGTATTTTCATAATATAGTGGATCTTGTTTTCCAATGGTTCTTCTTTCATGATCTCTTATAAGCTCCCTCTAGACAGAACCTTCACGTCTAATTTGCCTTCTAGAGTTGTCTCTCTGTAATTCAGATTCAGCGTAGAACGGATCTTGACGCCTAATTTGTCTTGTACGATTGTCTCTCTGGATTTCACTTTGTATATAATTGGAATCTAGACGTCTATTCTGTCTCGACAAATTATCTCTTTGATTTTCAGCTTGAGCATAGGCTTCATTTCCCCTTCTTAATTTTTTAGACCTTCTATCTCTCTCCAACTTAGACGGAATAGTACTATTTGTGGGGCCTTGGCTAGTTGAAGGGCCATAAAAAATTGGAGGGCCTTGGCTAGTTGAAGGGCCATAAAAAAATTGGGGGACCTTGGCTAGTTGAAGGGCCATAAAAAATTGGGGGACCTTGGCTAGTTGAAGGGCCATAAAAAATTGGGGGACCTTGGCTAGTTGAAGGGCCATAAAAAATTGGGGGACCTTGGCTAGTTGAAGGGCAATAAAAAATTGGGGGCCCTTGGCTTGTTGAAGGGCCATCAAAAATTGGGGGACCTTGGCTTGTTGCAGAGCCATCAAAAATTGGCGGACCTTGGCTTGTTGCAGAGCCATCAAAAATTGGCGGACCTTGGCTTGTTGCAGAGCCATCAATTATTGGGAGACCTTGGCTAGTTGAAGAGCCATCAAATATTTGGGGACCTTGGCTAGTTGAAGAGCCATCAAATATTTGGGGACCTTGGCTAGTTGAAGAGCCATCAAATATTTGGGGACCTTGGCTAGTTGAAGAGCCATCAAATATTGGGGGACCTTGGATTGTTGAGCAGTCCTGGTGCTTTGAAAGGTTTCTTAAAGGACTATCGAAAGTAGAGTTGTTATTTTTTCTATTTTTCAGCACACTTTTGTCGGCGACGTGCATTTTCTTTTTCTTTGTATTCTGAATTCTGGCGTAATCTCCTCATTCTTTCTTTCGGTGATTCTTTGTCATTTGAAGCCATTTTATAACTCTGTTTAGTTCAACTTTTCAAAATACACTAAAATGTTTGAGAAATAACTTATTTCGTTAGTGTTATTATTATAAATGTAGAGAAATAGGTAGGATAAAAATAAAAATTTAGAAAATAGTGATCTTGCTTGGATCAAAAAATTATTTAAAGTGAATAGGCTTAACAATGTTGATTTGCGATAGTTTATAATAATTTACAACCTAGTAAAATAGAGTAAAGGGAAACTTAAAATTTAGAGAATGAAAAATTAAAAACGTAATAGTTTTGCAAGTGCTGCAAGCAGTTAGCAACTTTAACGCTGTACAGTACAAGGCTTAATAATATGAGAAGTTTGAGAACAACAGGGAACTGGCCCTGAGTTGTTTTACACTACAAGAGAATAATTAGGTTAAAGATATAGCTAAAAAACTACATTAAATGTGATCTTGCTTAGATCACCAAATAATACTTAGCTGCAATAATTATTATTTAAGTCTTCAAAGTAAATCATTCGGCGATATACGTTACGAAGTCAAGAAAGACTCAAGAGTCGATAACGTCACGTGACGTTCGCAGGTAAAAACCGCAGGCTGGGCCGGAAATAAGCACATTTTATTGGACCATGTCCAGTGTCCTACTGGACATTGTCCAATAAAATTTTAAAATGCCCCATAATTTTATTAAAAATTAAGGGGTTCACTGGTCATTTTGACCAATAAATTTCCCGAAGTTTTGATAGCTTAACTATGAAAATGTGACACTATTTTTGCTCACTCCAGTGGACATGTCATAAATTTTCAAGTCAAAGGGGGCGTCACTGGATACATGTATCGCAAGAATTTTTTTCTTATTTCCGGCCCTGACCGCAGGTGCAGTGCACCAGTTTGAATTTCGGAAAAGCTAGACACTTATCTCACGAATCTTAGATCCTCCCCCAACAGAAAGCGCCCTATTTTGTAGATGGATACAGGTTCCAATTTCAAATATTTATTATTTTATTTTAAAATCAAAACATTTGTGGAAGGTTTCTTGATGTCGGATGTGTGGCGCACTCCTGTAAGCCAAGCTACTGGGCGACAAAGTTTAAGGGAATAAGGGACTAGTCGGCGATCCTCCCCTAAAGGTGACGATTACCCCGTGTCCGCAGGCGGTGACTTACCCCAATTCCTTCATCCGTCACCACCTGTACAAACCATAACTCCTTCCCTGTTTAATCACTTACGACCTAGCGCTTCCCTCGCGGCCCTTCAGAGTGGGCCGTAAGGGCCGCGTTTAGTCACCCGCTCTAAAATGCTCTAGCGGGCAGTACGTAAAAAAGAAAAAAATATTTCTTGATGACGTAGTTTTAGTTCAAATGTTTTGAAAATTGATAGCGAAAACGCACGTTCTTTGCCCAGTAGAGCAAACTCCAATTGATGCTAATAAAGATTTAAATCTCAATATTGAAAAAATGATCAAATAGGCGCATGTCAGTCAATTTACAGAAGTGTAATTCTTGAATTAATATTTTAATGAATAGGAAAAGAAATTAATTGATAAATCCATGTCCAGATTTTATTTAAAAACAAAAATCATTCAACTTGAATTGAGTCAACATGTACCAAATCTTAGAGTCATTTATATTTTAATAAAACATGAATTAAGCATTTTTTTCTAATTTAATTAATGTACAAATGGAGATTGAAACTATATATATTTGGGTCCACTTGGCTATTCCTTACATTTGTCCAAACCGCTTTACCTAGACGGCTGAAAATTTGCAGCTCCGGACATATTCTTAAAAAATTAGTACACACGGAGAAAGAACTGGGAATTTTCATAACTATATACTGAAAAATTGGGGATTTTCATAACTATCATGGAAAATTGGGGGTTTCATAACTATCATGGAAAATTGGGGGTTTCATAACTATCGAAAAATCTGCGAGTCTTCATAACCATCTTAAAGAGTTGGGGGATTTTCATAACTATATTGTAAAATTGGGAGATTTTCATAACTATTTTGGAAAATGGGGAAAAATATCACTATTGGTAAATTTCCTAGAGATGGAAGAAATGTTTGTTTAGATAAAATATTTTTCATTAAAATTGTGGGACGTCGCGTTTCAGACAAAGTACGTCTATATCACTTAAAAAAACTAATTATTTTTGGCGCATTTCAGATTTAAAGATCAAATAAAGTACCTCTATACATAGAGATAGGAACATATATACCTCTAGAGTCACAACATGGAAGCGTCCCCATAGACTTTAACCTTATAATTAGTGAATATGCAACGTTAAAAACAGTATACTTTATCAAATACACCCAGCGCCATCTGTGCAAAAACGGAAGAACTATTTTGATATATTTTCAACGGCGTAGTCTGCTACTGTGTCTACGCGTGTATTGTATTCTAGCAAATTCGATGGAAGTGATAATGAATTAATTAAACAAATTGATGGTGATTTGACAAGTTAGTTAAACAAACATTATTTTTGTTTGGAGTGAATGAACGAATCATGAATGCTGAATGTAAAATGTACGTATCAACTAATAAATAAATTAAAATTATAAATAGACTACTATTGTCCTTGGAATAAAATCAGTTTGGTCAGTCGTTTTCTAATATTCTCTTTTTATTTTCTCGTTCATATTCTTTGCTATTTTCCTCAGCCTGATATCTGTGTAGATTAACAATGTGATTTAAATGGTGGTTCCATCTGAACTCTTGGTCATACATGTGCTCCGTTAGAGTGGGAAATATGTTTTCACGCATTAAGCATCGTCTAACAAGAGTTTCTATTTTGAGTGGAATGTTTTTAATGCAACCACGACATTTTTCACGATTTAAGACTTCTAAGCCATTTTTCAGTAAGATCAATGATTTTGACAATATCCTTAGATGGATATTGTCTGTGGAAATACGTTAATGTTTGACAAAGCCCCTGAAATTACAATGATATAGCCTGTAGCTCTGTACAAACAACAAACAGAGGGCTATCGTGTTCTTCAATGTCCATTGGGATGTCATACATTTCTGTGTGTTGGGAAGATGTTCCAACTTCTACAGTTAATGCGATATCCTCTATTGCATTTTCGTCTAGATTATGCTCCGCGGGTTCATTGACCTCAATGTAACTTGCCAAAGGTATAGGCTAGTTTGGAGTGTGATATTGACCGCCGCTTGAATAGTTGGCAATAAGGTAGGCCTATTTTCAACCGTTTCATTTACCGACGCGTGAGTGGTTTGGGTAAAGGTTTCATTTGGGATTGTTCTAGCGTATGTTTTCTGTAAATTGTATTAACAAGTTAAATAAGCACCAAAAGTTATTTTGCAAAACAGTACAATGCCAGCTCTAAAATTAGAATTTAGGAGATCCTCATTTGATTCCGATAAAAATAAAGAAGGAATCGCGGTTCTTGTCAGCCTGGACTAAGTAAAGCGAAGTTTCTATTATTAGTCCAAGTTGTCAGTGCTTTAATGGAAGCATTTTCCCGAAAGGCATTTGCCTCAAAATTATCTCCGCAAATCACGTCAGTTGCAGTTGGAACCCAGTCCGTTTTTCCTATGGCTTATTGTGATAACAACTTAGTTTAATAAATTAATAATGTCAACGTTTAATTTATTGGGTTTTCACCTATGCCATTAAACCTTTTTGTTTCTTCCAGTATTTTTACAAGAGGAAACAGCGCATTTTCTACCCATTTTGTTAAATTTTGAACAGAAATAAAATAAAACACTTAAATATACTTTGGAAACATTTATTTAGATAGTTAAGAACAAATAAAATAATATAAGGTCCGTCAACTGAAAAAAGTTTGAAAAAGTTACAGATTTACCGCGAAAAGTTCATTTTTCCCGCCAAAAAGTCATTTTTAGCGCGAAAACCTTATTTAGCAACGCCATCTATTTGTAGCTCGAATAATATTTTAGTTAAGAATATCGCCGATAGTGGCGCTGGTGTCGAATGATAAAGTTTACATGGTTTTAAAAAGTGCGGCCTGTCTCGGGATATACGTTGTGACTCTAGAGGTATATATGTTCCTATCTCTATGCCTCTATATCACTTAAAAAGATAAGGTATTTTTGGCGCATTTCAGATTTAAAGTTCACATAAATGAACCTCTATATCACCAGGGATAGATATTAATTATTAATATTAATTATTTTGAAGGGAGTACGTGCTGAGGGATCAATAATGAATATTTGAAATACTCCAAGCGAACTTTGACATAATTCGAAAGGAAAATGTAAATTTTTAAATGTGGATTCCAAAGCAGGTTGTTGCACGAATTCATACATTTAATTTCGTACTACGAAATGCTACATTTCCAATATCGCGACTATGAAGTAAAGGTTGCACTGCAATTTCCCTCTTCGTACTTTAGAATTTGAAACGTCACCACCCCTTTCTACATTGTTGGCGTTACTTGTACACCGGTAGCGTATTACGCATAATCATTTTAGCACGCGTAAATACCATTTCGGAAAACACACAGTGGCGAGGCCACCATTGGGTATTCTCCCTCGCACCAAGGGTCACCGCCAGACGGTAACAAAGTTGACTACAGGCAGGAGGCTAGTCAACTTTCACTGCCTATAGCGGTGCTTCTAGGCGAGAGAGAGGACCTTAATGGCGGCATCACACCTGTGTTTTAATTCTCTGTATGTAATTTCTAAAATGGTCTACTCTCTTACATATGTACACCGATTGGACTGAGTGATCGGTCCTTCAGGCGCTAGCGAGTGTCAAGCCACAACAATAATCATTCTTGAACACGAACGTTTTATAGTTTTAGGTTATTAAGGTTGGCGGGCAAGTCCGGAGAGTCATGTACCGTTCACTAATGTCACGTGAAAAGGTTTCGACCTATATGGTAATATTTGCTGGGTGTATTGCGTCGGCTCAGATAACCCAAAACACTGGAACCACTGGTGATTGTGTAATTTTATATATTGGGGAAATGGAGGAAGGGGGGAGTTAAGTTAAGTGTGACCTTCTTCGTTTAACAGGTAATGAATGGAGATGAATATAACAAGCCATTGGAACTGAAACGTATTTCTTTTTATGCCATCTTTACCCTTACCTTTGGTTATATACCGATATCATATTTGTCCAGTGTTAAGATAGCTACCTACTAAATGAAACCACACAGGATAAACGATGTTGCTTTGTCTTAAATAGACGACATTAGTTATTTAGTTTATTAACTAGTCTGAACAAAATAAATTTAAATTATCATGTTTTTTTGAACATCAGTCTTCTTAGCAACTTACAGATTTAAACTTTTTTGGGTGCAAATTTGAAAATTTGTCAAGCCAGCAACAATTAAATCTATGTCCGTCAAGGTGTTTACACGAAATCCCTTCAAAATAATTAATTTCATGATAAAATGTTTTCGGAAAATGTAATTGTTCTTGAAAAAGCGTAGATATGTAATTTTTTCAATTAATTTAGAGGGAATAGACCGATTAACAGTAAAATCAGTTGATTGAATTTAATATTTTTTAAGGATTAAATGGATAAAAATAACTAAAAAAAATTGCAATATCTGAAACTTCAGCCGATTGATAAACCTCACACATATCGTTTGTTTTTTCGGCCTTGGTCCAAACCAAGACGTTTTTTTATAATATCTGTCACTTCAGTCTTAATGTAATTAAATTTTGAATAATTATGTTAGCTCTACCGTCATACATTTTGGGTTGAAAGAAGAACTTATGTATCGCTAATTACATTTAACTTATATAAAAAACATAGATTTCGATAAGCATATAATTTGTACTTTATTTAAGATAAAGTTTAAAAATTACAATATTTAAAATATAGAATAAAAATGTTTATTTGTTTCGTACACTCTATACATATACAGTGTGGTCGAGATCAGACCAACACCTTCCTTTATGTACAACCCCCAATACTGCCAACGGCTGATGTCATACTAAATTATACAGCGTGTAAATAAATGTCTGGAATTCATGATTATTATATGCTAGTGACAAGTTACAAAAAGAATACTGGAGAATATGCCTGAACACAACAAAATATTTTAAAGCACAGTCCTACGATTGGTCTTAGAACGTGGGCCTCAAATTAAAACTTCTTAACTGTTTGGTAAACACATCAACGAAAATATTCGACGTTTCTACCATTGTGGTTGAGGCAGACGACTGTCCATGTCTTGCAATACATTTGCAAGCAGTAAACTCATGACGCCTGGTAAGACTAATGGTATTGCCGTCTTAGGTAATCCTCGTCCGTTAAGGCATGATGTAAGGGGTATGCCTTGATAGGGCCTTCGAGTTCAAGGCGATGTCTTTAGCCATCTTCCTTGATATTGAGGGAGCCTTTGATAGGGTCTCTAGTGAAGTTATTCTTCGCGCTGCGGAGCGGTTTGGTATTGACGACACTCTGTGTCGTTGGATACACTCCATGCTCACGAATCGCAGGGTGACGGCGTCTCTTCTCGGGGAATCCCTGGAGATTTCCACCGACCGTGGCTGTCCACAGGGAGGGGTTCTCTCCCCTCTTCTTTGGTGCCTGGTGGTGGATGAGCTGCTGGGTCGACTCGGGGAGGGAGGTGTCACTGCTTTGGCTATGCGGATGACATAGCAGTGATTGTTACGGGGAAGTTCCCTGCAACGATCGCTGCACTGATGAAAACTGCCTTGCATGTTGTTGAGGAATGGTGTAGGGATGTTAACCTCACCGTCAATCCCAACAAGACTGTCCTTATACCGTTTACTCGGAAGAGGACCAATGACCTCTTCAATGATATTTCCTTCTTTGGACAGGTTTTGAAGAAGTCCACCGAGGTCAAATACCTTGGCGTGACCTTTGATGCCAAGCTTACTTGGAAATCCCATCTTGATCTTAGCATCAAGAAAGCCAAAATTCTATTCTGGCGTATAAGAAGTTCAGTCAGCAAATTCTGGGGTTTAAGCCCCAGTGCCGTGAACTGGATTTATACTAGAATCATCAGGCCAGTGGTCTCCTATGGAGCTCTTGTCTGGTGGTCCAGGGTTCGCCTTAAAACAGCCCAAGATGAACTACGCAAGCTTCAAAGGATGGCGTGCATCCGGTCCGTGACATTTAGGCGCCGCCACTTAGGCGCTGGTTATTTAGGCGCCGCCATTTAGCCGCCAAGACAATTAGGCGCCGTGACATTTAGGCGCCGCGACATTTAGGCGCCGCGACATTTAGGCGCCGTGACATTTAGGCGCCGCGACATTTAGGCGCCGTGACATTTAGGCGCCGCGACATTTAACCGTCGAGACATTTGCGTGCCAATAATTTTTCCATTATTTCTTCTAAAAATCCGTAATGACCTCTCAAATTTGGCAACCCGTGTATTGTCCCTGTGCGTCACTGCATGTTCGCAATCTCCATTAAAGGACACGAAAACTTACTTGTTTTTACAAAACAATCCTAAAATAATAAAAAAACAAACATAACCTAACCTAACCTAAGTTGGGAAGTCAATGAAAATAAACAACAATATTTTGGAAAAGGCATATTCCTTTGGAAAGTCAACGAACATGAACAACAATATTTTGGAAAAGGTAGATTATTTTAGGAAGTCAAAGAACATAAACAACAATAATTTGGAAAAGGGATATTATTTTGGGAAGTCAATGAAGATAAAAAAAAATTTAGGAAAAGGCAAACTATTTTGGGAAGTCAATGAAAGAACAAAATACTTTGGAAAAGGCGTATTATTTTGGGAAGTCAAAGAAGATAAACAACAATATTTAGGAAAAGGCATATTATTCTGGGAAGTCAAAGAAGATAAACAATAATTTGGAAAAGGCATATTATTTTGGGAAGTCAAAGAAGATAAACAATAATTTGGAAAAGGCATATTATTTTGGGAAGCCAATGAAGATGAACAACAATATTTTGGAAAAGGCATATTATTTTGGGAAATCAATGAAGATAAACAACAATATCTTGGAAAAGGCATATTATTTTGGGAAGTCAAAGAAGATAAACAATAATTTAGAAAAAGGCATATTATTTTGGGAAATCAATAATGATAAACAACAATATTTTGGAAAAGGCATATTATTCTGGGAAGTCAAAGAAGATAAACAATAATTTGGAACAGGCATATTATTTTGGGAAGTATATGAAGATAACAACAATATTTTGGAAAAGGCATATTATTTTGGGAAGTCAATGAAGATAAACAACAATATCTTGGAAAAGGCATATTATTCTGGGAAGTCAATGAAGATAAACAACAATATTTTGGAAAAGGCATATTATTTTGGGAAGTCAATGAAGATAAACAACAATATTTTGGAAAAGGCATATTATTTTGCGAAATCAATGAAGGTAAACAGCAATATTTTGGAAAAGGCATATTATTCTGGGAAGTCAAGGATGATAAACAACAATATCTTGGAAAAGGCATATTATTCTGGGAAGTCAAAGAAGATAAACAATAATTTGGAACAGGCATATTATTTTGGGAAGTATATGAAGATAACAACAATATTTTGGAAAAGGCATATTATTTTGGGAAGTCAATGAAGATAAACAACAATATCTTGGAAAAGGCATATTATTCTGGGAAGTCAATGAAGATAAACAACAATATTTTGGAAAAGGCATATTATTTTGGGAAGTCAATGAAGATAAACAACAATATTTTGGAAAAGGCATATTATTTTGCGAAATCAATGAAGGTAAACAGCAATATTTTGGAAAAGGCATATTATTCTGGGAAGTCAAGGATGATAAACAACAATATCTTGGAAAAGGCATATAAAGAAGATAAACAATAATTTGGAAAAGGCATATTATTTTGGGAAGTCAATGAAGATAAACAACAGTATTTTGGAAAAGGCATAATATTTTGGGAAGTCAATGAAGATAAACAACAACATGGTTGAACTCTGATGTCAGTTGAATTTAAAGAATATAAGCCTAAAAGTACTTGTCATGTTCCTTTATTAAATATCTCAAATCTTTCGAGAAAATTTTACGGCAATGTCGCGGCGCCTAATTGTCTCGGCGCCTAAATGTCTCGGTGCCAAATTGTCGCGGAGCCTAAATGTCTCGGTGCCAAATTGTCGCGGAGCCTAAATGTCGCGGCGCCAAATTGTCGCGGAGCCTAAATGTCGCGGCGCCTAACTGTCCCGGCGCCTAAGTGGCGGTGCCTAAATGACCGGCGCCTAAATGTCGGCGCCCAAATGTCCCGTTCCGCGTGCATCGGCATCACGGGGTCCATGAGGACTACCCCCACAGCCTCTCTGGAGATCCTTCTGAATATGCTTCCTCTCCACCTCTTTATTGAGGAGGAAGCTATTATGGGAGCCTGTAGGCTCAACAACCACGGCTGGTGGGAAGCCCAAGCACTGGGACTTCAGTCACACCAAGCTCTTCAGTGAGTACAGCAGTCTCGAGCCATCACTTGCGATGGTTTCAGACAAGTCTGTTGTATCATATCATTTTGACAAGCCCTTCATCGTGCACTTTCCTAGTCGCACTGATTGGGAGACCAACCCAGTCCTTGGTACTGGGGGGGGGAGACCGTCTGGTTCACAGACGGCTCGAAGACGGACTCTGGAGCTGGTGCCGGGGTCTACTGCTTGACCAAGAAGTTTGGTTTTTACGAGAGCCTCGACAACTTTGCCAGTGTTTTCCAAGCGGAAATCATGGCCATTTGTTTATGTGCGGATTTCTGCATCAAGAAAAATTACCGCGGACGGACGATTCAGATTTATTCGGATAGTCAGGCCGCCCTCATGGCACTGAATCAGTGCCTTGTTGACTCAAGACTGGTCCTCAGTTGTCTGGATTTGCTGTGTTCTCTGTGTTTAGATGAAAATTCGACCTGATAACAAAGTATTTGTTCTTAAGGGTGTTATAGATAATTAGCAAATCCTAATAAAGGTGTTCAAGCTCGGATGAAATACAAAAGTAATTAATTTTAGTTGCCTTACTGTCGTCTGCTATGAAATTAGGAATTTTCCACATAAAAGCAAACGTTTAAAATTTATCAACGTAACTTGTTAGCACGCAAAAAGCTAGGCCGTTCTAGTTATCAATGAGAACGAAAATGGGGAAATAAGTTTAAACGCGCTAGGAGGTTAGGCTGACTTCTGACCCAAAAGTAATTTTTTGACGTACTATCTTAATTAGTTAAATTACAAAAATTAGAATTCATTAATTAAAAATCAAAACAGGTAAGTTTCTCATTTAAGAAATGCTTGTTAATTTAGAAGCATTCCTAAAACTAACTTCGCTATAGTTTTTCCGTATGGCCTGTCTCAATTTCCTTAAAAAACCGAAATTTTTTTAATGCTTTTTCTATGTGACGCTAACCCTAAAAGGTGTGACTATTTCTTTAACATTACGGAAGGGTGTCATGTCATATCTACAAGGGCCTACCGGCCCTGTAGAATTATTTCATGTCAAAATCAAGGCTAAATATTTTCATATCTTTTATTTTTTCTATTCATTTTTTCAAATATCACAGCTTAGATATAAAAACTAACAAACCTCAATAAACATAATTTTAACTTTTGGTTTTGGTTTGTTCTAGCTCAAGTCAAATTTCTGTCCAATCACCTGTCTTCTCCAAAATCAATTTAACAACGGTGGTTTAACTTTAAAGAGAATAAGTTCCCTCATTAAGCGAAGAAAATTAAACAAAGTAAACTAAAATTTGAAATGGAAAATTTAATATAGAAACATGTTTAATTCTTTTAGCAGTTTTTACCTCTCCGAGTGACGTATGTCACGGAGAGGTATTACACCGGCCGTGTCTGTGTGTCTGTCTGTCAGACCCCACGTGACCGCGTTCGCAGTTTGCGTATCGGAGCAAACAAATACCCGATTTCCGGAACGCGATCGCGGTTCACGGAAATTTGGCCATTCATCTACCAACACCAGTCTTCACTAACTGGCTTCTAAGGACCACAATCTGCTAGTCTTTGTCCATCCCACTTGGACACTAGTCTGTACTTGCAAGCTTCCAAGCACAACCATCTTCTGTTCTTCGTCAATTTCACCTTGACACCAGCTTTTATGCACCAGCATCTTCTGTTCTTCGTCATTTCCACATTGACACCAGCTTCTATGCACCACCATCTTCAGGTCTTTGTCCATTCCACATGGACGCCAGTCATTCCATTCTGGCTTCTTTTCCTTCGTCATCGTTTGGTTTCAAGATATATGCGGCGATCGGCTAGGGTTACGAGAAACGTCTAGCCTCCCAATGGCAGGGCTTCCACCATCGGTTCACGCGAATGCGTTTTTATCTATTATTGGTTTCAAGATATACGCGGCGAACGGCTAGGGTTACGAGAAACGTCTAGCCTCCCAATGGCAGGGCTTCCACCATCGGTTCACGCGAATGCGTTTTTATCTATTATTATAATGGAAACGAATCGTATATATACCCCAAAATTTGAAGAAAGCGGGCAAGAGGGGTACCCTTCACTTTAAACGTCAATGTTAGGAAAGTTTCGAAAGATAATAGGAACAACTTTATTTTAAACGATTTAACTATTTTTAAAGTTATTTACTGGCGATTAAAATAATTAATATCATTTATATTTAATTAATTACTTAAGATAAACTTATTTCTTTGAAGTGACACAAGTGAGAGTTTATATAGAACGAGTAATGAAGATTGCATCTGAATCGAAACACTACACGCATAACAAAGTTAATATAAAGCGAGTAGGATGATAAGATCTCTTACAAAACGATAACATTTCCTTTTTGCAGAATATTAAATGGAAATATTTTAAATAATTTTTGCCATTACGATTTTTTTAGTAGTTGTGTAGCTATAAAGCTCTGTGTCATCTCAATATTCCAAGAACATCTTTTGATATTAACATTTCAAATTTGGTGTTTACTTTTTAATTCAGCTTTACTACATTTATATATAGTGTAAACGCAACTTTTGATTTCACTACATAATAAGGATTTCAATACTTCGTCTCTCTGTAAGTGTTAAAGCGATTGAGCCTATGAAACAAGATACCCTAGAATTAAACTAGAAATGACCTTGTTTCGTGTCCTCTTACAAGAGGTGTTAACGGTTCAGAGTGAGCCGAAAGTTAAATACACACTTAAGTGATAGATATTAGGTCCTCATTAGACTTATGAGAATACACAGGGAAATGTTAAACGATAAATCCTTTACAAATGGTCTTCGCGATATCCCGCCCATTTGAGCTACGTATTTCCGGTTTTCTCATTGGCTGGTGGACCCATGGACGAAGTAATACTAAAAAAACAATGGCAGCCCATTACTGCCCCCATTACTAAGCGACAAAACAACCAATGTAAAGCTTACAGCTCCAAAATGGAGGGGTTATGAAAATGCGGAGTCAAATCCCGGAAAACGCTAGCGCCATCTAGACAGAATAAGACGTTAGCTGCTTCCCTCGTTAGAACGTTGATTCCCCCACTATCCGGTTTGCTACTATCTGCCGCTAGAAGGCGAATCAACAAGTATTTTACAACTTTCTCCATCTGCCATCCGTCCTTCAGTATTAGTTCGTCCATGGTGGACCTGTGTTTGGAAAGTAAATTCGTCTCGACTCGGAGAGGTTTATTTTGGTTTCCCAACTTGTTATTTATTTATTTCATCTGAAATATTGAAGATCTCCAACCTAGCATAGACAGGAACTAACCAATTCAAAAAGAGAAAAATAACGGTCGTTTTCGAAATCTAAAAGCTATAGTTAATCGCGCCTCTAGCGGTAGAGACTGGCGAATTAAAAATCCACTTCTGGAAAAAATTTTTGGACGGCGAACGGGCTTGGATTTAATATAGGAGGCGGTGGTTAGACATTTTATTTTCTCCATGTTTTTTTCCTGTCTGCCAACTTCCCCCAACCAAAGTTCCAGCAGCCGTGATAAATGTCAACCCTAGTAGTTATTAAACATATGGAAGTTTATAATTCTTCTCTGCCTTTGCTAACACTGTCATAATAAATGCCAACTGAACTTTATAGGCAAAAAAAATGTCTTCTATGGAGACGGAAGTATGGCAGTATAGAAAAATTTACGGGTGTAGGCTACAGTAAAATATTATTTGCAATTGCCCAGAAGCATCTTGAGAAGGCTATTTGAAAAAGTGTCCGAATTTAGACTGATTAACCCCTATATTTGTTATTAATTAAAGAGAAAACATGGGAACAGACGCGAATTCTAAAGCTCATCTAAAAGTATGAAGTGAAATACTGAACGTTCGCCAAGGAATAGGGGTGTGCGAATAGTGAAATTTGCAATCGAATACTCGATTAGAAATTTTCGAATAATATTCGATCTTTCGAATACTCGGACAGTCCTTCCTAAGAACTACCACTAACGTTGCATCAAAAATATCAATATCAATATCATTTCGTATACTAATTCAGCACTTTGGAACCATACTCCATCATTTATTATATTTTTATTTTAGCATAATTAATGTGATATTCATCCAAAACCTATTTGCTTCGATGAAACGTTGATAAATTTTAATAAAAGAATTACGATTAAACCTATATGGTACTATTTCTCCAAGCCTGAAACAAGAAATAACTTTTCAAAGATTATCGTGAATGAATGAATATTTATTAACTTTTCACCTAGGTGAATCCCTTTTAAATCAGGGAGGAGCAAGTAATTGCTCACAAGTAGTAGCTTTGGTGTTTTTCGGTTAGAAGTTTTACAGGGGTCCGTAGGAAATAATTTATTATTTTACCCCTGGAGGTTCGGCACTTGAAAGTACATGGATCCAAGTATTTTACAATCACGAATAAAGAACAGGCCCTGGAACAGGGTAATTTGGGCGGGCGTTAAAAGTCCATCAGCCCCTTCCCCGGGACGGGGGAGCATGAAAGAAAAGGCGGGTTATAGCGCTAAAGGCGAAAAGGAATTACTTATTTTTCGCCATCCCGTCAGCATAGTTTAAGTGACCCAATAAGTTAATTTAAATTCCTGCTTCTAAAATTACGTGGATCCCTGAAAGTATCTAAAACTATTCTCGAAAAAATCACAATTACACAGTTTGAGCGAAAAACACTATTGTTTTTTAATTGTCTTAAATTAAGATGTTAGTAATTATTTTAATTTTTAATTTTATTTTCTGTATTTAATTAATATGTTATTAATAGTAGTAAATCTCTTCAGAAATGACAGTGATTACATTGATTGGATGGCTTAAAAGGGTTCATTCCGTTATTGCTCCCTATTTTTAAAGAGGGAAGAGAACTTTTCAGACTGGACCAAATTTATCGAAATACCAAACAAAGTCAGTTGATTTGCCATTACTTTGGGTTACATGGAGGATTTCTCACGATTGAATTTTTACCTCTCCGTGTGATGTAGTCCAGAAGAGGTTCTGTAACGGCCGTGTCTGTCTGTGTGTGTGTCTGTCTGTCTGTGTGTCTGTCTGTCTGTCCGTTGTTACACCCACGTGACCGCGTTCGCAGTTTGCGTATCGGAGCAAACGTGTTCGCCATTTCCGAACTGCTTTCACAGTCACGGAAATGGCTCCTCTATTTGAGTTCTCACACCACCATCTTCTGGTCTTTGTCCATCCCACACGGACACCAGTCTGTTCTTACTGGCTTCTCATCACCACCATGTTCTGGTCTTCGTCCATTCGACTTGGACACCAGTCTGTTCTTACTGGCTTCTAATCACCACCATCTTCTGTTCTTTGTCAATCCCACATTGACACCAGTCTGCACTTACACTGGCTTCTAACACCACCATCCACTGGTCTTCCGTCTATTCCACATAGACACCAATCTGTATCATTGGCTACTACTCCATTATCATCGTTTGGTTTTAGGATATACGCGGCGATCAGCTAGGGTTACGAGAAACGTCTAGCCTCCCTAAGGTGGGATCGCCACCAAAGGTTTTCGCAATTGCGCTTTTTCCTTACTATTATAATGGAAACGAATCGTATATATACGCCAAAATTTGAAGAAATCGGGCAAGAGGGGTACCCTTCACTTTAAACGTCAATATTAGCAAAGTTAGAGATGATAATAGGTATAACTTTATTTTAAACGATTTAACTATTATTAATGTTAATTATTGAAGATGAAAATAATTAAAATTAATTATATTTATTTAAATATTAAAGATAAACCTCTCGTGTAGGGCTGTGCGAATACTCGAATTTTCGAATACTATTCGTGTAATTCGAATCGAGTATTCGATTCGACGAATCGAATTTGCCATTTTGACAAAAACGAGTATTCGATTCACAAAACGGTTATTCGAAAAGAAATTCGAATAACCGTTTTAAAAACGAATATAGTTCCATAAACCGAGTAGTCGTTTCCTAGGTGCTAAATTCCAATAGTAAACGAGTATTCGACTGAAAATGTTAAGGACTAGTATGGTCACATAACATATATAAAGCGGTTTCTTTTTTTCTTTTTGAATTTCAATGCGAATGCGCAGTTCCTGGTGTTTTGTTTTTCTCTCACGAAGTACTCAGTCTTAGCACGGAGGTGTGTTGTAGAAGGAGTAGAGACTGGGCCTCTAGGGCCTAGACAAAAGCGTACTAGTCATTTAGTGTTCCTCGCATAACTTTTGCGCATACCGAGCCTACAATCTCTGACGTCATTTCTCCATTCTCCTAGAGAATACGCGTTTTAAAGAAGGCGTAGTTTTCTTTTTTCCCGGCTTAACTATTTGAATATTTTCCATATTATAGTTAAGATAAATAGATAAAATAGTAAAGGCATTTTAAATAAGATTTGCAAACGCTTGAGAAATTCCCGGCACTCCGACTCGATACACTAGGGATGTCAAATACCGCCCGGTGTAACCGAAAACCGGTTTTTTTACTCTTTGGAGCACCGTTTTTTTAATTCTTAGGTTTTAATCGGTTTTTTGAAATGAAACCCGAATCAGTGTTTTTTCAATTCACAAAATGAAAAGTTTTAGTTTTTCGACACTTGTTACTTACCTTCTGTTCACTTCTAGCAATCTACCACCATGGGCACATATCAATTTTAAAGGAACTTTCGTTCTCACTCCAAGAATAATCTGTGGAGTAATTTTCCATTGGTGTATTCTAGAATGCCAATGGAAAACGGCACTAGTTATCGCTTATTAGTACTACTTACTCGTACTAATATTCGGTCTTCCGGTCTATGTTGGAATATAGCATTTTTCAACATCTATCATAAACGGCCGGATTTCTGACAAATCAGTTTTTTGGAGTGGTAAAAACGGCCATTTAAATTAATTGGTTAACCGAAAACCGGTTTCAACGTCAGTGGCTCGCGGTCATCTTTCATGTTTACAAGGGCTCGTCTAGTTACGGAGGGAGGATCAAAATGCATACCCCTTTTTATGGACAAATAAGGTCTAGCTTTTTAGTAGAGGGGAAGCTACGAGTCTCTACTCGTTCTACAACACACTTCCTTGTGCTCGAACTACTTTTCTTTAAAAACGAATAATATTCGTTTAAACGAGTACTCGATTCGGATTTCGAATAGGAGATTTATTATTCGATTCGTATTCGATTCGGTTTGAAAAACCACTATTCGCACAGCCCTACTCTCGTGCAAAGAGAGAGATTATCATTGCCTCTTATATCTACCAAGGCCCGTGCATGTGATATAATTCATTCATTGCCTCCTATATCTATCAAGGCCCGTGCATTGCGATATATTTTTCAAAACAACAACAAAAATGGGAAGCTCCTCTCAGAAACATAATAATTTCTTTTCTCTGCATATGAAATGAAAATATGGATAATATTGCGCTCCTTCTTTAATGCTATGAATCCTTGCCTGTCTATTAATATTTTACGTAGGTGTAATACGTTTTTAGGGAAGTCTAGAGAGGATAAACATAAGCGAGATTGTTTCGGAAAAAAATACTGCTTCCACCAATGGGTTTATACTCCTTGTTACTGTTGTATAGAGTAATCATGATAAAAGCTTAAACAATTACGAGAGGACAGACCTTTTTTATCCTCTCGTTTCATTCTTAAAAAGAATATAAAACATTTATTTTGTATCAAAAAATAATTTTTGGTGCTAAGATTGCTTTAAAAAAATCCAAACGGCTAGGCATTGGTAAAAAAGACAAATGATATTTTGCAAATCTAATGAGATAACGCCCACCTAGTTGAAAATTGCCCTTTTTTATCCGCGGGAGCCATTCTTTATGAGAATTTCGATGCTAGTAGGTTGTCAATTAAACTACCGGTATATTATTGTTGTTGGAAATTGGATATTAAGTCAAATTAAGTGGTTGTAAAGAGCCAGCAGGTTTTTGCCGCTTCTTTTTGTGAGTATTTGATTTTTGTATGTAAAATGGAGGAAGATAATGTTGAGAGTAAGGTGAAATGCGGAAGCGCAAAGCGCGGGAAAGGATGAGGGCAAAAAGGTCGACGTTTTCATTGGATACTTAAGGTTATATAATCTTCTCGACACGGAGAGGTAATATTTTGGTTTTCCCAACTTGTTTTTATATTCCCCATGTAAGGGAAAGTAACGCTGATCCGTTTTTTTGAATAATCGGGACCGGCTGTTCTTTAATAACTGGGGCAACTAGAAAATTATGAAGCCAATATACTAACGTAGATAATAGTATGAACTGTGTTCAGATCTATGCAACATTGTACTAACAATAGTATTTGGACATAACGTTAACAAAGTTAATTTTGTCTGTTTTTCATCGAATAAAATGAAAATGTGGGGAATATTTTTTGATAATTCGAGGCAAAATGTAATTCTGTAGCTAGTAAAGACAATTGTAACTCAATATTACGATAATTTTGGTTAATTATTGCATTTCAAAATGAATTTGATCCTAACTTAGCTAGACCAAAATGGATATATATATACTAAGCCAAATAATCTCCACGGCACCGAGCTCAGTATCCTAAGCTTGGAGCAGGTAAATCCTGCTGCCTCGAAATCGATGCTTTAACGGTTGTTGTGGTGCCTGGTGGTGGATGAACTCTTGGTTAGGCTCGGGGGTGCTGTGGGCTGCAGCTGCTTCGGGTATGCGGACGATGTAGCGTTAGTCTTTACCGGGAAGTTCCGCACTTATGAGATCTGCTCTCTCTAGCGTGGACCAATGGTGTCAGGCGGTTAACCTCACCGTTAATCCTGACAAAACTGTCCTTGTTCCTTTTACAAGGAAGAATACTAAGGATCTGTTCAATGATATCTCCTTCTTTGGCCAGGTCCTGACAAAGTCCTCCGAGGTGAAATACCTGCCCCTGTAACAAAATCGACGTTGGACCGACGTAGTCGGTTCGAGGTCCAACCAACACTGACGTAAAAACGTCGGTAAACTTTCATTTCGACCGTCGAAATGTCCTATCCGTTTAAGTGTCGGCCCGACTTCAGGTCATAGAAATTTTGCCAGCACTAAAAAGTAAGCGTGTCCAGCTCTTACCTTATCAAACAAGAAGTCGGCTTTGTTATCTGGTTATGGTCGGATTATTAATCTAATTGCGGTCGGATTTATGGCTTGTTTGTGGGGGGCTTTATGGCTTGTTTGTGGTTGGCTTTATGGCTCGTTTGTGGCCGGCTTTATGGCTTGTTTGTGGTCGGCTTTATGGCTTGTTTGTGGCGGGCTTTATGGCTTGTTTGTGGCGGGCTTTATGGCTTGTTTGTGGTCGGCTTTATGGCTTGTTTGTGGCGGGCTTTATGGCTTGTTTGTGGTTGGCTTTATGGCTTGTTTGTGGCCGGCTTTATGGCTTGTTTGTGGCCGGCTTTATGGCTTGTTTATGGTTGGCTTTATTACTTTTTTATGGTCGGCTTTACGACTTGATTATGGTAGGCTTTACGACTTGTTTATGGTCGGCTTTACGACTTGTTTATGGTCGGCTTTACGACTTGTTTATGGTCGGCTTTACCACTTGTTTATGGTCGGCTTTACGACTTGTTTATGGTCGGCTTTATGGATTGTTTATGGTCGGCTTTATGGATTGTTTATGGTCGGCTTTTGGCTTGTTTATGGTCGGATTTAAAGCTTATTTATGGTCGGCTATAAGGGTTGTAGTTAATGTCTTCTAAACACCACTTTCATCTGGTCTTTTGTCCATCCCACATGGACACCAGTGCGTACTTACTGGCTTCTACTCTTTCATCATCGCTAAGGTTAAGATGTACGTGGCGATCGGCTAGGGTTACAATAAACTTCTAGCCTCCCAATGGTGCAGTTTCCACCAAAGGTTCACGCAATTGTGCTTTTGTTAAGATTCGAAACCTTATGTACCGATTTGAGTAAGACAACAATAGGCGTATGCTTCATTTTAAACGACAATATTAGTCTAGTCTTTCAAGAATGTTCAATAGTTATTTTTTAAACGATGTAACGCGCAATAAGGTTAATAATTATCGAAGAAAATATATAATATTAATTATATTTATTTTAATGTTTAAGATAATCTTAAACCGTTGATACACTAGTGCACTTTTATAAAAACGCATTTTAGTTGGTAAGGAGTCGAGCAGTTAACATAATCCTTCATTACATTAACCGACTTAAAATGTAACTATCAGACTACTCCATTCTATTGTTCTCAAGGCCGACTGCAAAGCGGAGTTAGCAACTGTAGTTTAATAAGAGTCGGATTTCCATTGTAAGTGCCAACTAGACCATAAACCGACGAATCTACCTCGAACCGACTCAAACGCGGAAGCTTCATTATAACGAAATTTGAAATGTTTAGTATTGATCGGTAGGTAGTCGGGTATGCCGACCTCTCGACCCATGTTGTAAATTTTATAAAAACCCATGTTAGTTGGTAAGGAGTTGAGCAGCCGACCTAATCCTTCCTTACACCAACCGACATAAAATGTAACTATCAGCCAACTCTATTTTATTGTTCTCACGGCCGACTTCAAAACGGAGCTGGTATCTGAAGTTGGATAAGAGGCGGACTTTAGTCGTAAGTGCTGACTAGGCCATTAAGCGAAGAATCTACCTCGAGCCGACTCAAACGCGGAAGAAGCTTCATTACAACTAAATCTGAAATTTTCAGTGTGATCGGTACGCCGTCGGATATGTCGACCTCTAGACCCATATTGTTATCTTTTATTAGATAGAAACGCGTGTTAGTTGGTAAGGAGTCGAGCAGCCGACCTAATCCTTCATTACATTAACCGACTTAAAATACAACTATCAGCCAACTCAATTTTATTGTTTTCACGGCCGACTGCAAAGCGGAGTTGGCAACTGAAGTTGGATAAGAGTCGGATTTTAGTCGTAACTACCGACTAGACCATAAACCGACGAATCTACCTCGAACCGACTCGAACGCGGAACTCTCGTGTTACTGGGGTGGGGGTGACCATTGATTGCAGACTCACATGGAAGCCGCATCTTCAACGGTGTATTAAGAAGGCCAAGATGCTCTTCTGGAGGACCAGGAGCTCTGTCGGCCAGACTTGGGGCCTCAACCACAAGGCTGTACACTGGCTCTATACTGGGATCATCAGACCCATACTATCTTACGGGGCACTTGTCTGGTGGACAAGGGTCCGACTTAGGACGGTGCAGGCCGCCCTGCCCAAGCTTCAAAGGCTTGCCTGCATTGGTGTTACGGGGGCCATGAGATCGGCCCCAACTGCTTCCCTTGAGGTGCTCCTTGACATGCTTCCTCTTCATCTCTTCATTGAGGAGGAGGCTGTCATGGGGGCCTATAGGCTCTACATTAGTGGCTGCTGGGTTCCAAGACTCTGAGATTACAGCCATACGAAGCTCTTTCGGGAGTACGCCGCATTCGAGCCGTCGTTAACGATGTGCTCTGACAAAACCGTTACCAGTTTTGACTTGACTAAGCCATTCAGCATCCACTTTCCCAGTCGGGCAGAGTGGACTAACCTGCTGCCTCTTGGCACTGGGGGTGAAACTATTTGTTTCACCGATGGTTCCAAGACTGATTCCGGCGCTGGCGCCGGCTATTACTGCCAAACCACAAGGGTCGGCTTTTCTGCTTGCCTGGGCACCTTTGCTAGTGTGTTCCAGGCGGAAATTGCCGATCTGTTATTTCGCAAATTACTGTATTAATAAAGGGTATACCGGACGGACTGTGAGAATCTATTCTGACAGTCAGGCCGCCCTGAACGCGCTGAACCAGTGTCAGATTACTTCTCAACTGGTGCGCAGCTGCCTTGATCTGCTAGCGCGACTGGCGTCCTGCAGCAGGGTTCTGTTGTACTGGGTGCCAGGGCATAGCGGGTATTATGGCAATGAGCAAGCCGATAGATTTGCGAAAAGGGGTGCGGAGGTCAAGCTCTTGGGACCGGAGCCGGCCGTCCCCGTCCCCTACAGGCATGTTAAACGGTGTCTGCATGACAGGTTGACTGTCATACTAAACCAGCTCTGGCATAACATGGGGGGCCAGAGACAGACAAAACTGTTAGTCAATTGTCCCTGTAGGTCTCGTGCTAGAGACCTAATTTCGCTCAGCAGATGGGATATTAGGCTGGCTACCAGTCTTATGACTGGACACTGTCGGCTTAATAGGCACCTCCATCAGATGGGTTTTACCGACGACCCTCTCTGCAGGTCGTGTCAGGAGAAGGAAGAAACATCCGCTCACGTACTTTGCGAGTGTGACCGCTTCGCCTCGCTTAGACTAGAACATTTTGATTCACACACTGTGTAGCCCTCAAGGGTCTCCTCTATCACGTTGGAGCGAATTCTTCGCTACGCTGCAGCTACGGGCCTATTCAAGGCCTGAATACGAGGATGCACAATATGCCTTTGGCATCGGTGCTAGGGCGCGTTCCCTCCTCAACAACAATAATAATAATAATAATAAGTTTTAAAATAGTATATTTCCTGATTTTAGCTGTGCATCATTTAAATTTAAAGTAGCTAAAGGGCTAGACTTAAAAAAATGTACTAGTGCTTTCACTTTTTTGACTAAAGCCATGGGTTTGGCAACGGATAATGCTTCTTGAGCAACCAGGATTAAGTTATGGGCAAAACATGGTAGATGTTTAAATTCGCCGAAGCGATCTCTTACGGCTTTAATAATATTTGATCCACTGTCGGTTACGCAACCTACCACTTTTAGTAAGTAAATGTCCCAATCAGATAAAATTTCAGTTAGTTTAAGCGCAATATTATCTTAAGTGGTGCTACCTGGGAATTGATCAACCGTCAAATTGTGGGACCGATGCTTTTCCTCACAAATGCTGTAAATAGTAATGCCAATAAAAGAGGCGTTGGAGCAACTCTCAGACCAAATGTCAGTAGTTAATGCGACATAGTCTATGGAACTTATTTCAGAGTTTCGAACTTCCATCAATTTCTTGTACTTTAAATCTAAACCTGCCGTGATAGTTTTCCTACATGGAACTTTAAAACGGGGAACTAGAACTTTCATTAAATGAAGAAACCCCTCTCCTTCTACAACATTCAATGGCAGTAGGTCTCGAGCAACCATGAACTGAATAGCATCATTGATTTCGAAATTTTTATTTCCTCCCAAATTGAAAGCTGCTCTTCTCTTTAAAGTTTTAGTTAATGTGAGCTGTGTCTTTGATATTAAGTCTGAGTTTGATTCTTCACTACGGCTATGGTTTGATTCAGCTGAAAATGTGCTAGTGCTTGGTTCAGAAATTAAAATTTGCAACGGTAGATTTGCATTTTCAGTCGAAGGTAAATTAAGGTTGTTTTCTACTACCTGGTAAGGCTTGTCAGTCTTGGATTCAACCGTTCAATTATGATTTGTTTGTAAATGTTTTAATAATTACTTGTATTACCAGATGATGAAACTAGTTTGTCATAAAAATTACATGTTGCCATACTTTTAGTTTGTTTAGTGAAGTGATCTTATACTACACTTTTTCGCTTAATGGGGGCCATTTTGAAAAACCAATAATTTGGGAAACTAAAGCAACCTACAGTCTACATTTAACTTAAGAGCTATAACATTAGAGAACTAAATAATCCTGCATGTGAACTAAATTATAAAATTACAATACATGAATTTTGGAGAGGACTTGCTGATCTCCAAGTAGCAGCTTGTTGACCTCATGCTCCAAGGCGTATGACATAAAGACGTAGACGGTAGATGGGATATCAATGGGCATGAGAGCTAAGGTGTGGGCTTATATTTAAAGATTGTCATGGAGTGGATTTAAAGATAGTCATGTTGATTGATTTGAAAATAAAAATCGTAATGGCTTGGAACGTGGAGAAGTATATGATCATGATGGACTAGATAAACTCTGTAATGGCAACTCAATCATTAGCAGAACAAACTGGAATAAACAACAGGTTTAGTCTATCTCACCTCTTATTGAATAAACAGTTACCACTGGCAACGAGAAGGGACGAAAGCAGAAATGCAGGATATATTACTGACTGACTAAAGAGTGCAATAATAGTGGAAATTGGACTCAAAAAGTAAAAAACAGACCAAGATGGCATTGCCTTGATTGGATATGTCACTTTGAGAAGCACTTGGACAAGTCTATGGTCATGGTTCTGAATGGACTAGATCTAAAAGGTTAACTCAAGCCCTAGAAGCTCAAACTACAAAAAAGGACTTGGTCTCACCTCTTATTAAATCAACAGTTTCTAAGTTACAAACGACAACGAGAAGCGGCGAAAGGACGAAAGCAGAATTGCGGGATATATCTTAAAAAGTTAAAAAAAAGTTCAAGATGACATTGTCTTGAGTTGATATGTCACTTTGGGAAGCACTTGGACAAGTTTATGGTCATGGTTCTGTATGGACTAGATCTGAATGGTTAACTCAAGCCTTAGAAGACCAAACTACAAAAAACAGGACTTGGTCTCACCTCTTATTGAATTAACAGTTACCGACGGCAACGAGAAAGGGAGAAAGGACGAAAGCAGAATTTGTAAAAAGTAGGCATAAAAATAGACTCGGTTACAGGCTTATTCAGGTTAGTTTATGTTCAGCCCTTTAGGGGCGTTTTCACATTCACCCGACCTTTAATGTAGTCTGCTCTAATGTCAACTAGTTTCAGTTCTCTGAAGTTGTCTAATTGATAAGTTCGCTTATTATTATGTCATTATTACTATTTATATTTTGGAAATAAAATACACTGCACCGGACTAGTTTCGACTTGGTATTCATTGATAGAATTCAAGAACCTTAACATGGTAGCAGAGCGTGGTTCTTAGGCGGATTGCTATCAGGGTGGACCAAGGCTTAACACCGCGGTGAAGTCAAGTAATTCAATATGGCGGAAGGCAACGAAGGTACGACAGCTTTTGAATTCAAGAAATTATCCGATGATAATTATACTTTATGGAAATTCAACATGAAAATGGCGTTACTGGACTTTGGCCTATGGGGCATTGTCAATGAGACTGAACAACCTCCTGCAGAATCAGCACGAGCAGAAGAAAGGGAAAGATATCGTCTACGACAGGAGCGAGCACTATCGAAGATTTCCATGGCAGTTGATGATGAACATAAGCATCTAATAGAATCCTGTAACACAGCTGTAGAAGCTTGGAAGCTTCTGGAAGAACAGCATGAGCCCATATCTCGTACACGAATATTGATGTTACGTACAGAACTGCAAAACCTGCGATATACTCCTCCAGAATCAATGGCTGTCTACTTAGCAAAGATGCAAGCGATAGCGACGAAGTTGAAGAAAGCCGGCGGCACTATTCCAGACGAAGAGATAGCATATCAGATGATACATATGTTACCAAAGGAATACGACAACGTGGGCTTTACAATTTGTGGGTTATCCAAGGAAGAATTCACGCCACAAAAGGTCAAGACGTTACTGATTGCGGAATATGAGCGATTAAAGCAGCAAGCGAAAGCGGCGGCATCGGAAGATGCGACATACCATATAGGGTTCTCATCTACGGTCACCGCAAGAACAAACGCTCGTTCTCAAGGACAACGTAACGAAACAAAGAAAGAGGTTGAATGTTTCACTTGTCATAAAATCGGCCATTTCTCAACTGGATGTCCGGATAAACAAAAGAAAGAAAGGCAAAAGAAGTCAACAAAGAAGAAACGTAAAGGGCAAGTCATGAATTTCTACGCTTCTGCGATGACTGCCACAACAGATGAAGATCAATGGGTGTTAGACAGTGGAGCCACTCACCACTTTTGCAAGCGCCTGGATTGGATGATCAATGTGAAGGAAATAACGATAGACATCGATACGGCAGAAAGTAAAACCCAAGCCATAGGAATCGGGGAAGTCCAGCTTGTATTAAAGAACGGAACGCCAGTTACCTTGCATGATGTCTATTACGTACCATCTTACAAGAGAAATCTACTATCTGTGCGACAAATAGATAAACAAGGATTCAAGCTCGTAGCATTTCAAGGACGCTTCACAATCATTAAACCAGACGATGATGAAATAGTCATAGAGGCACGGCTTCATAAGAACAACCTATATATGCTTGATGCTTTGGTATTACAAGAAGAAGAAATCAACCAAGAAAGTCATATCAGTTCAAAAGAAACAGAAACATGGCATAAGCGACTGGGACATCCGAATATTCGAAGAATGCTGCAACTAAGTAAAGGCAACATGGTAAAGGGACTGCCGCGGTTTAAGGACCTGCTTGACACCTATATCCCCTGTCGACTCTCTAACTCAACAAAAGAGCCATCTCGCGCCAGTGAAGGAATACAGTCCAAGGATGTCTTGGAACTTGTACACAGTGATCTATGGGGTCCAGCTCCCGTAGAATCACGGGCAGGGTTCAAATACTTTATCAGCTTCATTGATGATTTTTCAAGAAAAGTCACGGTATATATGATATCCTCCAAGGCAGAAGCGCTTAACTCCTTCCTGAAGTATAAAGCGTGGGCAGAACGACAAACCGGGCAGAAGATAAAGAAAATCAGAACCGAGAATGGCCTGGAATACTGCAACAAAGCATTTACTGACGTTTGCCAGAAAGAAGGAATCCAAGTGGAACGAACGAATACGTACAGTCCAGAGATGAACGGTACGGCGGAGAGGTTCAATCGTACAGCGTTGGAGGGAGTGCGTACGCTACTGGAAGATGGAAGTCTTCCCCAACGGCTGTGGGGAGAGGCCTTAATGACATTTGTCTACCTGACTAACAGACTCCCGCACTCCAAGGTTGAGGGGAGTGTACCGGAAGAAAAATGACTGCGACGACACATATCCGTGAAACATCTAAGACGATTTGGTTGTTTGGCTTTTGTTCATCAACCGAAAGTCAAGAGAAGTAAATTGGACAATAATGCCAAGATGGGCATTTTGATTGGTTATGCCGCTGCATCAAAGGGCCATCGAATATGGTTCCCCCAAGAGGACTACGTGGAGGAGACGAAGCACGTGAAATTTGATGAAAAGAAAAACGGCTATACCGAACTTGGAACACAGAAAGAAGATATGAACGTCAAATTCTATAATAGCCATTGGCAGCTGTTAGAACCACGAGACCATGATGACACTGAATCAGAAGATGACAGTGAAACGGACTCTGAATCATCTACGACATCAAATGAATCCTCCGAAAGTACGTCAGACGAACCTATAGACAATGAAATTAAAGGACAAGACCGATCAAAGAATGATGGAACAGATACGGAGAACAATAACGAAGATGATACGGAGAACAATATCCACTGGGAAAGGCGAATCATAACAAGAACAAAAGGATCATCAAAGGGAAGAAAGGACGTCTATTATTATGACGTCGAAGCAAACAAACGCTTTCATTCGCAGAAACGAATAAAGGAATATTTGGAGCAAAAAGGAAAACCTTACGATCCTAATCTCTTCAATTTCTCACCGAAAACGACTGATTCAGATACAAATGTTGAAGCCAACATAGTGTAAGCCCCAATAACATATGAAGAAGCCATGCAAAGGGACGATGTCGATACGTGGACAAACGCCATGGACATCGAAATGAGGACCATAACACAACGCCAAGTCTATGAGTTGGTAGAACATCCGGCTGACAAGAAACTCATCGGAACGAAATGGATATACGTAATCAAACGGGACGACAAAGGAAAAATCGCCAAATATAAAGCAAGACTGATTGCTCAAGGATACTCACAAATCTACGGCGTAGATTACGATGTGACGTATGCGCCAGTAATCAATTTCACCTTAGTCCGAGTATGCGTCTTCGTATTTATTGTCTGTCTCGGATGGTGCCATCAACAACTGGACATTAAAGGCGCCTATTTATATGGGAGCATCGATGAAGACGTGTATGTTAAACAACCCAAGGGTTACGTCTCACCAGGCAAGGAAACTCTCGTATGGCATCTCAAGAAAGGATTATATGGGCTAAAACAAAGCGGAAGAAAATGGTTTGAAGAATTGGACTCGACATTAAGAAAGCTAGGATACACGAAAATTCAGGGATGTAACTGCCTATATCGTTTTGGCACGCGAGCGATATTAATTGTCTACGTTGACGACATTATTCTCATAGCAAGACAGCACGATATCATGAAGGAGTTACTTCGCAAGTTACAGACGATTTTCGAGATTACCGATTTGGGGCAGCTTAGATACTTCCTCGGCGTTGAATTCGACATCACAAGACCTGAAGAAGTCCGCATACATCAATCCCGATATATTACGAAAATAGCAAAGGAATTCAATATAGAAGCCTCTCGAAAGAAGCTCGATGTACCGTTAGAACAAGGAACGCGGCTGAGTCAGAATGGAATCAACTCATTGGATCAGGAGCAATATCCTTACAGGAAACTGGTTGGAATCCTCCTGTATCTATCACAACGAACACGACCTGATATCACGTACATAATCTCGTGTCTCGCAAGATATTCGTCAAATCCTGGACAGGAACACTAAAACTATCTCCTTCGAGTTTTAGCATACGTTGTAGAGTCCGAGAGTTACGCTATCAACTACCACAAGACTGCCAGAATGGATTTGGAAGGATACACTGATGCATCATGGGCTTCGGACCTCGATGACAGAAAATCCACCAGCGGCTTTGTCGTCAATATTGGCAACAACCCCATCCTCTGGAGATCCGTGAAGCAAGCATGCGTGGCCCTCTCATCCATGGAAAGCGAGTACATAGCGATTGCAGAAGTAGCGAAAGAAGTCCAATGGATGACGCCCATACTGAGAGAACTGTATAGCATGGATAAGTTAGAATTACGCGAGACGAAAATATATAGTGATAGTCAGGCCGCTATTTACATGTCTAAAAATGTTATCGAAAACAATCGTTCTAAACATATAGACTTAAGATACCAGTTTGTACGCGATTGTATAAGCAATAATTTATTTAACCTTGTTTTTGTTAAGACGGATGACAATATAGCAGACTTGTTTACTAAGTTACTTCCCAAACGAAAATTTATAGAATTTTGTATAAAATTAAACTTGTCTTCTGTATCCGAGTCAAGGGGAGTGTAAAAAGTAGGCATAAAAATAAACTCGGTTACAGGCTTATTCAGGTTAGTTTATGTTCAGCCCTTTAGGGGCGTTTTCACATTCACCTGACCTGTAATGTAGTCTGCTCTAATGTCAACTAGTTTCAGTTCTCTGAAGTTGTCTAAGTGATAAGTTCGCTTATTATTATGTCATTATTACTATTTATATTTTGGAAATAATATACACTGCACCGGACTAGTTTCGACTTGGTATTCATTGATAGAATTCAAGAACCTTAACAGAATTGCAGGATATATCTTAAAAAGTTTAAATCAGTTCAAGAATGACATTGTCTTGAGTGGATATTTCATTCTGGGAGGCACTAGGAGAAGCTTGTGATCATTGTTCTGTATGGACTAGATCTGAAAGGGTAACTCAAGCCCTAGAAAACCAAACTACAAAAATGGACTTGGTCTCACCTCTTATTGAATCAACTTTACCAATGGCAACGAGAAGGGAGTCAGGGACAAAAGCAGAAATGCAGGATATACCTGACTGACTTAAGAGAGCAATAATATTGGAGGTTGGACTTGGAAAGTTAAATAAACAGTCGAAGACGACATTGTCTTGACCGATACGTTACTTTGGGAAGCACTTGGAGAAGTTTAAGGACTAGATCTGAAAGCGCGCGGCTCGCTAAGTTGCTAAAATTAACAAACAAAGAGCATGAACTTCGCTTAGCTAAGCTAAGGCTTAGAATTGTGATGCACGACGACCGCCGCCCGGCTGCAGCGGTTCTTCCCGTCACTAGGACTCGCACAGCCTAAGTAAACATCAGGCTCTGTTACCTATATCTCTGAGTGAGTCTGATACTCTGACTCTAACAATGACTCAGTCTCTGTCTCTGATTCTTACACTCCTCAATGCTATACTCAATACTCATTACTCAAACGAAAACATGTCTACTCAATACTCATGCATTGCTTATACTTATGGTCTGAACTCTGAGTCTGAATACTCTGAGTAACCATAGCCGGCCTCGGCGTTAGCCGCCTTTATTTATTATTGTCTACTCCCGGTGGTGGCGCTGCCTGGCCTTTCCGGCTGCCAGCCCACTGCCCTAGAGCGACGCTTAACGATAACGACTAAATGGGTAAAAATTACTCGACACCTGGAATATTTCGAAAGTACTCGAGTATGGTATCGAAACGAAAATCCGGTATTCGATGCCAGTATCGGAAGACTGAAATACTCGATACTAATTTGGTATCGAGTAGTATCGAACAGCTCTAATTTAAAACAATTTGGCTTTATTTGTGCATTAATATAGTACAATTCGTCAACAATTTTGGGGCAATAGTTAAATTTTAACAAATACATTTTTTAATTTTTTTTAATATTTCAGGAGATTACTTCTTCTTGTTTGCAAAGCTCCAATTACTTAGACTTTTCCTTAACTTTTGAAATCCGGACTTGGGTCGCTTTTTAGTATTTTCGCTATATTGAAAGCTCATTTTGCGACCCGAAGGTCCAGCAGGAAGATTTAAGGCCTCAAAGATTTCCCTTTGTCTACGATTGGTTCGTTCTTTCACGAGTTTCTTGAGTACGATGTTAAATAAGTCTCTGTACTGACAGGAATGACAAGCTGGATGTTCCGGAGAAATTACGTCGTCCTTAGAGGAACCAAGGCCTATTATTATTATTATAATAATTATTACTGAGTAGGGGGGCTCGCGCCCTAGCACCGATGCCATAGGAATATTGTGCGCCCTCGTATTCAGGCCTTGAATAGACCCGTTGCCACAGCGTAGTGTAGAATTCGCTCCACCGTAATAGATTAGACCCGCGAGGGTTCAACAGTGCGTGAATCAAAATATTCTAGTCTAAGCGAGGCGAAGCAGTCGCACTCGCAAAGTACGTGAGCGGAGGTTTCTTCCTTCTCCCGTGACGACCTGCAAAGAGGGTCGTCGGCAAAACCTATCAGATGGAGGTGCCTATTTTGCCGGCAGTGTCTGGTCAGAAGACCGTAGGCCAGCCTAATATCCCATCTGCTGAGCGAAATTATTTCTCTAGCACGAGACCTGCAGGGACCATTGACTAACTGTTTTGTCTGTCACTGACCCTCCATGTTATGCCAGAGCTGGTTTTGTATGTCAGTCAACCTGTCATGCAGACTCCGTTTGACGTGCCCGTAGGGGATGGGGACGGCCGGCTCCGGCCCCAAGAGCTTGGCCTGCGCGCCCCTTTTCGCAAAACTATCGGCTTGCTCATTGCCATAATATCCGCTATTCCCTGGCACCCAGTACAACAGAACCCCTTTGCAGGACGCCAGCCGCTCTAGCAGATCAAGGCAGCTGCGCACCAGTTGAAAGGTAATCTGACACTGGTTCAGCGCGTTCAGGGCGGCCTGACTGTCAGAGTAAATTCTCACAGTCCGTCCAGTATACTCTTAGTTAATGCAGCGATCTGCGCAATAATAGATCGCGGCAATTTCCACCTGGAACACGCTAGCAAAGTTGCCCAGGCAAGCAGAAAAACCGACCCTTGTGGTTAGGCACTAATAGCCGGCGCCAGCGCCGGAATCAGTCTTGGAACCTTCGGTGAACCAAATAGTTTCACCCCCAGGGCCGTCGTCAGGGGGGGGGCCGGGTGGGCCCGGCCCTACCTATAATGTGCTTGGCCCTACCCAAAATTTTCCAAAAATTGTTCAAAAATTCTTTTGGCCCTACCAGTAGCTTCATTGGCCCTACGTCTCTACCTACAGTCCCACCACGCTTATCGTAATTTTTTGTGCCTGTAAATAATAAACATCCTAAAATTCTATAAAAGTTATCATCATGCTTAAAAGTAGTTCTTAGACGCTAGAGCAGACGACACTGGAGGTCTAGAGATACGTGTCGACGAGATGGGTCTTTTAGAATCCATACTTTTTATATAGATTGGCAGGTGCGTATCGAGTCTAGCGTTACCAATTTTACAGTGCAGAATCTATCGTTTGGTTGCACTTGTGGAAGTTGTGGAGCTCATTAGTGGTTTATATGATAGTATGATATGCAATTCTAATTTAACGTTTTTTAAGTTTCGTGATAATTTGATATAAATTAGTATTCATCCTTAGTCCTCATTGACATTGCATCCACCTTGGGCCTCAGCAACTTAAATTAAGGTGGGCAGTTAATTTTTCTATGATTAATGTATGGGTATAATTAACTGGCGATGGTTAGTCTCGTGAATGAAATTTCGAAATCGTAATATTAAGCATATAAAATGAACCGAAAAGTTCAAAAGCGGGAAAGGCTATCAGAGTTTAATAAATCCACTATAAAAAAGGCAGGCTTATGCCGTTGACGAACTATTTTAGTAAAGCAACACGAACAAAAGACTCGATTACTGAAGTTAGATATGAATTCACGCAATCATCTTCCGAAGCTCACGCACCTATTCGGCAAAATACCGTAATGAATACGGTAATTGAAGGACGAAATAACACGCAAGGTGACGACCAATTCATTGGCGTCACTGCTGAGGTAGAAAACGAAACAGAACAGAAACGAACAGTAGTAAATGAGGATCCGGAATTGGAATGCAGACTCATGCTATAAAGTTCTGAACAATCTGATAGTGATAATGAATTGCCACCAACTGTCACTGGTTTATTAAACACCCAAGTTACCGTCACCGAACTATCAAAAGTGGAAGTTAAAGTGTCTGCCAATGATTTGGGGGATAAGGTACCATCTCAGCCAAAGCTGTCACACTATCCAAGAACACAGTTTTCCAATCGAATGAGGCGCTTCAATAGTGATTGGTATAAGGGAAGAGATTGGCTGGAATATTCCACAAAAACAGACTCTTGCTATTGCTACCCGTGTAGGAAGTATTCAATTGGTAAAGAGAGGTCAGACCAAATTTTCACTGTCCAAGGCTATAGAAATTGGAAAAACGCTTTATCGAAAACTGGGTTTCATAAGCACACGGATTCAAAATATCACAAAGAAGCTTTTCTTAACTGGAAAGAACACCAAGCCAGAGAACAAGCTAGTTCAATTATTACCAAAAAACTGGTTGACGAGCAGATTCAGAGAAATCGATATTACTTGAGAGCGGTTTTTGAAGTTATACAATTTTTAGCCGAACATGAACTTCCTCTGCGTGGTACAACAGAACAAATACATCAAACCTCATCTGGGCTTTTCCTAAGCCTATTCGAGTTCACCCTAAAACGAGATCCAGATTTAGTCAGGGTTTTACAAACTATTCCACAGAATGCGCATTATAGATCACCGTCTGTACAAAATGAACTCATAGGAATCCTAGCTGAATGCGTAAGAACGGCGGTTGCGGATAGCGTTCGCTTATCGAAGCCAGGGTATTATACAATAAAATGTGATGGTACACGAGATAAATCAAGTAAATTATAATTTTTATCGACGTTATTATACAACTAAAATTTTCAATACATGAATACTAACTCATCCATTCCGTCATTGGCAATTCCAATAATATTAGGAAATGAAGACTTTTGCATCGTAATTCGACATGTTAAAAATGGCGTAATATTTGAAAATTTATTAGATATGATTTGTTTAGAGGAGTTTAATGCTGAGTATACTTCGAAACGAATATTAAATGTTCTTGAAAAACACCATTTGGATCTAAACAAGATTATAAGTCAATGTTATGATGGCGCTTCAGATATTTAATTTGTAGTTATTAGTACACGGAATTGCAATCTATTTGGACTGTTTTTAGCAAAAACTTAAATTAACTTTTACGTAGTTATGTCTGGTGTAAAAGGACGAATACAAAAGATAATTTCTCGAACTTTGGAAAGGGATATTCCTTATGTTCACTGCTTTAATCATCAACTACATCTAGTAATTGTCAACGGTTTCAAGTTAGAACCAAAATTAAAGCAACTCTTTGACACTTGCAACTGTCTCTACAATCTCTTCAGAAAATTTACTGTGTGCGCGCGATACAAAGGTTCGCAATCCAATCTATTTAATCAAAATATCAGCTAAGCTTAAAGACCCATGAACGGTTTCAGGGAAAACACTGAAACGTCTTATGGAGCACAGATGGACTGGGCATCTGGAAACCGTAACAATCATCGTTGAAAACTTCCGAGAAATATTTTTAGTGCTTAAAGATTTAAGCAGAGACACGTCACTACCTGGAGAGACTGCTGTGGAGGCAACTGGACTAATGAAAATTATGAAAGGGCTTGAATTTCGGTTTTTGGCTATTTTGACGAAAAGCGTTTTAGGTAATCCTATTTCTAACAATTTCAATTTATGGTCACCGACTTCTATTTCTTTACATAGTTACATTACAAAAGTGTTGCAATTTTCAACTTTTCAGAAGTGTTTGCTCCAGCTAACAAGCATTTGCAAAATGAACAGTGTGATCTAATGGCTGGGCTAGATTTAATAACCACAACAGTCGAAGCAATTAAACAGCAACGAAGGGAAAAACATTTTCCTCAAATATGGACTATGTCTATGAAACTATTTCCCGAGGCTGATGACCACGAGTTAGGATCCAACACATTGGTTCAAAAAAAGCGTACCCGAAAAATTAATCCCAAGTTCAAAGATGCTCACCTTATGTCAACGGTCGGACAGTCTGAGTCCGCAGATATGAATCTATCCCCTGAAACGTCGATGAAAAGATTATATTACAGTGTTATTGATTCTATTACGGCAGAAATGGAGAGTAGATTTTCAGAACGGAACAAAGTTCTGTCGAAGGCTTTTGCATCATTAGTTCCAAGTTCCGCATCATTTTTTGATATTGACAAATTGGATCCCATTTGCCAGCTAATGAGCATAGATCGCAATGAGCTTAGAAAGGAAATCAGTCTTGGTCGTGCATATGTGTTAAGTAATGTTTCTGCCGAAGAGAAAAAATTGCGAGTTGTTTGCGAAGTTCTCTTGAAGTGTAATGTGAGTATCAGCAAAATGCAAAATTGATTCGTTCGATCTTTAACAACCCAACATGAAAACAATGATTGCGCTCTAATACTTCTGGTATTGACTATATAGGACGCATTTCCAATTTTATACAAAATATGCTGTGCAGCTTTGGCATTTGGATCGTCTACTGCTGTTTGCGAAGGAACTTTTTCAACTTTGACTAGAGTGTTAAGCCCCGACCGCCAGTCTATGTTACCAGAACGTCTGTGCGATTTGACATTACTAGCTGTGGAAAAGGAATACACAAGAAGTGTATCTTTTGACAGTTTTCTTGAAAGGTTCACTTCGAAATCACGAAAATTAGTTGTATGAAGTTTTTCTTTAATAAATAGTACAAAAAATTTAATTTCTTGCATAAAGGATTTTAATACCAAATTGTCCGAAAATGTGCCCAACCGCGGCCCTACCAAAAATTTCACCCTGGCGACGGCCCTGTTCACCCCCAGTGCCAAGAGGCAGCAGGTTAGTCCACTCGGCCCGACTGTGAAAGTGGATGCTGAAAGGCTTAGTGAAATCAAAACTGGTAACGGTTTTGTCAGAGCACATTGTTAACGACGGCTGAATGGCTTAGTGAAATCAAAACTGGTAACGGTTTTGTCAGAGCACATCGTTAACGACGGCTGAATGGCTTAGTGAAATCAAAACTGGTAACGGTTTTGTCAGAGCACATCGTTAACGACGGCTGAATGGCTTAGTGAAATCAAAACTGGTAACGGCTTTGTCAGAGCACATCGTTAACGACGGCTGAATGGCTTAGTGAAATCAAAACTGGAAATGGTTTTGTCAGAGCACATCGTTAACGACGGCTGAATGGCTTAGTGAAATCAAAACTGGTAACGGTTTTGTCAGAGCACATCGTTAACGACGGCTCAAATGCGGCGTACTCCCGAAAGAGCTTCGTATGGCTGTAATCCCAGAGTCTTGGAACCGAACAGCCATTAATGTTGAGTCTGTAGGCCCCCATGACAGCCTCTACCTCAATGAAGAGATTAAGAGGAAGTAAGTCAAGGAGCACCTCCAGAGAAGCAGTTGGGGTCGATCTCATGGCCCCCGTAACTCCAATGCAGGCAAGCCTTTGAAGCTTGCGCAGGGCAGCCTGCACCGTCTTGAGCCGAACCCTTGTCCACCAGACAAGTGCCCCGTAGGATAGTATGGGTCTGCTGATCCCAGTATAGAGCCAGTGTACAGCCTTGGGGTTGAGGCCACAAGTCTGGCACACAGAGCTCCTGGTCCCCCAGAAAAGCATCTTGGCCTTCTTGATGCACCGATCAAGATGCGGCTTTCATGTGAGTCTGCAATCAAAGGTCACCTCCAGGTATTTCACCTCGGAGGACTTTGTCAGGACCTGGCCAAAGAAAGAGATATCATTGAACAGATCATTAGTATTCTTCCTCGTAAAAGGAACAAGGACAGGTTTATCAGGATTTACAGTGAATTTAACCGCCTGACACTATTGCTCCAACGCTAGAGAGAGCAAATGTCATAAGCGCGGTAACAGTATCCGGGAACTTCCCGGTAAAGACTATCGCTACATCGTCCGCATACCCGAAGTGCTAAAGCCCCCAGCACCCCCGAGCCTCCCTAAAAGTTCGTCCACCACCAGGCACCACAACAGGGGGGAGAGCACTCCACCCTGAGGGCAGCCCCTGCTGGTAGTCACCCCTAGAGAGTCCCCAAGGAGGGACGCCGACAACTCACGGTCGGTAAGCATGGACTTGATCCAGCGGCCGAGAGTGTCGCTGATGCCAAATCTCTTGACAGCTTCAGTAATAACCGAGCTAGAGACCTTGTCAAAGGCCCCCTCAATGTCGAGGAAGACGGCCAGTGAAATTTCCTGAAACTCGAATGCCCTATCCAGGCAATTCGTAAGGCCGTGAAGGGCCGTCTCAGTGGATTTGCCTTTTTGGTAGGCAAATTGTGAAGAAGAGAGAGGAATTACCGAAAGTACCTCGTCTCTAATGTACCTGTGCACCAGCTTCTCCAGAATTTTGAGGAAGAAGGAGGTCAGGCATATGGGCCTAAATGCCTTCGCCTCGAGATAGGAAGCCTTCCCGGGCTTGGGAATAAAGATGACCCTAGAGCATATCCAGTCATATATACCAATAAGGAATGTATCCCAAATTCTTAATCGCTGTGAAAATTTGCTAAATTAAAAGTTTTTTTTGGTGAAACATAGAGTAATTTTGATAAATCTTAGTAGAATTTAACTCAACGTTTTAAACAATTTGAAATGTTTTTCAAATTACGCGTTTCGTTTCGGTAAAATGTAACCTAGAGGGCTGATTTAGTTTCGGTGGTTTATTCAATTTCCCATGTATTCCTATGGGTTTAAAGGAATTGTAAATTATCGTTTTCGTTTCGATGAAGATGTAACGCAAATGATCAAAAAAGTTTCGATGGATTTTTACTTCTAACACGAAATGCATTGTGGATACATTACTGTTTTTAACGTTTTCCACAAATTTTTGATTACACGGCTAATAATTTTGATAAATATAGTACGTATGAGGTTATGGCTTCCGTCTAATGATATGTTGTCTTATTGATTTCTGCTAACGCTACAAAAACATAACTTGTAGAGACTTGTCCGTTTAATGCCCTCAGGGCAACCACCTGGAATCAATTAAATATTTGACCCCTTCACCAATTAACAAAGCAATAAATCACTCTAAATACAAATTCCATTCATAACAATACAAATGGTTCGACCACGCCCCCAAACCCATTAAGACACGCCTGGACATGTTTACGTATAAATAAAAAAATATATGGGATAAAGGTTCAACCCCCGCTCTCCTTTTAATGTCATAAAACCTGGTGGGTGGTCCACTTATAGAAAGGACAAAATATATTACGTTGATCAGAAAGCAAGGAATCAAATGGCACTGCCCCCCCCCCCAAACTCATAAAATTTAGACACGTATGAACGTGTTTACGTATAAATAAAAACAGATGGGGATAAATTCTTTTGTTATGAACTAAGTTCGACCTCCTCCGCCCCCTTAATGCCATATACTGTACACCTGTTGGGTGGCCAAAAGGAGATATAGAGAGCGAAGACATCTTCTTCTCATGCCGCTATGCCACGTACGGGTCATCTACACCGCAATCATTGTGATGGGACTTTAAAAGACGTGCCTGACTGCGGCCAATTAAATTATTTCTGCACATGACGTGACTGTGCGCACTTCAGACGTTGTGTTTTAGTTCAATCTAAAAATCTGATCCGTATGTCGACCCATAAAGAGCGAAGACATCTTCTTGACGAGCGAAAGTTTTATAAAAAAAAGGGTAAGTTCACTTTGCATCATAACAATGATTCTATTTTAGTCAATATTTATGTTTACTTTAGTTACTTCGTTTCTAGTAAGCAACTTTTGCATGGTAAAATTGGGGTTTTTTAGATAGTGTTAAGGAAATGCTAGTATTTTAATCAATATTCGTGTGGTTTTTAAGCAGTATTCAGCTATAACAATATTGGTATTTTAGTCAATATTCATGTGTACTTTAGTAGTA
This sequence comes from Phalangium opilio, assembly GCF_054372755.1. Taxonomy (NCBI): domain Eukaryota; kingdom Metazoa; phylum Arthropoda; class Arachnida; order Opiliones; family Phalangiidae; genus Phalangium; species Phalangium opilio. The sequence goes on from NW_028324163.1 coordinate 3,867,156, forward strand.
TTCGTATAAGAAATCGGTATTAATTTCTAATATGCCACTTGTGAATGGTAAAATTGGGGTTTTTAAGATAGTATTGTGGAAATTCTAGTATTTTAATCAATATTCATGTGCATTTTAGCCAGTATTCAGCTATAACTTTTGCATACATTTTATATAAATTCTTTGTAGTTAAGTATTATTCGTATGAAATTCAGTATTAATTTCTAATAAGCCACTTGTGCAGGGTAAAATTAGTGTTCTTTAGGTAGTATTATATAAATGCCAGAATTTTAATCAATATTCATGTGTATTATAGGAGTAGTCAGCTATAACTTTTGCATGTAGTTTATATCAATCACGTGTAATTTAGTAGTATTTGTGTGAAATTCAGCATTACTTTATAATAAGCCACTTGTGCATGGTAAGATTGCTGATTTTTTAGGTAGAATTATATAAATGCCCGTATTTTAATCAATATTCATGGGTATTTTAAAAGTATTCGTATGAAAAAACCGGTAGTAACATTTTTTAGAAAAATCAGAGTTTCCTGCTCATTAAATGTTCTAAACCTAATACAAACTCTGATTCTTAAACCTATACAACTAGAATAACCTAGCATAAGGCTGTGTTTTAGGATCTACCGTAGAATAACCTAGCATAGACCAATCATTCAGGATCTACCGTAGAATAACCTAGCATAGACCAATCATTCAGGATCTAACATAGAATAACTTAGCATAAGCCTATCTTTTTCAGGATCTACCATAGAATAACCTAGCATAAGACTATTTTTTAGCATTTACCAAGAACAAAACTAGCATATTACACCTACAATTAAACATTATTATGTATGCACCCCTGCGAGGGGGGTCATATATCGAACTACCCCAATGGATAGCTGATAAAAAAGCGGTGATTAATATCAAAAACTCCGATGATAGATGCTTTTTATACAGCATTTTAGCTAAACTACATCCGGTTGATAAAAACCCTCAACGTGTTAGTAAATACACCGGGTTTACCGAGGAGTTGAATCTGGATGGGGTGTCTTTCCCCTTTAAACCTGATTCAAACAAACTGGAAAAATTTGAACGGGTAAATAAGCTATCGGTTAACATCTTTGCGTTAGAAAAAATAGTTTTCCCCATCTACGTTAGTAACAATAAAGTGCAAGAAGAACGGCAAATTGACCTCTTATTACTAACCCAAGGGAAAAAACAACATTACTGCTTAATAAAAAGCTTAAGTCGTCTCTTAAACGATTTTACGAAACACGATGGGGTGACGTTCTACTGTCGTTATTGTCTACACCGCTTCACTGGTGCCAACGCTAAAAGTAACCACAACGAACACGTGAAAGATTGTAACATCCACGGACCTCAACGTATCATCATGCCCACCAAGGAACCCATCTGTAAATTCAGAAAGTTCGGATGGTGTATGAGGGTTCCGTATGTTATCTACGCTGATTTTGAGTCGATTATGCCTAAGGTCGACACCTGCCTACCAGACTCGACGCTTTCTTCGACCACCACTCTAGCTTTACATATATCTTGTGGTTTTTCCTACGTCGTAGTTGGTCCTGACGGTAAGTTACAGTACAAAGTTTAATTTTTACCTTATTAATCCATATATTTGTTATCAGGAACTCCCAATAAACCGGTTACATATAGAGGGAAAGACGCAACCAACGTCTTTTTTGATAGATTAGATATTGAATTGAAAGTTATCCTAGATAAAATCGCGGAAAAATCCCCACTGAGTCTATCGAGCGAGGAGGAGATAACTTTCAGAAAGACGTCACTCTGTTAACTATGTTATAAACCGTTCACGGAAAAGGATTGGAAAGTTCGAGATCACGATCATTACTTGGAGACGTACCGTGGAGCAGCGCACAATAGTTGCAATCTAAAACTGAAACCACCATCACATATCCCCGTCTTCCTACATAACCTGAGTCGCTACGATGGACATCTCCTCATGCAACAAATCGGATTAATTAAAAATAAGAAAATCGAATGCATTCCGAGCAATAGTGAGACGTATATTTCCTTTTCGCTGGGTCATCTACGTTTCGTCGACTCGTGTAGATTTTTACCCGCTTCCCTGGAAACCCTCGTAGGGAATCCAGCTAAAGGAGGGTCAGAGAAGTTCCCCATTTTAAATTCCGTGTATACACCTGACGAAGTCGCCTTACTATTACGGAAGGGAGTGTACCCTTATGATTACATGGACAGTACAGAAAAATTTGATCAGGAACAACTACCCTCGAAGGAGGAGTTCTTCAACATCTTAACTGACTCTCATATCTCTGACAGTCATTATGAGCATGCGCAGAAGGTCTGGGAAACCTTCCAGATTAAAAACATAGGTAAGGGTTTTTATATACAAACCCTAATAACTATCATGCTAACAGGGAGATACGTTTTAGGCGAGTATCATGACCTCTACGTCACTGCTGACACTCTACAGCTAGCTGACGTTTTCGAATCATTCCGAAGTATTTGTATGAACTACTACAAATTAGACAGCGCACATTCCTGTAGAAGTCCAGGATTCGCTTGGGAGAGCGCCCTCTACATGACAGGTGTAGAGCTGGATTTACTGCTCGACCCGGATGTGCATTTGATGATTGAAAAAGGGATTCGCGGAGGTGTTTCCACGATTAGTCACCGTTAGGCGACAGCCAACAATAACCTCTTCCCCGAGATCTACTATCCGAAAAAACCCACTAGTTTTCTAACGTATCTAGACTGTAACAACCTATACGGCACCGTCATGATGGATCCCATGCCAATGAAAAACTTTCAATGGGATAATTCCACACCTATCGAAGACGTACATACAGCAATGTTTAGGAATTGATTTAAATCCCGAAGAATGGGGGTGGCAACGAAACTCAAGTAGTGGTTTAAGACCAATTGTATCAACACTTCCACCAGCTCCAGATAATCTCTTAAAACTGGTAACTTGTGCGTGCAAAGTATCTTGGAAAAGGAAATAAGAATGCAAGAAGGCGGGACTTGTGTGCTCAGCAATGTGCGCACACTGTCGGGGAAACAGTTGTGATAACGGTGATTCCATCACTTTAAATGAAGAGATGGTTAAAGAGATTTTAGGTGGATTTTTTTTCATTTTATAGACTGTATATCGAAGCAAATTTTTTGCACTTAAAATTTTCTGTAAATCATTTTCACAAAATTTATTTAAATGTCCATTAAACCTTATTTGGATATGCTTTATATCGTTGTAATGTATTTAAAATTCTAAACCGATGATAAGATTAGTTGTAAGACTTCTTGTGAATTGCCAGCCATATTTCAAGATGGTGTTTAATATTTGTTTTTCGTTCATAATATTTTAGACGTCGAAATCATTAACAAATTTGCCTCTGGAAATTTATTTTCAGGAACTTCCGTTTTAAAATTAATTTTTTTTTTAATTTTTGGATTTTTTTCCTTTTTGGCAGCTATTTTAGAAAATGGCGACGACGCAAGCATCGTAGAGGTGGGGACTTTTAGTATATTTTTTCTTACGTCAAATACTACCTGTGTGCCAAATTTCAGCTTGTGACTAAAATTGTTGGGATTAAATTCCAAAGTGCCTGTACTAAATAATACGTAATTTTGATTTATCGGAAGGAATGCTTCCCGATACGTTCAGGTCCAGCCAGTCATTCCATGAATCGTCATACACTTGAACTAATTTAATGTCTTTCGCAAACATTTGACATTTGCTCAACCAAATCATTTCCGGAAATGGTTGATTTAACTATTTTCTTATTTTCGTCACAAGTTACATGGTACTTGTAAAAAGAATCCTCGTCGCTCATGCTAGAAATTCGATTCATATTGTATATATTTACAAGTAGTCGGCTCGATATATTGAAAAAATATTTTAAACTAGTCGGCTAAACAAAGCCAGTGTTCAAGTTTAATATATTCTTCTCCCAGAGACTTGAAAGAATGGAGCGGAGGATGATTAACGTTTGACAATAGCACACTCGGATATAAGAGTTCCCACGTGTTTAGTTCCTTTACGGAATAAGCAGCCATATTTTTACTGTAGCTTATAGTTTGATACATTCTAACACTTATAACTTATATTTTGAATTTTTAAAATATATATAACCTAGGCAAAAATTGGAATGCCTTCGCCCGCGATCCGTCCGAGAATAAAGAAATAATTTGGAGCAAATCTAACGCATCCCCTAACCAAATATTTTGTTTTTGAAACAGTTTCATCTTCTAACCCACCCAACTGGGTGTGAATTATTTCCCTTAAATTCCCTGGTAATTTTTGAATTTGAATTTCGGTGCATTTCCCTTCATCACAATCGTTTTCAAAACCATTTGGTCCACTTTGCCACCAACAAAGTAGCTTTTGATGACGGTTAGCTAAGGTTTTTGCAATATTTTTAAAATTTCGGGATTTTGCCGCAATGTTTTTAAAATATTGGTGTTTGGCTTCATAGCGCATACACCAATGTCGTATAAGCGGACCATATTCTTCAATTAACCTTGGATAATGCATTAAGTAATGGATCTCGGGAATAAAAGATTTAGGGAAAAGATGTTTAAGTGCTTCGCAAAAGTCTAAAATTATATATTTTAAGTAAGACAACCAATCTTTTAAATAACTGGCGATACAATTATTTGCAAATTTTCCGTCAAGAGCAACAAAAGATCCCAATGGTTTTCACTAACTGGGACAATATCGCCTAAAATAAGTCTTATAATATAAAAAAAGCATTTTTTTGCGAGGCACTTCCACATATTTTACCATTGTCATGAAGGATTCTTTTGTTAAGTAAAACTGGCTTATTTTTACGATATAGCTCGCCAAATGGAAAAGATTCAATTTTAGAATTAAGGTAGTCTAATGAAAAGAATCCGTTCTTCACAAACTTTGTTATAACTAACTTCATTATAAGTGGTACTACGACTTCAAATAAATCGTGCATTATATCAGGGGGAAATGACTCTGTTACACTGAGTTTGGTATTTTGCTAAATGGGCAACTCTTATCTACCCCGTAAATTTTAGCATTGTCTTCATTTCTTTCAACTTCCCCTACGTGATAGTTATGAATCTGCTCGTTTCCTAACGTAAAGTTATTTTCATCAAACTCAACAGAAATTTCATCTTTAAGAGCCATGCATACCCGACAAATACGGTTGTATGTAAAGTTTTGAGTAAAACCAGCAAATGAATGAGCCGAAAGATTATCAGCAGAAATGGTTGTTGTTATACCCTGTTGTGTTTCTCAATAAAAACTCCCTCGGTTTGGAGAGCTTTCAAGTCATTCGTAACTTGGAGTAAAATTTTATCATAGCCATATTTAGAGATGTGTTTGTATTTAAATACGGCAAGTAAACATATTTGACTAAGTTTGCTTCTTCGGCAAGCCTTAATATTTCCTATGGTAAAGTAAAATAGGCTAACCTTGTTTTTACCTCTTTTGCCATGCACTTAGGGGATTACAAACCTCCAGTTCGTCCAAGTATAATTGAATCCTTAGAATTATATTATTCGACGTTGTTTTAAAAAGTGTTCCTTTTAAATATTTCGCTATCAGTAAAATCAGTGAATGAATTACTATCAGCCCCATTTCTTAATTCTAGCTTGATTTATCTAGAAATGTTCCTTGCCAAACATCATCTTGACTTATTAGCACTCTTATAACTTCTCTTATTGGTAAAACTAAAACTGTATCTTTAATTTCTCTGTTTCCTATATTTTGAACCCCTAAAATATATTCTTCTGGCTCAATCAAATTAAGGGACGTTTTACAATACGAGTTGAGCATGTGCTCACATTTAACGAAACTAGTAATGGAAGTTAAAACATCTAGATTATCCAAAATACTCTCTCTTGGTAGTTCTAAGACGCTTTCTAATATCCCATTAAAGTCATTTGCTATATTTTGAGCAACTGCGGTTGGAAGAGTATGTTGTTCTCTTATTTTTAATAAAAAAAGGGCTACGTTGTTTCGAAGTCTTTGTATATCACTTGTACCATGTGGTCTATCCTGGCTATTTTCGGTTGTATCATTATCAAAATCGTCAGGGGTTAATTCATTTTCGTTATATTCAGGGGTTAGATTGTAGTTTTCCCTATCTACACAATTATTTTCAATGTTCTGTCCAATGTTGAACTTAATATGCGAGCCGCGTTTTCTAAATGTATGTTTTTTAGAGAGTGAACGTTTTGAAAAGCACTAGCACATTTAGCAACTGGACAAGACACATGAAATCTTTGTTGTGGCCAATGCAAAATTCTAATATGAGAGAGAGCCTTTAATAAAATAGTTCTGGTTGTCCCACATATCGAACAACGGTATTGATATGTATGTGGTTCCATTGTGTCTAATTTTTTTAAATAAACAAAATGAAGAACTTACGCGTAAATATTCACAATGAGCTAATTCTGAAGCCATATAGCAATATAGCTCATACCTTTACTGTATAATTGGCTAAGGTCAACATGCAAGGTAAGTGGCATAAGTATTCTTGCATATCTAATATAAGTAATAGTAAATTCAAGAAAGCCATTCGCTTGCATCTTGACTTTAACCATAATTTTATTTATTTGTTTAATTCTTTAAATCTTTAAACTTATTTTTTTTCTTGCCCGCAGAATGAACATTTAGAAAGGGTCACTACATTAGTATAGGTCCGATTTTCCCTACATGTTGTTTATACCCTAAACATCAGTTATTTGAGGTCAATACGGTATTTTCAGATCTCAGTATTTTTACTAAGGGTGAAGAGTGTTTTATCCGATAGACTAAATTACAAAAGCTATTTAAATGGCTTCAAATGGCCACACTGTAAATTATATTTAAATATACTTATCTGATAATAGAACTATTATTAATAAAAACAAATCAATAGAAAAATTATAAATTTTGTTTAAGGGAAAAACACTATCCGACTACATTTAGTACTAAAATTTAATTTTCACTTACTTGTTTGGAAGTCCAAATAGAAAACTTGTAGCTATTTCCTCTACCCTTACAAAAACTTTCTTTCGAATCCTTAAAGGAATGGTTCCCCCTAGAATTTTTTATTTTTTATTGGAAAGATCAAATAAAAATATGGATATTTAAAATTGTAATCATGTATTTATCCACAATTCTACAGGCCTGTAGGCCCTTGTAGATATGACTTGATACCCTTCCGTAATGTTAAAGAAAAAGTCACACCTTTTAGGGTTTTTTTAACGCAATTGTCATAGGCCATACGGAAAAAGTATAGCGAAGTTAGTTTTCGGAATACTTCTAAATTAAAAAGCATTTATTAAATGGGAAACTTACCTGTTTCGATTTTTTGATTATTGAAGTCTAAGTATTCTACTTTAACTAATTAACAAAGTACGTCAAAAAATTACTATTGGGTCAGAAGTCAGCCTAACCTTATAGCGCGCTTAAACCTATTTCTTCATTTCGTTCTCGTTGACAACTAGAAGGGCCTATGTTTGTGGGTGCTAACAAGTTACGTTGACAAATAGCAAATGTTGGCTTTCTTGCTGATTTTCGTAATTTCTTAGCAGTAGACGCTAAAAAATTACTTTGGTATTTCATCCGAGCTTGAGCACCTTTATATGTATTTTCTTATTAGCTGTAGCACCCTTAATAAGAAATACGTCGTTATCAGGTCGAATTTTCGTCTAGAAAAGTAATTCAGGTAAATAATTACAATTAAGAGGTTTTTATGTCATTTAAAGTAAGCTTTTCGACGTTCTTTACGGCCAAGGCTTAAGTTGTATATTAGTTTGTCTATGTAATATAGTGTTTATAGTGTCTGTTGTGGTGGATACAATAAATAGACTTAGTTTAATTTAAAAGAGTTTTATTACATAATTAAAATCTAACCTCTCAGTGAGGTAGTCACAAACTAAGTGCCCGTTCCGTCCTTTCTTGCTTAGCAAGCCCCTAGCCACCTAGCGGTATAAGTTATAACTAATATCCAGTTACGCCATCTAGACAATCTCATATGATCTATTTCTATATATACATCTTTCTTTTCCTTAAGAATTTTAAGTTATACTAAGAGTTTTAAGTTATACAACATCCAACATCTTTCTTTTTCCCAAAAAGTGTTAAGTTATACAACATCTTATCTACAAGTTAATCCGATATCATTCCTAGTTGCTTGTATACATACAATACTAATAAATCATTGTTATTATCATTAAATGTACGCCGGAGATTAGTTAATCTTGGAAACGGATCGGTATTTTGGGTATGCGGCCGGACCGTGTAGGGGGGAACGGATGAGAATGAGATGGTGGTCCTGTCACTGTGATAGGATGTTCTGATGTTGTCCTTTGTGGTGTCATTTGTGCTGCTAAGTGTTGCGGTCGATGATGCATTTGCAAAGTAGACTGTTGAGATGGAGTCTTAGTCAGTTCAGGAGGTTGGTATAATGGTAAGGTACTCAGTGTTGTTTCACTAGGTTGAGTTTGTACTGGAGCTATTGTAGTTGGTGTTTGATTTAGAGTCGTCCCAGGGGGAGGTATCGAAGTTGTTGAGTAGGTTGTTGTTGTTGAAAGCGGTGGAGTAGCGTTTGAGTGGGTTATAGTCGTAGCAGGAATCGATGTCGAAGCTGGTGAGTTGATTGTGTTTATTGCAGGAAGCGATGGCGTTGTGGTGGGTAGTGATGCTATTGTTCGCATTAACGTTGCCGACAATGTGGACGAAGGAGTATGGCCTGATGAAGTTAGTGTAGTAAGAGGAGAAGATAAGGGTTCCGTTTTTAATTTTAATTGGGTTCTGGTACGACGAAAGATTTGGTGACGGTCTGTACGAATATTATAAGAATGTGGTTCAGACGCTCTAGAGATAATTGTTGCTGGCAACCAATTACGATGGCTGTCGTAATATCTCACTCTTGTTCCGGGTTGTAGAGGAGGGAGATTTCCCTTGAATCCCTTATTAGCGTGTTCGACCATGGCATCTTGTCTTTCTTGCAATATTTTGCGTTCTTTAGCTGTAGAATAGCGAGGTAGTAGTGATTTATAATTAGTTGTTACGCATGTACGTAGGCGCCTTCCCATGAGCATTTCAGCGGGAGATGGTAATGAGCCGCGAGGTGTAGAATTATGAGTCAGGATAACATATTGCAAGTCCTTGTTGGCCGGTTTTGTCTTGATTATTGAATTTTTTATGGTTTGAACCATTCTCTCAACAAACCCATTTGATTGAGGATAGTGTGGTGATGAAGTTATGTGAATGGTTCCCCATTGCTCCAAAAAGTGTTTAAATTGAGCCGAATTATAAGGTGGACCGTTATCGGACACAAGCCGTTGAGGTGCACCATGTCGTGCGAATACTTGATTTAGAAAGTTTATAACGTGGTTGGATGTGCTTTGAGTTAATTCCTTGACCTCCACAAATTTAGAATAATAATCGGCGAGTATGATATATGTACTGGAATTGACATGAAATAAGTCTGTTGCAACCATTTCCCAGGGTAGTGACGGAATTGGGTACGGTGTCATAGGCATGGCGCGATTGGCTGCACCTTTAGTACCGCAAACATCGCAAGCTTGTATATATGTTGTTATATCAGTGTGCATTCCCGGCCAAAAATAATTCAATTTAGCAACCGCAACGCAAGCGTTAATTCCTTGGTGAGCGCCGTGGACTTCTCGAATAACTTCTGATCGTAGTTCTTGTGGCACCACCAAGGTGTGACCTTTGTAGATTAAATCCTGGTCAATATGCAACTCGTCTTGGAAAGGCCAATAATGCTTCAGTTGTGTTGAGAGTTGTTTCGATGTTTTAGGCCAGGAGGTGTGAATAAAAGTCATAATTTCTTTCAAGTCTGGATCGTTCGCCGTGGCAGTTCGGAAGTGGTCTTGTTGCTTGGGCAACAGTGTCGAAAGGGCGTAAACTGTTGCTGAAGGGCCCTCCAAGAGATCAGTATTAACTAATGTATGAGGTTGTGGCGATCTAGAGAGCATGTCAGCAATGTACAGCTGAGATCCGGGTACATATACAAGTTCCATCTGGTACCGGAAGAGACGCATTGTCAATCTCTGAAGTCTAGGAGTAAGGAGATGAATGGGTTTTTTGAGAATAGCCAAGAGTGGGTTGTGATCAGTTTGTACAGTAAATTTAGTGCAAGCTACATAGTAATTGAAATGTTCACAGGCAAATACAATGGCTAGTAATTCTTTTTCTATTTGCGAATAACGAGATTGAGTCGGAGTTAAGGTGGTAGAAGCATATTCTACTGGTTTCCCTTCTTGTAATAAGACTGCACCCAGTCCCGTTAGGCTAGCGTCAACGGATAATGTTATTGGTTTAGATGAGTCAAAATAGGCAAGGACTGGAGCTGATGAAGCGAGTCGTTTAAGAGAGTCGAAATGTTGCTGATGTTCCTCTTCCCATTGATATATGACATCTTTCTTAAGCAAGAGGCGAAGGGGAACGGTATCATCATTGACTCCTGGTAGAAATCTTGTGATATAATTTATCATTCCCAGGAAGCTCTGAAGAGCTTTTTTATCCTTCGGAGGTGGTAGAGAACAAATAGCTTCCACTTTTGCGGGATCGACTTCAACACCATCAGAGGTAACAATATGGCCCAAGTAGGTTGCCCGATTGACTGCCAGTGACATTTTTCTCGTACCAAAACATAGGTTGTTTTCAAGGGCTCGTTGAAATACCTTAATTAACGATATTTTATGAGTAGGGAGATCTACGTCGGATATTAGAAAATCGTCAGTCGAAATTTGTACTTGTGGAAATTCTTCGATTGGAAATATAGTTCGTAAAGTTCGTTGACTCTTTTAAATTAAACTAAGTCTATTTATTGTATCCACCACAACATGGTGATAGAGGTGGGATACGATAAATAGACTTAGTTTAATTTAAAAGAGTTTTATTACATAATTAAAATCTAACCTCTCAGTGAGGTAGTCACAAACTAAGTGCCCGTTCCGTCCTTTCTTGCTTAGCAAGCCCCTAGCCACCTAGCGGTATAAGTTATAACTAATATCCAGTTACGCCATCTAGACAATCTCATATGATCTATTTCTATATATACAACAGTGTCTTTCCTTTTAAAGATTATAAGAAAGCTTATTTCCAGCACTGTTTTGGATTGGAATTACAAAAATATGCAGTCTGCTTCGATTCATGCTACAAATCCTAACCCTAGAGCCTAGGTTTTACGCTACGTAACTAGTATTCATCATGACTGTTTGTTGGCGCTTCTAGTTTTAAGTAAAAAATGGCATATCTATCCAAATTATTATGGTTTAGAAATCAACGGTAGTGTTTTCACCCTGTGAAGAATTCAACTTCAAAATATTACAGGAAAGATGACAAAATGTTCAATGTGTTTTCCCTACGGCAGTTAAAAGAGTGGTGTTTACGTTAGCGCAGTTAATTCATCATTCTCATTTGAGGACAGGTATACACGGTTTCATTATTTGTTAATCTCACTAAAATGCTACTAATTGTGAAGGTGTGTGATATAATTCCTGAAACTAAACCAATGTAGAGGACCAGATTATTCGTTAAAACAATTTTGATCATATTGAATCAGTCATACTGTGATGTTACGTTATCATTTTATAAACTATTTGTTACCAACAGTGGATTGTTCACTTCATATGTAACAGTGGTACTGGTTAATCCAGGAGGACAGTGTCGTTGTATAATTTAATTGGTGAAATAGTTTTTAGGTTTACATCACAGATTCTCTCAACGTAACCACGTTAGAAACGGAGTGTTACGTTGTTTGCTATTTCCACAGTCCACATTGCCGTTTGTTTAATGGCTTAAATTGCTATGAATTGTATAGGTATTTGATTTAATTACTGGTATTCAAGCTAAACTATAGAATAACATCATTCATTAACATATTGTATAGATAATCTTTACCACAAACCTAGCACAGGATATGATAAAAATTTAACGCAATGTGTTGGAAATAATCAAAAACTCCTCTAAACATTAGAATTAAGGTGAATTAATTGTTGAATGTCATTTTATAAGCTTATTGAGTACTGACGACAAGTTCATTTCAACGTAATTAAGTATAATTAACGTGAAATTATACCCTAAATATACATTTTTTGGATGAAAACTCAGATAACTCTTAAATGATGTTCTTGATTAAGATTGTAACTACCCTAGCCGTTGGTAAAGCCCCATGTTTTCTCTTTCACACTTAAGCTTATTTAAATGATCTCCAAAGTACCTTAATAGGCGCGAAATTCAAAAGTTTAGAGTAAAATGAGAATCGAAAACTCAACTAAAAATTGCAATTAAGGTGATGCATACATTTAAACTCATTTTATAACCTAAATGTACACTGCCAAAACACAATCTTACGTTAATTTTAACTCAATTTAATATAGTTAACGTGAAATTAAACCAAAATATACATTTTTGGATAAAAGCTCAAATAACTTTTAAATAAACTCTTTAATTATGATTAAAACTACCCAAGCCATTGATAAAGCGCAATATTTTCTATTTCACACTTAAGTTCATTTAAACTATCTTTAAAGTACAATAATTGCCGCAAAATTCAAAAGTTTAGGGTACCATCCCTTACAAAATGTTTCTTTGAAACTTCAAAGAAATTCCTATAGTTTTATGAAGGTCTTGGGGCAGTATTCTAAGGAAAATTTATCTAAGGATAATCTTAAGAGCATCCTTTGGATAATATTCTTGAGACATAATTCCCTAAGGATCTTAAGAAAATCATTAGAAATTATTGTATACAATTGTCTTAAGAAATAATTCCTTGAGGGTCTTGAGAAAATCACTAGAAAATATTGAGAAAATCACTAGAAAATATTGAGAAAATCACTAGAAAATATTGTATGCAATTGTCTTAAGAAATAAGACCTTAAGGTTCTTAAGAATATCATTAGAAATTAATGTATATAATTGACTTCGGAAATTCCCTACAATTCCCTCGGATATTCCATTCAATTCTTGCGGGTATTCCTTTTACCTCCCTCGGATATTCCCTTCAACTCCTCCGGATAATCCCTTCAATTCCTTCGGATATTCCCTTCAGTTCCTGCGGGTATTCCTTTTAGCTCCCTCGGATATTTCCTTCAACTCCCTCGGATATTCCCATCAACTCCCTCGGATATTCCAATAAACTACCTCGGATATTCCAATAAACTACCTCGGATATTCCCTTCAACCCCTCGGATATTCCCTTCAACCCCCTCGGATATTCCGTTCAACTACCTCGGATATTCCAATAAACTACCTCGGATATTCCAATAAACTACCTCGGATATTCCAATAAACTACCTCGGATATTCCAATAAACTACCTCCGATATTCCAATAAACTACCTCCGATATTCCAATAAACTACCTCCGATATTCCAATAAACTACCTCCGATATTCCAATAAACTACCTCCGATATTCCAATAAACTACCTCGGATATTCCAATAAACTACCTCGGATATTCCAATAAACTACCTCGGATATTCCAATAAACTACCTCGGATATTCCAATAAACTACGTCACTTATTCCCTTCAACCCCTCGGATATTCCCTTCAACCCCCTCGGATATTCCGTTCAACTACCTCGGATATTCCAATAAACTACCTCGGATATTCCAATAAACTACCTCGGATATTCCAATAAACTACCTCGGATATTCCAATAAACTACCTCGGATATTCCAATAAACTACCTCCGATATTCCAATAAACTACCTCCGATATTCCAATAAACTACCTCCGATATTCCAATAAACTACCTCCGATATTCCAATAAACTACCTCGGATATTCCAATAAACTACCTCGGATATTCCAATAAACTACCTCGGATATTCCAATAAACTACGTCACTTATTCCCTTCAACTCCCTCGGTTATTCCCTTCAACTCCCTCGGTTATTCCCTTCAACTCCCTCGGTTATTCCCTTCAACTCCCTCGGTTATTCCCTTCAACTCCCTCGGTTATTCCCTTCAACTCCCTCGGTTATTCCCTTCAACTCCCTCGGTTATTCCCTTCAACTCCCTCGGATATTCCCTTCAACTCCCTCGGATATTCCCTTCAACTCCCTCGGATATTCCCTTCAACTCCCTCGGATATTCCCTTCAACTCCCTCGGATATTCCCTTCAACTCCCTCGGATATTCCCTTCAACTCCCTCGGATATTCCCTTCAACTACCTCGGATATTCCAATAAACTACCTCGGATATTCCAATAAACTACCTCGGATATTCCAATAAACTACCTCGGATATTCCAATAAACTACCTCGGATATTCCAATAAACTACCTCGGATATTCCAATAAACTACCTCGGATATTCCAATAAACTACCTCGGTGTGGTAACCTTGTTGAAGATTTGTTTTGCCGATTTGGAATATTTCGCGATTGTGGGAGAGTCAGTTTTAATTGAGGTGACCGACTGAAAAATCACCCCAAACTTTAAGAGAATTAATCACGACGTTTGGATAAACATAAATCAAACACTTTATTTAAAAAAGTTAAAGTTAAATTGGCTCATTTGGAGCTGGCTAAATTAAAGGAATTTGCCCATTTGGGGCCTAACTAAAGTTTTAAGAATTTGCCCATTTGGGGCCTAACTATGGTGGTTGAGAATTTCGTTCTCTACTACACGAGCTCTCGGTCTAAACTAGTTTTTTTTGTAAGGTAAATTTTCGGTGTAAGCTGGGAGCGAAGAACAGATAAAGGGGTGTAACCCCTAGCGCGGTACGGGATGGAAAGTTTCGATAAAAACGCTGACTCATTCCTGCTTCGTATTTTTATTTTGCACACGACATCTAGATAGCGTTTGCAAAATATTACTCTATACGGAAAATTTGACGAGGGAGAAGCCACTCTATAATAAACTCTTTCTGAGGGTGTAAGATGGGAAGCGTATTACGCCGTATAACGCGGAAATACACTCGGAATTACTTTTTACAGTTTTTATTTCAATATTAGAACGGATTAAAGGCATATCTCCCGAATTTACGGCATTAAAACCACCAAAAAGGTAATACCGGGGGAATACGCCAGTGGCTGATCCCTCGAATGGCGTCGTGCGTTTCTAGTTGTCGAGGGGAAAGCCGCTCCGTAATAAAGTCTATCTGAGGGTGTACGATGGGAAGCGTATTACGCTAGTTGCCTGATCCCTCGTATGCCGAGCGCTCTCGCGGGGTGCGGGTTTGTAACCTCGTATTTTAAGCTTAAGATGATACTGAGAATAAACTAGCGGAGATTGGCGCGGCTCTAGAGACCGCGCGCGTTATCAGGGGTATCGTAAATTATGTACGTAGGTAACCTCGTATTTTTAGCTTAAGATGATACTGAGAATAAACGAAGGCGAGATCTCTGGTCTAAACGCGCCAGATTTTACGGTAGACGGTAGACCGGGAGTCTTATATTACGTACGCGGGAACCTTGCGGACTGACAACGGCAATGGTCTAAGCCTTTGCTTAACTGAATTTTCTACTTTGATTTAAATATTAATTTATCAAGCTAGGTATACTTTTTGTGATCTACAAGACGTTTAATGTTATAAACAGATTCCCGATTAGTAAAATCCATTGTCGGTAAGTGTATACAAATGGCCAATTGATTCAAGTTCCTATATAGAAACTAGTTCAAATAAAACGAAAATTATCAAATCGTAACTGAAATTCCTACTTAGATTTAAATATCAATTTTTCAAGCTAAGTATAATTTTTGTAAACACTGCGATTAATTGTATTATTTACTAAACATTGTGAATTGTGTTTAGAGCTCGGCATTATCTATCCATTATCCACAAATTGGTGGATAACCGATTATTTATAAACAAAGTTGTGGATTATAATACAATTTAGCATATGAGTTATGTGGATAATTTTCGAGTATGGATGAAGATAAAATAACTTGGATAATGGATAGATAATGCCGGGCTCTAAACATTGTGATTAATGTAACATTAGTAAATAAATCATTAATAATGACTTATTTACTAAACATTGTTATTAAGGCGTTAGAGCCGAATATCAAATCTTAACTGAATCTCCTACTTAGATTTAAATATCAATTTTTCAAGCTAAGTATAAGCCCTGAAAATTTACTGACAAGTGTGTTACAATCGATTATATCCAAAAATGGTTAAAATTGTTCATAATTAATTAGTTTTATAAAAAAATTATTTTAGTACTTTCACTCCCTTTTCAAGATTAAACGTATTGCTTAAACATTACGGTAAAATTCTTATAATTAAACAAAATTATAGTCCCTAAAGCCTAAAACACACCTATTTTGGGAAAGTTCAGAAGAACCCTTGTGTTTCTACCAAGAGCACTTTACAATTATGACATTGGAAATTAATTTTTATTAAAATAATTATAAACTCTAAAAGTTTGAATTCTTTTTAATATAATATAATAGTTTGTAACACACCTCTCATTAAAATTTTAGGACATTTAAGTATAATTTTTGTGGTTTAAGTGAGACCATTTTGTTCGTAATATATTATTTTACTAATAGCTCCTTAGAAGATTGCGTCAAGTGAGGAATTTTAGCTTGACCGTTGCAAGCAAAACTCTGAGGCCATTGCCCAACGTGCACTGAGCCGCTTCGTCGCATTATCTTATTACATTATCACAAATAATGATAAGTTTAACCAAGGATATCCTGTTGAGATTGTTTTAAAGTTCCTAACTCTCGATTTTTGAAGTTATATACTGTCTAGTGACACTTGAAGTTCCGATTTAATGTTATAAACAGACTAGGATCGTTAGCCGATATAGTAAATTAACCGATGTCAAAATCAAAGCTTAACTGAAACACTGAAACCAATTTTTTTAACTCATTTATCTGAAATAAAAATATAATCTTTCATATTTAAGAAATATTCTGGTAGTATTTATAAAATATTAATTAAAAGACGTAGTAATTGTCTAGATTAGTAAAATCCATTATCGGTAAGTGTACTCATACAAATGGCCATTTGATTAAAGTTCCTTTATAGAAACTAGTTCAAAAGAAACGAAAATTTTATTTATATTTCTCCTTTAATATCACAAAACGTTAACGTTTCTATTTTGGAATAGAAAAACTTCGGGAATTATGCAAAGAAGCTGCCAATTTTGGTGTCAGAAAATAATAAAATTCATCTTCTTTTGAAACTTAACCTGAGAAATTTAAATTAAAGAATAGCTTGATATCTTTTCCAGTGGATAATTGTTTGATATTGATATTTCGTTTCATTGATTTTAAATAAATTGGTATTGACATCGGTTAATTTACGATATTGGCCAATTGATCATCACCAATAGTTTAAATAATTTCAATTAAACGGTTCAAAACCTTCAGGAAAAGCTTAGTTTTATATTGAATAAATTCCTAATTTAAAGTAATAAATTAATTTATCGTAGGTAATTAATTTACTGCCTTAGTGTAATTTATGCTGAAATAAAATTATGCAATGAAAGAGGAAGTGACGTACATTTGGGTAAGTGTTTCGCGGGAGATTCAAATGTCGATTTGGGTTAAAGAAATAAAAGAATAATTTGAGATGGTGAAATGTTTGGCGGGAGATTCAAATGTCGATTTGGATTTGGGTTAGAGAATAAGGTTTTAAGCTCTCTCTCCTTATGGAACCAGCCCTAATGTTTATATTTGGATTTGGGTATTTAATCACTGAAATTTTTAGAGAATAGTGTCCCTGGATACATTTCAAGTGTTCTGCTTATTTCCGCTCTCGCGAATTTCCAGGAGGCTCAAAGTATTTGAGTTATTTCCGCCCCAATTCAACCTTTTCTAGCTGTGATTTATTTCATCGGTTTTATTTTAAGCAAGGACGGAAATAAGATAACTTTGAGACACTTATAGGGGTCACTGCCTCACTGGACCAATGTCCTATAAATTGATTGGGTGTGCAAAATGTTCTGGTTGCTGGCCAGCTTGTTTGGTTTTATAGGTGTTTTTTACCCAGCTTACACGGGCGTTTTCGCTACTTTACCTTTATCATAAGTAACAAGGTATTACAAAGTACAGAGGTTTACATAGGATTTCAGATCGGTTACAGATATTTTTTCATTAATTTTTTAACGTTACAAATACAGATTTAAATAGTTTTATACAAAAAGAGATAATAATCAGAAATTACAAAATAAATTAAATTAAACAAAGATAAATTCAAAAACAAGTTGGTAAAGTTCAAAGTTTGGCGCGTTAAATTCAACACTCCCCACCAAATAATATTTCCAAATATTATTGGAAATAGTGTTACGCGACAAAATATAGCTAGCTAATTAATTTCCAGATTATAAAGAAGTGAGATGGGACGTCTTATTTCGTTTCCATTTGGCGTACGTACCAAACATGACCTTATTAATCCATCTCGGCCTTTCATTGTTTCAGTAATTAAACCTAAGCGCCACATATTTTTTGGCATTCGGTCTTCGTGAATAATGACCACGTCTCCTACTTTTAGGGCATTGTCATTTTTGGTTAACAGTACTTGATGAGCACTGCGCAATTCCATCAAGTATTCTTGCTTCCATCGCTTCCATAAGCGATCTAGTACGGTTTCTCGGTACCGTAGTCTTCGGGCCACCGCGCGTTGAGAGTTTGGTAACTCGGCTTCTTTGACTCTTTGAGGTGGGAGGCACGTAATTCTTTTTCCCGTAAGAAAGTGTGCAGGTGTTAGTGGTGTCGGTTCCTGCACCTCGTTAAACACGTAAGTCATTGGGCGTGAGTTGATAATTGCCTCTGTCTCGAGGAGTACAGTCTCCATTTCTTGATAAGTTAGTGCGGCTTGACCAAGTACTTTGCGTAGGGCCGTTTTAACAGTTCTCACTAACCGCTCCCAGTATCCTCCCCACCATGCAGCTCTATCAGCTATGAAGCGCCAGCTGATTCCCTTTTCTCCGTAGAAGGAGTGGTACAAGCTTTAAATGAATTGCTCGGGTGACCGCGCATGTAAAGAGGCATATGTATGCTTTCTCCACGTTTTCCCCAACCTTTACATACAGTGGTCCGGCGAAGTCAACTCCGACGACTTCAAATGGCGGTGCTTCATCTATTCTTTCTTGAGGAAGGGGGGCCATGGGTGCCTCCCCTGGTTTGGCTTGAAATCTTCTGCAGACCATGCAGTTGCGTATGACATTCATTGTCATCTGTCTCCCAGTGATTTCCCAAAATCTGCCTCTGGTCTGAGTTAGGGTACTTTGAACCCCAGAGTGGTAAACCTGCCAGTGACTACGGTTGATGAACAAAAACGATAGTCTGTGGCCTTTGTTCAGTATTATTGGATGTTTCTCTCCTTCTGGCATTCTTGAATGGTGTAAACGTCCACCGACGCATAGAAGTCCGTATTGGTTCAAAATAGGCTTAAGCTTTGCGATATCTGACTTCTTCCCGTTTATTAGATCGGTAATTTCGGCCTTAAAGTCTTGTTTCTGCACGCTCTTGATCCATTCTATTTCTACTTGACCCATTTCTTCTGCTGTAATCGGTCCGGTTTCGGTTTTAACTTTCCTCATCTTATTAATGGACCTCTTGACGATAGCCGTAATTCTAAATACCTTATTTAGGGATTGGTATTTGCTTAAATCATTAGGTTTGAAATTCCTTTATCGAAATCTTCCTGGATACATTGGACTACTAAAACTGTCTTCTTGTTTTCGTTTTCCATTACTTCTTTTTGTTCATCCGTCATCTTATCAGAGTTCTGTGGCCAACTTGTCTTCTATTTCCTAAGCCATTCGGGTCCTCCCCACCAGTGCTTACTTCTTACAATTTCTTCTGCCTTTGCTCCCCTGGTGGGAATGTCTGCCGGATTGTTAGTGCCAGGGCAGTGCTGCCATTCTTGGGGGTTAGTTCTCGTTTGAATTTCTTCTAGTCTATTTTGAACAAATGGCTTCAGGGTTTTCTAGTTTGACTTGATCCAGCCAAGGGCTACCATGGAATCTGTCCATAAGTATCGGTTAATGTTCTTGGACTCGAATGATTCTTGGACTACATTGATTAGCCGGGCTCCTAGTAAGCATCCTAAGAGTTCCAGACGTGGAATAGATATTGTTTTCAGGGGTGCGACCCTTGCCTTTGATACTACAAATGTCACGCCCACCTTTCCAGAGATTGTTACATAGCGCAGTTAGATAACTGTGGCGTATGCCTGTGAACTGGCGTCACAGAAGGCGTGTAGTTCTTCCTTTTCCGTGTAGTAACAACGCTGTAGTTTTGACGAATAATTGGCGTTTCTTTTCTCCAATTTTCAAATAGGATCCTTATTTCTGAAGGTAAATCTTGGTCCCATTTTACACCGTTAACCCATAGCTGCTGGAACAGGAATTTGGCCCTTATCACGAAAGGGGAAAGCATTCCTAGGGGGTCGTAAATTTGGGCTATGGCACTTAGTACGCCTCTTTTTGACAATTTTGCTTCTTGGATAGTTTTAACCAAATTTGTTAGGTCGAAAGAAAATACGTCCGCGTTCGGTTCCCATAGTAACCCCAGTATTTTTTGAGCCATCGCTTCTGATCCGTCTATTATCATGTTTTCAGTACTCGAGTTTTCTTCTCCCCATTTCTCTCTTAACTCCGGCGAGTTAGTCCTCCATTTCCTTAAATTCATGTTAGCTTCTTTCATGATGTTAGTAGCCTTTTTGGAGAGTTCAAGGCCTTCTTTTACGTCTTTTTTCCCTCCTGTGTAGTCGTCCACGTAAATGTCTCTTTCCAACGAAGCCACGGTTTCTGGATCTTGGGTGGCGTATTTCTTTAGATGTACCTTTATAGTTGCAGCTAGCAAAAATGGACTTGACGTCACTCCAAATGGAACGCGCGTCATTCTTAGGGTATCGAATTGGTTCTCCAGAAGGCGCCCATTTTGCTCTTTCACCCATAAGAATCTTACGAAATTTCTTTCTTCTTCGATCAAGGAAACCTGCAGGAAGGCCTTTTCGATGTCGGCGCTTATGGCAATGATGTGGGTTCGGAAACGAATTAGTGTCTTCAAAATGTCGGGGTTAAGGTTGGGCCCACTATCAAGGCAATCATTGAGGCTTGGCGCCCCTTTCACTTTAGACGAGGCGTCGAACACCAGTCAAAGTTTTGTGGTTAACCTATCTTCCTTTTTTACCCCCTGGTGTGGCATGTAGTAGCAAGGGGTGGTGGCTCCTCCAGTAGGGACTCGTTTCGCTATCCCCAGTTTTAATTGCTCTTCTACGACGGCTTTATAATCTTGATGGAAGATTGGATTGAGCTTGAACTTAAGTAGTAGGCTTCTCATCCTTTTGGTGGCTACAGATAGATTATCGGGTAGTTTCTCCTTGGACACCTTCCAAGGAAACTTCACTCCGTATCTCCCATTTTGAAATACGGTTTCTGTTTCGAACTTCTCCATGACTTGGTTACTCGTTGGTTCATCTGGACTATCTGTAATTCCAAGGGATTCTATTTCCCAGAAGGCTTTTAGGTTCTTGGCTTTTTCCGGCTCAGTTAATCTAATATTAACCGTCATGACTTGGATTCCAATATTGTAGACGCTGGGTCTGTCTGAATTGACGGGTCCTTGTATTGTCCATCCAAGTTTGGTCTCCACTGCTACTAGAGCGCCGTTAATTCTTTTGTGGTTCAAAGTGGCTACGTCATAATAATAGTCTGCCCCAATAAGTATTCCAATGCTGCTTGATGGGGGCGTATTTTTGCTCGGCTCATCAGCTAGTTGCATGTGTCTTTCAAGAGCGAATCTTTCTACTTCTTCGCAATTAATTAAGGTAACCGCTGTAGTTAAGTAGGGCATC
Source organism: Phalangium opilio (assembly GCF_054372755.1). Lineage (NCBI taxonomy): Eukaryota > Metazoa > Arthropoda > Arachnida > Opiliones > Phalangiidae > Phalangium > Phalangium opilio. The sequence goes on from NW_028324163.1 coordinate 3,888,895, forward strand.
TCTATGGCTAAGAGATCAATGGCTTCTCCTGGCTGTCTGGCGTTCTGAATGGTAACGCGTACTACTTTTCTCTTAGTTACTCCTGGATTCGGGTTTCCGAAATTGTTGATTTCTATGTTTCTTTCTCCTACGACAGGCAATTTCAGGCTTCGAGAAACATCTTCTAAGATGAATGTGGCTTGACTACAGTTGTCTAGGGTACAACGTATTTTCTGGCTGTTTCTAGGTTCGTTCGGGCTTTTAGCGTTTGCCATAGCGGTTTGCAAAAGCACGGTTCTCGGTTGGGGGCATCTTACTAGAGACGTAGTTATTATTTCTGTTTGGTTTACGGGCTCCTCCTGATTTTGCTTCACCCCCTCTCTTCTATTTCTTGCGATTGTTTTATGGGCTTTATTCTTCTCGCAAACAGCTGAATTATGTCCACCTCCACAGATTTTGCAATCTTTGTACCTAGAATTACATCTTCTAGCATCATGGCCTATTCTTGTGCATACGTAGCATCTTCCTTGGGTGTGTATTAGTATTTTCTTTTCGTCTAAAGTGTAGTTGGTGCAGTCGATGGTGGCATGAAAGGGCGTTTTGCAGAAAATGCAGTAAATGTTTGGCTGATACTGATTTTGGTACAGTTTGACGTTGGTATTTAGAGCTGTAGCGCTTGACCAGTTTGTTCTTCTGAACGGTCTTTCTGGTTGGCCAGTTTCCGGTCTGGGGTGGGGTAACCTTTCTTGTTTAGGCACGCTTTTGGCGTTTATTTGGTCTTTGCAGAGCATGGAACAGGTCTCGCGACCTTCTACCTCTTCTTTTAGGAAACTTACCAGAAATTCGCCGTCAAACTCATCTTTATAGCGTATCATGCTATATTTAAGCCTAATATCATATGGTAACAATCCTACTAAAACTGGACACAAGGAAACCCCGTTCGCCTTTATATCTACTTTTAGAGCTTTCAAGCTTCTTAATTTACTCTCGCATGCGTCATACAATTGTCTGATTACAGTTGGTTTCCAGTTGGTCTGGCAACAGTGAAAACAATGCATACGAAATTTCTAATGTTGTTAACTATAATAAGAACTGCTACTTCATGGAGTAAATTTTATATGTTTATTTAAAATTTAAAATTTTGGGAGCTTTCGGACCGCGGTCCTTCCTCAGCCAATTTTTAAAATGAACTAAATTAATTTAATTTTACAAGTAACCAATTTTAATTTTTTTACATAGATTGAAGGTGACATTGCCCCCTTTTTTATATATCGTTATTTATATCATTTTTTATTTAAGTTAAAACCTCCCCACCCGCTTATGTTTACTGAACCTTGATCTAAGTTTAAATTTCCTCTATCTTTAATTCTGAGAGAGCGGTAGCTCTCTTAGATAAGACTTCATACTGCCCTTAATGTATAAGGGTGGTTTTTTGATTGGATGTAACTTTTTTTTGTATTAAGTTTACAGTTTTGAAAAAAATCCACAGAACTACAGTTCGGGCCCTAAATATGTGGTTAAAATTTCAAAAAGATCCATCCATTGGTTTTCTTATAAAAAATAAAGTTGCTAAGGGTGGTTTTCATTTCCATAAAATTCATCACACCTTTTTATGAAAAACAGGAATTTTTCCCATAGAAATAATATGGGAAATTTTTGAAAAAAAACCGTCCGGTTAATCCGATGTTAGAAAATCTATACGTTTGTTAGTTTTGGGAACGGTCTTAAATGAAAGGTAGAACATTTCTCAGTCCGCTAAGCGATTTTCATGGAAAATAATTAAGTTTAAGTATTAATTTTGATAACATTTAGAACATAACTCGATTTGCGATTTTATATCATGGATACGCTAATTTACTACAAAATATCAGCGCGACCAAAATTGGCGTATATTAACGTTTAGTTGCCTCATAATAATTTGAGAGTTTCTTCATAATGCTTTTTGGATGAAATGGCCTATAGAGAGCAGGATAAGACGGCTTTAATAATGCCGCGCACCCGCCGTGACGTTGAAACAGCGATAGCTTAAGTCGGCGACGCCATCAAAGACTCGAGTCTAAATCGTCGCCTTAAATAGCGTTTATAAACTTTGTGAAGCTTTGGGATAGTAATTTGGTCTAATTTTAGTATTTTTAGTTGCTAAAACTTAATATTAGTTAAATATTAAACGCTTAAGGTAAGAATTATCATTAAATTTGAAAATTATTGTAAATTAATCTATTTCATTTCACTAAGCCTTGGTCAAAACAATTTCAGTTAGTAGCAAGCACGGTGCTTATTATTACCCAGGTTTCCTCATATCCTCTGTTCTTAACTTCGAAGTCGTAATTATGCTATGATTTTATGCATCAATTAAAGTAAATAATTTCTTAGAATGCTAAAAGTATTTTTCTTTTATTTCAACATAAAATACTTGCATCAGTTTGGGGGAGAAAATGACCTTTAGCGTTAACATAGTTTTATGAACATCGAATAACGGGATGTTGAAATCAGTATTTAATGCCCAACATTTGTTATTAGGTAAATTGTTTGCGTGTCCAGTCACTGTTTATAACTCAGTTTCAAAAAAACCAATGTTCCTAATGTTGTAAAATTATTGATTTCTATGAAAAACTGTTTATTTTGCCAAGGTTAGCGGGGAAATAAACTCCTCCATTACAGGACCATCTAGTGCCGTCGGCTTAAATTAACCCTAACAGATATTTTGCTTTGATATGTGTGTGGAAATTAATTATGTGGACAAAATTGTTACCGCAAATTTATAAATAAATTGACAATTTTTAATAGATATTATTAATATTAGACAACAGTAACTGAAAGACTCCATTCATTCATGACATGATTCATTGTCAGTATACATGTTTGTTCATTATTTTCAGTATAAATGATTCATTTATGTCAGTGTAAATAATTCGTTTATGTCAGTGTAAATAATTCGTTTATGTCAGTGTAAATAATTTATTAATTTATTCTGAAATTATTGGGAAAAAATGTTTTTTAGATGCAAATGTACGTTACCTGACCTTACCAAAAATCTCATTTCAACACAACTGTAACCGTATAGATTGAATCATTTAATAATATTCTCATTTCGAATTATTTAAATTTAAAGGGCTGTATTAACTTTTATGGGAAAAACCGTTGTGGTTTATTGGACTTCTAACATGCTTTCCAAATTTTCGATATACAAACATAGCATTGCTTGTTTGAGGTTGCGTTTTTTAAAGACGTTTATAACACTATTTTGCTTAATTAAATGGTATTAATTTTGGTTTATGTCAAATAAGTACCACAGCTAAGTCGCATAGAAGTAATAAACATTAAGTTAGCAATCAACCGTAGAGTTCTACTCACAAGGGTTTGTTGCAAGTTTGATGAACTCAGTGCTACCACCCGGGATCAAACCAAATAAATTAATTTTATTTTAGATAGAATTTTAACATTTTAAATAGAATTTTAACAGTACTTAAAAACACATTAAATCTTGAAAATATCCCCCCCCCTTGTATGAATTAAAAAATTGGCATGCAGATAGACAAGATTTAAATGATAAATAAAAAGTGATATATGGATTTTAATGATTTTCGCAAAATGTTTTATTTATTATTTTTAGGGAATGAAATAATTGATTTTTGCAAAATGAAATTATGATTTTTAAAAAATGAAATATTTATTATTTTTAGGTAATGAAGTTATGATTTTAAAAAAGAAAATAATGATTTTTACAAAAAAATTATTTATGTTACTTACATAAAAAAAGAAAAAATCTACATAAAAAACGAGAAAAGATAATTGTGATGATGCTATATGAAACAAGATGACAAAATTATACTCTAATAAGAATGCTATTGGAACACAGGAAATTAATTTAACTATACAATACCGGCAGAAAAGCAAGTAACAAAAACATAATGAGGCTACTAATCTATAACCCACCAATTTAACTTGGAAACTACAAGCATGGAGGCTACCATTAACACAGGGAGACCAAGCCACCTAGAGTGTCAAATCGTCTGTTATTTTACACTCTAAGTTGCGTGGTCTCCTTGTGCAAAGGGTATGAATCCTCCTTGCGTGTAAACTATGTATTCTTTGCTCATATTTATAGGGCGCCAATGTAAGTTCCTTATGCTTAAGGAACTATAGATAGTTTTCACACATGGAGGATTCATACCATTTACACCAGGAAGCCAGGCTACCTGGCGGACAAAAGCAGACAGGTTTTTGTCCTCCAGGTGGCCCGGCCTCCTGTAGTAAATGGTTTGAATTCTCCATGTGTGAAAACTATCTATATTTCGTCATTAATTATATTTGTTCCCAAATTTTACCATGTTATATGATATTCATGTCTAACACATTAAAACTGTTAACATTTTTTCCTGTGCCCCGGGTTTAATATAATTCATCACATTTTTGTAATAACTTTAATTATTTATCTTACTTACAAAATAAAAATTAAACTGTCACTGGCGCATCCTTTTTATCGTCATCGATTTCGATATCGATGACGACATCTTGTGGGGGCTTTGATTCAAAAAACTGGACAAAAAAAGCGGTTTTTATCCGGTCGTTTATGATAAATGTTGAAAAATGCGATACTCAAACGTAAACTCAAAGACGAAATTTTAGTACCGAGTGGTTAGTACCAATAGGTGTTAAGTAATGCCGTTTTCCATTGGCATTCTAGAATAGGCCAATGAAAATTACTCGATAGATGGAGTAATTTTCTTGGAGTGAGAACGAAAGTTCCATTAAAATTGCATTATACGCATCTATGTCTCCTTTGATATTGCTCCATGGTGGTAGATTGTTAGCAGCCAACCGTAGCTAAATAACATTAAGCGACGAAAATGGAAAACTTTTAATTCTGTGGATTAAAAAAAACCGATTCGGTTTTCGGTTTTCATTTTAAAAAACCGGTGCTCCGGGATTGAAAAAACCGCTTTTCGGTAAAACCGGGCGGTAACCCCACAACACAGACCCTAAAAGTTCAGATGGAAGGAAAATTTTACTCTCGTGTCTTTCCGTCTCTTTTACATAGAAGTGGTGTATTGTCCGAAAATTATTGAAGCCCGGGGTAATTAAGGGAACGTTTACCAGTTTCAAATGTGTTGCAGATACTTTAGACGGCGCGAAAGTATAATTTATTTGACACCTAATACCTAAAATACCTTTAAAAGTATGTTTTCGAACCTTTGTGAGTGTTAACAGGTACACCTTTCGGTAATAAGGAGTATCTTTCAAAATTTTAAAAAGTTTTATTCTGACCATTACGGGATCACAAAATGCCTTCTTTAAGAGGTTTTTCAGAGTACCTTTACACAACGGTATTTTGTAGTACCTTTATACGTACGTCTGGGGATGCATCGAAAAATACCTTTAAAGGTACTAGACAGTACGGTGGTTTTTACAGTGTAGGCTTGTGCGAGTGCACGGCTTCGAGGCTTAAATCCGAAATTTTGAAGGCTCGAAGGCGATATCAAGCCTAAAAAAGGCTCTGCCTGGGCTCGATTAAGACACGAATTCAAATTTCATTCTCTTTCGAGTGCTCGTAGAGATCATTTAAAAGGAAATCCCGCAAACCAATAGGCAATTTTAAAAATGACGTCATGCCAGAAACCAGGAGGAGAAAAATATCTTCCGTCTCTGCTTTTCCCTCGGGCTACGCCTTTTGTATAGGGACTTTTTAAACCTGGATTTTTGGTCAGCTCGCTAAGCAGCGGGTTTTTTGGGCATTATTTTGCTCTACCCATGTAGTTTATTTAATTTTGAGAAGGAATGGGGACAAGTATAGACATTTTAAGGCCTGTTAATTAGGCCTACTCGAATAAATAGTTTTGACAAGTGTAAATGTTCGAATCCGGAATTTTTAAGGTTCAGACTCGGCTCGAAAACCAGAAATGAAGGCTCGCACACCCCTTGTTTTAATCAGTGTTTCATAAAATTATTACAAGGAAATAGAATAAGATATTTTGGAAATAGAATAAGGTCTTATAGACCGTCAGCTTGACAATAGTAAATCACGTCTAACCATTATTACCTCTCCGAGTGACGTATGTCACGGAGAGGTATTACACCGGCCGTGTCTGTCTGTCAGACCCCACGTGATCGCGTTCGCAGTTTACAAATCGGAGCAAACAAATACCCGACTTCCGGAACGCGTTCGCGGTTCACGGAAATTTGGCCATTCATCTACCAGCACCAGTCTTTACTAACTGGCTCCTAAGGACCACAATCTGCTAGTCTTTGTACATCCCACATGGACAGTAGCCTGTACTTGCTGGCTCGTAAGCAGCACCATCTTCTGTTCTTCGTCAATCCCACATTGACACCAGCTTCTATGCACCACCATCTTCTGTTCTTCGTCAATCCCACATTGACAACAGCTTCTATGCACCACCATCTTCTGGTCTTTGTCCATTCCGGCTTCTTCTCCATCGTTATCGTTTGGTGTTAAGAAACGTCTAACCTCCCCATGGCAGGGCTTCCACCATGGGCTCACGCGAATGCGTTTTTAGTAGTATAGGGCCCCACTTGGTACCACGGTAGAGGTATAAATTAGGAGCGTGGGAACTAAAATTAGCATATTTCAATGGTATGAACTGTTCGCCGCCGCGGGGAATCTTCGCGAGTTCCCCGCGCGCGCCGCGAGTTCCTTCCCCCATGAGACTCACCCCCGCGGGGGCGTTAACCCCACGCGCGCCGCGAGTTCTTTCCCCCACTTTAACTCCGCGCGCGGCGCTAGTTTCGTACTATTCAATTCCAGGAAAAATTCTATTGTTAAATGCTTACTATTTACCGAGATTTTACACTGAGACTATCCCTTTCGTATTTTATACTGAGACTATCCCTTTAGTTTTTTATCCTGAGACTGTCCTTTTAAAGAATTAAGAGGAGGAGCTCACTTTGAAGATAAGTGCATCGCCTTCCTGGCCACCCATTGCCACCCCTTTTCGGGCTCATCTTTTTTTCTTTTTTCTTTTTTCTTTTTGTAGTAGCGTCTCCCAATCGGTGGTTGGAAAATTTAAACCAAATTCAATTAACGCCCACAGGAGGCTCTTCGCGGGTATATTTTCGAAGGACGGAGTGTTTTTAAATTTACTATTTGGTGGGTGCTGTGACTCTAGAACTTCTAGAAACTGGACAAAGCATTCCACATCGAGGGTCTGTTTGTCAGAAATAGTCTCAAACATCGCACTTTTGAAACCAAAATATTGTTCATAAATTAGCATAAGGCAATGATATATTGAAGTGCACTTGAAAATTTAATGTCGACTTTGTTTACCCTATTTTAAAGATATTGCGAAGTTGTTATACATATATTTAAAAGATCATTATTTTACGCTAATCTATTATTTGTCCCAGCATATAATGTAGTTGAGATAAATTATATATCACTCTGATTTAGCCTAAATATATGTTTTGGATATTCTAAGCGAACGGACTCGAACATTCATTACGGTGTCACCCAGCTCTGTACCTCAGAAGAATAAACTTCGACCACCAACTTATTTAAAAGCGAAGAAAAGATTAACATTTGACAATAAAACGATCCCTTTAATTTTGAAGAAACAACCTTATAATAAGACGTTATGGGAGGTCTATCGCAGCTCCAAAAAGAAGAAACCTTAAAGGACAGTTATCTCAATAGTAAACACAAAGCCGCCTTCACTGGATTAAACCCTTTGTTCCAAGCAGTACGATATCTTGACATTTCGAGAAACGAAGTTAAATCTTCCCTAGAATCTACAGACGTATACACATTACATAAAACTGCTATAAATAAATTCAAAAGACGTAAAATCCCTGTCTTTAATATATCGGATAGGGTCGAAGTTGATCTAGCTGATTTGGGGTCAATCGCCAAATACAACGATAACTACAGATACCTTATGGTAGGCATTGATTGCTTTTCCCGAAAAGCTTTTGTAGTACCCATGAAAAGAAAACACGCTGCCGAAGCTACGAAAGCTCTCGAAATAATCATCGAACAAAGCAAACCTAAAGCATCTGGTCCGATTTAGGAAAAGAATTTATTAATTCAAGTACGCAAAAACTTCTAAAGAAAAACAAAATCAAATACGGTTCTATGACGTCAGAAAAATTCCACTGTCCTTTTGTAAAAAGATTAATCAAAACTTTGAAACATCGAATTTTCAAAATTTTGACTCATTTCAATTTTCATAGATATATAGATCATTTGACAGACATAGTTAAAGGCTACAATGCCTCTTATCACTCCGTAATAAAAATGGCACCCGATAATGTTTCCCCATCTAACGTTCTGGAAGTATACACAAACATTTACAAGCTTGAATTGAGTAATAAGCCTACTAAAAAAGATGTCAAATTTCGTGTCGGTGATTTTGTAAGAATAAGCAAGCTTAAACCAGAATTTTCTAAAGGTTATGAGCCTAATTTCTCGACGGAAGTATTTGTCATTTACTCTATTCTGAGTTTCAGAAAACCAGTGTTATATCGTCTGAAAGATTTGGACGACAAGCATATAAGCGGGTTGTTTTACTGTGATCAGCTCATTCGAACTGTGGAACCCAAACTGTTTAAGATAGACTCAAGAAACGTAAGCGAAAAGAGAAATTAGAATATTTTGTATCGTATATCGGTTTACCTAAATCACAGAACTCTTGGGTGACAGCCGAAAATGTGGAGAAAATCTGAATTCTATTTAACGCTACCTAGCGACGCTGGTATGGATATCTACCCTAATAACCCTATGGGTAGTTACATCACTAAACTACCGGATCCTATTAATTTACAAGGACAATGGGAAATTTCGTTAGTAGAGATAACATATACAAACAGCTTCTACAATGTAATATACAAAACGAATAAGAGAAAAACACCTGAAGATTCATTGGATGAAGGTAACTTTAAAAAACCTAAAAACCCCAAGTTATGTGACTTAACATACCAGGTTGAACGAAAAGATGGAAAACTGACCAGATACGAAAACTATCATCTACATAATATACCGGTCGGCCATTACAAATCACTAAACCACATTGTGGAACCATCAATACTTCCAAAGTATGCGAAAAAACAGCTTCTTCATTTCATATTAATGAGACGACGGGGAATGTAAAACTAAAAACCGATGCCTCTGGTGATACAAAAATTATCTTCAAGACGCACAAATCATTAGCTGCCATCTTGGGGTACAAAGACCATCTCAATATACAAGGTTGTGAGCGATAGACCAGCCAGGCTAAACTACCACGTACCATCTGAATTATATATTTATTGTTACCTGGTCGAAGGGCAAATTGTTTGTAACACCCACGCCCCCCTCTTACGTATTATACCTGTCGAAGACAAGAAACACGGGGATATTGTTTGTCTTACGTTTGTCTCACCCCATTACGTCCCTCTGTCAAAACATTAAATTAGCGAGGTTGGCATCCATATAAAGGACCACATGGGTGAACCGGCTGTATTTCAGTTTGGACTGTTGCACTGTAAAGTTCATTTAAGATGGTACTGTACATCATATACGATGTGGCTAAAAAAAGTGTTCCCCTTAAGTGAATGAAATTTATCACGAGTTTTGATAAAATTTTTGCGCGACGTGACAATCTTGGCGCGAGATACGGAACGTGCCACGAAAATTTTGTTAACAAAAAGGCAGGGTGTTACGCGATTGGTCGGACGTCCTTGTTTAAAATTATTCATGAAATCTGAACATAATTTGAATATTAACATCAATCGGAAGTATTTCCCGAATGTTTCACTTTGCAGACTGGTCTTGTAATTAGTAGAAGAACCGATAAAAAATCACTTTATTTTCTACTTCACCCTCCCTTTAAGCACTTACAATAGTAAAAATCCATACCATCTCATGACCAGGCGCAATTACCTCGCGTAAACTAGAAAACCGGGTTTTTTTTTGCATTTACGTGTAGCCCACTCGATCTCGCGCAATATTTTAAGCACGTTATTTTGGCAATATCTTCGGTTCTACTATCTCAATGTCCCGAAATTTACATGAGATGCGTGTTTCAATATATTCCGTGAGCGCCAGATTGAGAGGGCTACTCGTAATTTAACGAGGCAAGTTCGCAGTTCATAAGCACTTTATGAACGGCATGTATGGTGAGGGTAAGATTCATTAGTCTTGGTCAAAGCTAGACGGGAACCCGACCAATAATGTAAACAGTTACAGCTTCACAATGCAGTGGCGATATAATCTTTGATTGTAATCAATTTACTCGAGAATGTAGGTGTATTTTTATGGAAATATTATCTAAATTTTGCTTCTTGGGTCCTTAGTGTCCTTTCGTTTATAATCAATACCCAATTTAGAAGAATATTGGAATTGTTCGAAGCACTCGCTAGCTTGGAAAAATGTCCGCCAATAACTCTACCTTCCGCTTGGGAGTTAGAGAGGTAATGAGAATTTATAGCTAAATTCGATTACCACTTTTAAATACGTTCGACCAAGACTATAAATTTAACCAATATATTTAAATTTATCTAAGTAGAGCTAGCGATGCATTTTTTATGCGCTGCACCTCGTTCATTTTTAATGCAAATATTAACTCGATTGCGTGTAAACGTAGCGTTAATCTAACATAAATTTAATTAGATTGTGGAAATAGTACAATGTTCTATTATTTCAAACTATGACGCGCAAGAATTTAACTATTGTTGGGGTAACAATTTTGTTACCTGGATTATTTGGACATCTAGCCAGGCTACGGGAAATGTGTCAACTACGTTAAGGAGTGGGTCACCACATTGTGTCACCGAGAGTAATTACCCAATTAGACCAATGTACTTCAGGAGGTCGCTTCATCCTTTGATCAGCCATAAGAGCACGAAGTATTCCGTTGAAAGATGAGGAGATCAAAAGAATAACATTTTGCGAGAAAATGAATCGTACCACCCTAAATTTAACTTTTGATGTCTGGATCAAGTGCTCTCCTGACCTCGATGATCCGAAACCGACTGAACTTGGTTAAATGGGACTCCTTTCAATAGGGTCGAAGAGGTTTTGTACGATGACGAAAATGTCGCTCCTGATTTACTGACAATTAAGGACAAAAATATCGTAAGTTGTTAAATAGGTTTTGGAGAACACTTCCAGAGATGGAAATTGAAATTATAATTAATGCTACTCTGTCGTAGACGGTGAACATTGTTATGTTTGTAACATATAGATGGCGCCAGCCTCTCCATGTTTTGAAGCTCTGGCTTCTCTCTCTCTCTAGTAAGGAGAATAGCAAAAATGTCAGTCGTGCTCTAGCCTCCGCTAGGTACAGCCTAACGCTTTTCCCAAAACAAATTAACAGTATTAATTATCAATGTAACTAAGCCCTAATAAACTCTGTCTTTAATTAAACAAAGAACCCAAAGTATAAGTTATTAATCCGGCTCTAATTAATACTCGATCGACTCATTGGAAGTATCAGCAAGAAAGATATAACAACTGGCGACGGAGATTCCGTACCGACCCCACCCTATCGCTACGCATCAAAATGGCGGCTGCTTTGTCTATGCTCGTCGAACCTTTCGACTCCACTACATGTGATTGGCCCACCTATATGGAACGCGTGGAACTTCTTTTCATCGCTCACGATATTGCTGACGATAAAAAGGTGGCCACATTTTTGACTTTATTAGGCCCACGTACCTACACTTTGTTACGTAATCTCACGGCTCCAGCCGCGCCTTCAAGTAAGACTTTGGCCGAACTCAAAACAACTCTCGGCGATCATTTATTCCCTAAGCCTTTGCTTGTCGCGGAACGCTTTCGGTTTACTCGCTGCCGGCAATCGGCTTCCCAGCCCGTGTCCGCGTACGTCGCGGAACTGAAACAGTTGTCGATTCGGTGTGACTTTGGCGCAAACCTAGACGATGTTTTACGGGATAAATTCGTTTCGGGTTTGGTCAACGAAGGTATATTGAAACGTCTCTTGTCAGAAAGTGCCCTCACCTTCCAGAAAGCCGTCGAGATGGCTGTCTCTCTGGAAATCGCAGCCAAAGACTCCGTCGAACTTCATGGTTCCGTTACGGGAAACACCGTAAATGCTCTTCGCGTCGGCGGTAACCGTTCTGCACACCGTCCGCCCAGCTCTACCGCCTCGCCCTCGCCCAGGCCTCAGTCCTCTCGTTTTGGAAGGGGTGATACAGGTAGACCTGCTTGTTCCCGTTGCGGGGGGAAAGTATAACTCGGAGGTCTCTTGCCGTTTTAAACGCGCCCAATGCAACAGATGCAAACGCCACGGTCATATTCAACGTGCTTGATCTCAGAATTCACCTCAGGACGCTAAGCGAAGAACGTCTCAACGTAAGAAAACCAATATTCATTCGCTCGATTCGGAAACCAACGACGTCATTTCCGAAAATGAAGACGACGATTCCTTTCGAGGACATTTGTACACAATAACTTCAGAAACTCATGGAGAAGACTCTCCCATCATGATAGATCTGCTGATTGATAAGAAACCCTTATCCATGGAACTGGATACAGGAGCCGCTGTTTCTGCACTTCCCAAAACTATCTACGATAAGATCTTTCAACATATTCCTTTGGAACCAACAAGAAAGAAACTCTCTACATATACGAAAGAATCAGTTAAACCACTAGGTGTCATCTCCGTTTCGGTTCATTATGGCTCCCAAGAGATAAAAGAATTACTCTACGTTCTAGAGGGGGATGGTATACCTCTATTCGGAAGAAGCTGGCTTAGTAAGCTCAAATTAGACTGGAAAAATTTGACCTTATCTCACAACCACGTCTCTTGTTTGTCTCTCAATGAACAACCGGACAAGCTAAAGGACATTCTGGAAAAACATAAGGAAGTCTTCAGTTCTTCCATCGGCAAATTGGCAACCTTCCAAGCCCACCTCCATCTTCGTGATGGTGCTTCGCCCATATTCTGTAAAGCCCGAAATGTTGCTTACGCTCTTAGACCAAAGTTGATCAGGAAATAGAACGCTTGGAAAACGAACAGATAATTACTCCAGCAGCCTTCAGTGACTGGGCTACTCCAGTGGTCCCTATCGTTAAGCCTAACGGCTCCATTCGCCTTTGCGGGGACTATAAAGTAACCGTCAATCCGTCTTTACAAATAGATCAACATCCAATGCCGCGAATAGAAGAAATGTTCGAAAAGTTAACACAAGGCACGAGATACACTGAAATAGACCTCAGTGAGGCCTTTATGCAAATCGCGGTGGATGAGGAAACAAGTAAACTGTTGACAATCAACACCTCCAAAGGTCTCTATAAGGTCAACCGATTGGCTTACGGGATAGCTTCATCTCCGGCGATTTTCCAGAAAGCTCTCGAACAAGTATTATCTGGCTTGGATGCTGTCAGCAACTTCCAGGATAATATTCTCATCACTGGTGAAACAGATGACGCGCACTTGGAAAACTTGGATAAAACCCTACAAAGGGTAGAAGATTTTGGCTTAAGAGCCCGGAAAGACAAATGCAAATTCTTTGTCGAATCCCTTGAATGTTTGGGACTCTTAAGGGTTTACACCCAAATGCCAAGAAAATAAACGCAATTCTCAATGCACCTATTCCAACGGACATTTCACAATTGCGTTCTTTTCTCGGCTTAGTTAGTTACAATGGCAAATTCATCCCAAACATCAGCATGAAACTGCATCCCTTACACAAACTATTGAACAAGAACGAACCGTGGAAATGGACCAAAGAATGTAACACTTCTTTCGAAGCGATTAAGACCGAACTAACTTCCGATCACGTCCTCGTAAATTATACACCTAAGTTACCTCTGATTCTGTCCTGCGACGCTTTACCTTATCGTATCGGCTGCGTTTTGGCTCATCTCTTGCCTGATGGCAATGAGCGCCCCATCGCTTACGCTTCGAGAACGATGACGAAAACAGAGCAAAACTACGCCCAGGTTGAAAAAGAAGCTTTATCGATAATTTTCGGCATCAAGAAATTTCACGCATACCTTTAGGGTCGACATTTCACACTCTACACGGACCAACGTCCTTTAACGAAAATCTTCGGGCACCATTCCGGTCTTCCAGTTTTGGCCGCGTCGAGACTACAACGTTGGGCGGTTATGCTCGCTGCTCATGACTACGAGATTAAATACAAACCAGGTACTAGTCACGCTAATGCCGATGCTCTTTCGCGCCTTCCGTTACCCGTTACGGTACGAGACACTTCTGACGGCGCCGACCTATTTAACCTTCAGCAACTCAGCTGTTTGCCCATCACTAGTCATGATATTGCCAAAGAAACACGCTGTGATCCACTTTTATCCAAAGTTTTGGACTATACCTTAAATGGTTGGCCAACTTTAACGAAGGAGGAGGTAGATCTCAAATTTTATTTCTCTAAACGAGAAGATCTGACCGTTACTCAAAATTGTCTATTACGAAGAATGCGATTCATTATTCCGTCAAAATGTCAACCCAAGGTACTAGAAGAACTACATAGAAATCACCCGGGAATTGTTGTCATGAAATCGATAGCCCGTAGTTACGTCTATTGGAAGGGGATAGACCAAGATTTAGAACGCCAGGTGAAATCCTGCTCGGAATGTCAACTACTCAGTAAGACTCCCGCCAAAAGCCCTCTGCATCCATGGATACATGCAGATAGACCATTTCAAAGGGTACACGTAGACTATGCAGGCCCTTTTCGTGGTCATATGTTTTTCGTCGCTGTCGACGCTCACTCAATATGGCCGGAAGTTTATATTTCCAAAACGTCTACGTCAGAACAAACTATCGCGAACTTGACCAACATCTTTTCAAGATTCGGATCAGCTGAATGTATCGTCAGCGATAATGGACCCTGTTTTACCAGTTTGGAATTTGAAAACTTCACGAAAAATTTCGGAATTAAACACGTTTTCTCCGCGCCCTTTCATCCTTCAACTAATGGACTCGCGGAAAGATTCTTCCAGACGCTGAAAAATGGAATGAAACACTCACATCCTTCAACGTCCATCCAACAACAATTGGACGATTTCCTAATGACCTACCGAAATACTCCACATTCCACAACCGGGGAAACTCCCGCTAACATGTTCTTGAAACGATCTCTGAGAACACGTCTGACGCTCATGAAGCCGGACATCAACGCGAAAGTACGATCGCAACAAACCTCACAAATTCTTCAAAGAAACATATCCAGCAATAAGACTTTTGATATTGGTGATACCGTTTACGCAAGAGATTACCGAACTCCAAAACCTAGCTGGACACCTGCCAAAATAATTGAAAGAACCGTACCATTGTCATATCGCTTAGAAACTCAAGAACACATGATTTGGAGAAGACACCTCGACCAAATACTAGAAAGAATTGCACCTGCAACCCAAGAAACGGTACAATTACCTAACTCAATGAATCGCAGCTATACTCAAAACCAAGTATTTACTAGTCCAATATTGGAACAACCTACTACGTCACATTCTAATACAACGCCAACGAATACAGTCAACCAAACTCCTGCTCCGCGGAAAACCTTGCCCTCCCAACCACGTAAACTACCTCAAGAAGATACTCCAACGGCTACGCCACAAATTCGCCGTTCGAAACGTCTAATCAAAACTCCGAAGAAACTCGATCTTTAAATTCAAACCGAACTCTAAAATTAAGTTCCTAGTTAAAAGATAATAAGAATAAGTTTTGTTGAAGTTTAATAATTAATTAATTTAGTAAAAAAAAGTTTTGTTGAAGATCAATATAAAATAAAATGTATGAATAAATAAGTATTACCTAAAGTATAGGCAAGCAACTTCAAATGTAAATTGGGAAGAGTGTTATGTTTTCAACATATAGATGGCGCCAGCCTCTCCATGTTTTGAAGCTCTGGCTTCTCTCTCTCTAGTAAGGAGAATAGCAAAAATGTCAGTCGCGCTCTAGCCTCCGTTAGGTACAGCCTAATGCTTTTCTCAAAGCAAATTAACGGTATTAGTTATCAATGTAACTAAGCCCTAATAAACTCTGTCTTTAATTAAACAAAGAACCCAAAGTATAAGTTATTAATCCGGCTCTAATTAATACTCGATCGACTCATTGCAAGTATCAGCAAGAAAGATATAACAAACATTATGCTGGATGCGTGGCACTATAATTGTAAAACATTTTCCAAGGTTGGCATGTTCTATCCAATAGAAACCAGTTCAATATTCATATTCGGCAAAAACCCCATTAGAGTTGAGAAAAACTCATTCCACAACTGTCTGCCGATTCAAGCAAACGTAGGACACCAATTCTTGGTGAAACCAGTTACGGGTCAATTGATCTGTTATATATTACAGGTTTATCTGTAGTTGTTGGCTTTAATGGTCGTTGTTTCTTCTATCCTGGTCTTAACAAATAATAAAATTAAGGGCTTGGTCAATTTAATTAAATCTCAGACGAGCGAATTGAGCAACATTGCTGCCATTATAATTAAGCAAGGCAAGTATCCTTTGAGGGACACGTCACTCACCACAATCGCTGTACAGGGAAACAGCCTCTTACCACGAAAATGAACTAGGGTATTTTCTTGAGTTATTTGTATTTCACGTACAGGCGAAATCAATTCGAGCAGATCTCCGTCGTACACAGTCCTTTTCTGTTCGTGGCTCTTGGGTGCTTTCCTCTTCTCGGTCATGACTCAAAGTATCTGAATTGCGAGTTTGCCAATGTCCAGTATATCCCGATGGACAGCGTGGCTGACGTAGCGGACAATTTAGACTTAGTGGAGCCCATGGTTTTCGGAGATACCTACATTGAAACGTTCTTAAACGTACGCCCTAAATTTCACGAGTAAAGTTGCATTTTAACCAACGAGAGCTGGTATTTAATTGACAGACGTCCTTGGACCCGAAAGCCCGGTTTTTATGTAGACAATTGAAGGAAAAGGACCAACTCTTGTACATGAACGAAATCGGCAAAGCCATCGACAGAGTGCATGACGCTAAACACTGGGCATTTTTCATCATCAAAAGCTCTTTACTCTTGGTAGATACGGTCTTCCTCAGTCTGACCGAAACCGACAGGGTCCATGAGGGACCACCCATCTTCACGGCCAACTTTGGATTCCTACACTCGCCCGACATATCCCCCGCTTGCAAGGATTACATTAACCGGAAGTAAGCGAAAATTGCATCGTCAGTAACAGCTAGGTTTCCTCTAATAGCATTGGCGTACAGGTTAATCAAAATGCAAGAAATAAAATGGATTGAAATTGAGACAAAAGAGATGCAGTGCAAATTGGTCCAATACACTTTTCGTCCAACTTTGGAGCAAGACGCGGAATCTGTTCTGAGTTTTGTCGAGGAAAAATCAACATTTGCCCTCCTGATCATCGGATACGTCCCCTCGGTCACTTATTTCACCGTTCACGCAATATTCGCGTTCAGAAACGAACAAAAACGTTCTCAAGTCCGCCGTTCAAGAAGACGGCAATTGTGAAACTTTGAAACCATTTAAATTGGTCAGCTCTTTAGGGTCCACCTTTGAGAAACGGTAGCCGTCTCCTTTTGGGTATTTACAAGGAGAGATGCACCGACACCAAACCAAACTCTGCTTCAATTTTAACACTATAGCTTCAATAAATTATGTATTCGTGTAAAACCAAGAATTTAAATAAAAATTAGCTATCATTAATGAATATAAAAGTCTGTCATCAAATACACTATGAAAAATAAGGATCTGGTTTTAAACCAAAGAGGGTTTGGTCAGATTTGTCAGAAAATCAATCCATCAGTGGTTTAGTTTTAGATCCTTCTGGGTTTGATTTTCCTAATTTTGAAACCGTAAATGGTTTAATTCAGGAACATATTTGGTGTGTTAATTTTTCAATACAGGTTTCATATTCGACCCACTATGGTATATTTTTAAACCCTTTATTGGTTTATAATCAGAATGCAAACGGTTAATTTTCCAACCATTTAGGGAATGAAACTCATCCCAATATGATTTTATATTGAACCCTTTAGGGTTTTATAACAGAACATTCTTCAACCCCAGTAGGTTTCCTTTTTTCCCTTGGCGTTCTCGAATTAGCCACTTTAAGGTCTAAAGCCTGTACTTAAACGGTTTGAACTCCTTCCAAATTGAGTTTTGAATTACACCTTTTATGGTTGAATTTCAGCTCCAATACGGAATTTCGTCAATACTTCGCACACCATATTTGTCACTCATATGGTATATTTTTAAACTTTAGAGAGTATTTTATTGACCGCAAAAGTCCTTGTATTAAACCCTTCAATGGTGTTTAACTAAACTATTATGGGATTTATTTTTGACCCAAGTAGGACAATACCCCTTTTCAAAAATCTTCGATATCAACCCTCTCCCCACTTTAACCAGAAAGCTTAAACAAAATATTTATGAAATTTCGATTTAGTAGATAATTAATACATCGCGTGAAATTTTTACAAAGAAGTTTAAATGAGTTTACGAGTTTGTTCACCTGCGCCGGGCAATGGGTGAAGTTTCATTCTAAAAATAATGATTCTATGAAACAGAAAGTTTTAAAAAGTTCAGATGGATATTCCACGTTAAATATCCAGTAACTGGCGACGAGAATAGTTACTGCATTTGCAAATTCGCACGCCTCAGTCACTTTGATACGATCGATGTACAGTTCATAATTTGACTCGGATAATATTTTATTTCCGGAGTAAATCAAAACTGGCACCTTTGGAAATCTGGTAGGGTCGCCGCTCGGGAAAATCATTTTTTCGTGGTTTTCTTTAAACCTGACTGGTATAAGGAGTATTGAAAGAGATCTCTTCAAACCTAGCAAGTGATGCAATATCGTTATTATTATTAATAAGAAATTCAAGTACTTAAAAGAAACTGAAAATTACTTTGCATTTTTTCGGGATTCTCTTCTTTTTTTAGTTCGGACAAGATTTCAGCTTTTAAATTAACTCCTTTCTTCGTCAAAACCCAAAGTTTTTCGGAATATTTCATTAACAGTTCATCCAGTTTTTTATGAATATTAATTTTAGTTATTCGTTCGAATTCCAATGACAACTTTAAAAAAAGTCCCATATTATTCATTTTTCAGTTGATTCCAATATATATTTAAATTATTACTTGTCGGGCGTCTGAAAGCGCTGGATATGCTTCCAAAACTTTATCAACCGCTTCCACTTTCAAATAGTGTCTCCTATCAGAAAATGTTTTGTCCATTTTTGTATCAACAACCTCCCAGTCGATTTCCGTTCTATTTAATTCATTGATCATCATCAATTTATGAGCGGCAATACTGTCCTCATCCTCGAAGCAATCCATATCGTTTAACATCAAATGAAATATATTATTTAATATCTATTGCAGAGGATATTTATAAAAAAAGCAAATTTTAGAAATTTCTGAAGCTAGTAGTTTTATTCTTGATGTTTATAATATTTTCAAATTAAACGAATCAATCAATAGAACACAAGCGTCAAATAATGCATTAGTAGTACCTCAACTCTTTCCACATTTATGATAGTATCAATATTTGAACCAGAAATGTTTTGCTTAACATTTTTATATGAATCTTTTCCATATTTTTTTCTTTGATCGTCCACAATCTTAAAGTTTGTCAGATTTTGTCGAAAATTTTTAAATTTTGACCGCAACATGTGGTACCATATTTCCTGTTAAGCAACATCACAACCATTATTATACTAAGATAATGAAATTAAGGGAAAAATTAGGCTTATTTTTGAAGCTATAATTGAAATACAAACAATTGAATTTTTCAAATTCTAAACTAGACTATTAGCTATTAACCTTCATAAAATCCATAAAGATACGTACATGACCTTCTCCTGGTTGCGTTTTCAAGTGTGGGTATTTCATTACCAATTTTTCTGCAACTACTTTATGATGTGGATACCTATAAGGGTTATTTAAAATCAGTTTAGATGTTCATCGAACCAAATATTTGTATTCTATAAATAGAATAATTACAAGCCAAATCTTTTAATTAAATCACTGAACAAAATCCTCAATAGTTCTTTGTTCATTGTGATTTTATCCTTTGGATTTAGGTTTTGGTACTTTTCCGCAATAACGAAAATATCAGGCAAATCTGGTAAAGTATAAGTCAATGCAAATGTTGTTCTTGAACAATTTCCAATTCCTTCTTTTAAATTTTCCGTAACCCCAAAATAATTATTTTGAATGTTATCGGGAAAAATATTTTATATCAATCATTTAAGTTATCCATATTTCATTAAGAAGTTATTTACCAGGCAATTAATTCGGGTTCTTTCATATTAGTATCTTTCTCTATCTGTTCAGAATTATAAGATCAGTTACAGAGCAAAGCTGTTTTATAGTGCCTAAACAAACCAGTTCTTCGTTAGATGAACTTGGTTCCGTATTTGATGTTATTGGTTCTCCAGGGTGGCTTTCAGTGAATTTTCTTTGTTTTTCTGCTGAACAATCAGTTTCTGGGGATTCATTCTGTCGCTTTCTCTAAATTTAAACACAAGTTGTATTGTTTAAGAGCCACTGCTGAAAACCGATGCCCCTTACCGAAAATACCACCTTTAAAAAACGTCTTAGGTTCGGATGAAGACGTTTTTTAGAGGCTTTTTTTCGGTAAGGCAGCCAAAATACTAGAAAGTGTAAACTTTTGAGGCAGAAAGCTCTAAAAATTTTGTCCTTTCCACCAACCGGATTTTCAAGAGACATTTTTAGTCACATCGTTTGATGTACATCTAACGATGGAGTTATTAGTGTCACTTGGTCTGAAGATGTAGGTTAAGATGACGTAGATGTCGAAGAAGTATCGTTCGTCTTTTTAAAGGGAAAGTGAAAAGAGGGATTGGTGATTTTAATAAAGAGAGGATTGAGGGTTACTTAAGGTTCACGCGTAATTATTTTAATACCGTGAAATGTAGCGCATCTAGGGCTGTTTTACGTTGTAGTTTATTTGAGTTTTTTTAAATTAATACGGTTTCATTTAAATTATACTTATTGCAAAGATAGTAGAATGTTTTACAATTTAAATGTTATCGATAGCTGTAGTGTTAAAACGTTGGGGCTCTAATCTGGCGGGGTCATCTTGTAATATTTGCAGCTGGCTGACATCTCTATTGGAACGTCTATTTATGTAACTTTGACAAATCTAGTCTAAAAATGGGGGTGGGTTGGGAGGTGACCTCGTAAATGCCGTGTAGTAGAATTCAACCTTAGAAGGTGTAATATTTGGCACAGGAAATGTTAAACTACATTTAAGGGTGTATCACAGGCAGTACCATGGATAAAGGATGCGCATTCTCTATCCATAGCAGTACCGTACACTAGCCTTGTTTCATCGAGGCGAAGGGCCGCATTCGCGTTTGCGTGCTGTGAGTGATAAGAAGTTTTAAGACCAAGCCACACAACCATGAGACTAGTGGTGTGTTTGTAGTCACCGTTGACCGGAAATTTTGCATGTGCTACCCTTATTTTATAAACTAATAAATCACGAAAGTATGCCTGGTCTGCGTATTTTACGTATTGAATATAAAATATTTTACCTTTAAAATAACTTTCACTTTCGTTTTGTTTTTTAAAATGCTATTTGGTTCCAAGTCTACATAGTCTTCAAAATCTTCGTCATAGACCTAGTAATTTTCAAAAGATTGAAGACATTATAGACAGACCGTATTCCCGCCTTTAATGCAATAATTATTGCATAAATTCCAAAGTAACGTTACCTGATATATTATGTCAGGTCCTACAAAGTCTCGCAACGTTACATCGCTTTTCAGATGAGCCAAAAATGATGAAAACGTCTCGTCTTCAATTCGTATTTTCTTCTTTTGTTCGCCGAAGCACAATAATAACATAATTCCGTTTGAATCCATACTGAAACAGTTGAGCCCAACTTACGAAGACCGCAAACCCGAAATTCTGAAATTTTAATGCTAAGGTTTTCCGCCGAGATCGAAAAACTAACTAGTAAAAGCAAGGAGTTAAACTACTACCCCCGCTCTTTTCACGAATGAATCATTCCCTCGGCACTCAACAAAAATCTGCTCGAGTTTCTTCAGAGCCCTTGTGCCTGGGGCCATGTTGCGACCCATTATCTATAGACCCCCCTGTTCCTAGAAAAGTGCGCTTTGACCAAATATCGCAGGATTAGTTGACTAGAAGAAAAACGTTTCGCATGGAACTGTACATTCAGTGATGTCCTTGATTAGGAAAATCTTCACTGTCAAGTTAACGCGAACGCCTGTTTTTTTTTCTTTTTTTCGATCGCGCTTGTGTCGAAAACTATCGATAAAATCTCTTTTATGCTTCTTTTACCTAAAAGCTAAGAAAATCGTTTATAGAACATGCATCATGTCGTCATCCAGTTTATATAGCTGTGTTAGATGTACTTTTTCCGCGAAAACCTTTGGTATTCTTTTAACTCATATGCTTAACAAGCATTCTCATGATCGTAATTTCAGTATTATTTGCGGACTGGAAAATTGTGGAAGATCTTTCACTCAAATCAAATCGTATCATCGACGTGTTCGATATAAACATAAAAACATTGAACTTAATTCTACCAGAGCAACACTCGCTCCTCCCAGTGATTTTAAACAACCCGGAAATGCAGGTGTATCTGAAAATGAAGTTGAACATGATAAAGGGCTTGATGAAGATCTTGAAGAGAGGAATGAGAGATATTTAAAACCACCCGAAATTCGAGAAACGATATTGAAAATTATCCTTAAATATCGAGAAGCTCATAATCTTCCTCGAACCGTAGTACAATCACTGGCTAATGATCTCTTAATGTTTTGCGAACAAATTCAATCTACAAATAGGGAGAATTTGCTAACTGTCATTCGCTTAAAAAATATAAACATAGAAGAAAACGAATTGTTTTCGAAAAACATAGAAGTTGTAGAGGCGTTCGAAAGCCTTAACTCGAACTTCAAAATAAGTGATGTTTGCAAGTCAAAATATGGATTAATAGAACCTATTAAAATTACGTTTAAAGAATCGATTGACAAAAATGACAAGTGTCATTTTCATTACGTTCCTATTACTAAAGTCCTTCAAAAACTTTATTCTTCGGATTTGCAGATGCAAAAACATATAGATTTGTCAAAAATTCCAGATCAGTGCGTTGGACATTTTCTTCAGGGTGAAATTTCCAATACGATTTTTGAAAAGAATTCTAGTTTTTCGTTAAAAACCCTACAATTACAAATATATTTAGACGACTTCGAAATAGTTAACCCTCTCGGATCAAAACGAGGTAAATTTAAAATAACGGGATGTTATTTTTCAGTTTTGAATTTAGATCCAAAATATAGATCAAAATTGAGTGACATAAATCTAGTTTTTTTGGCGAAATCGATAGACATTGAGAACTATGGTTGGCACGAAGTTTTAGAGCCGCTCATTTATGGTTTAAATCAATTGGCCAGTGAAGGAATTTATGTAGAACGTCAAGGGGTCCATTTAACAGCTACAGTTTCAATTGTTTCTGGAGATAACTTAGGTCTTCACAAACTTGCCGGTTTTAACGCTCGTTTTAACTCAGGAAGGATATGCAGATTTTGCATGGTAACCAAAGAAAAGATTTCAACTAATTTAAAAGAGAACCAGTTACAGTTGCGAACATTGGACCGCCACAAATATCACCTAAGAGGTATAGCGAGAGATCCTAATGAAAAAACGTAGTATGGGGTTAGGTGTGAAAGCCCTCTCATGAAAATAAATGGATTCGACCTCACTCAATAATTACCGCCAGATCCAATGCATGATCTAAAAGAAGGAATTATGCCAAGAATTTTAAAACACATTCTAAACTATATATTGAGCAATTCAAATTTAACCCTAGAAAAACTTAACGAAATTATTAAAGATTTCCTATTTGGAAAAACAGAGTCAAGCCGTCCAGAAACACAAATTAGAGCAGCAATAGTGGGAAAAGGGACTTTGAAAGGGTCCTCTAGTGAGATATTTTGTTTGTTCCGACTCCTCCAATTCATGTGTTTTGAATTTTTGCCAAAGGAACATGACTTGCATTGGGACGTTTATATTAAGCTGAGAGAAATTGTAGAATATATCTACGCGACTCATTTACACGTAAATATGATCCCAAAGTTACAAAACCTAATTGAAAGTTTTTTGAATTCTGTTAATTCCGTAATTGGTAGCGAAATGTTGACACCAAAATTTCACTACTTAGTTCATTATCCAAAAGCATATCTGAAATACGGGCCTCTGAAAACCATTTCCTGTATGCGCTTCGAAAGCAAGCACAGTTACTTTAAGAAAATTGCTAGATCGTCTAATAACTGCGTAAATATAACAAAAACGTTGACTTCTCGACACCAGTATTTGCAGTGCTACAATATGTTAGACGAACAGCCAAATAGTTTGCAAAGCGCGGTGTCTGGAAAATTTATTTCAAAAGATTTATCGCCTACCCCTTTAAAACTCATTTTAAGTGACGATATTCCTGACAAAGAAGACCGGCAACAACCGGTAGACACTTGGGGCCTGTAATGTTAAAAATTATTGTCTCCGTTTTGACCATTTCTTGCTATGATATGAAATTTGGATGGTAAAGGGATGTGTTTCACAAAAAAAGTAACACTAAATAGTCAGTATTCTGGGAATGGAGGGGCGACAAAAATTTCCTCCGTAATGTTAAGTATAGGCGGAATTATCGTCTTTAGCCACGGATACGACAGCCTTCCCCCACACCGAAACACTCGGAGTTTCGAATTTCTTATACAGAATAGATGTAAGAAAATTGTGGGAAAGGTATATCTTGTAACTGCAAAGGGTACAGCGTCCACGACGAAATAAAATCACTGGAATTTTGGTCTAAAACACTCGGAAAATAGTCCAATCGCCTGTAGAAGTGTTCGACTTCTCGTACACTGCTGCATTGCGGTTGAAGTGACATTCAGGGGCTTTGCATAGACTATTTAGTTGACTCATATAGTTTTTGGTTTTGTAAAACGTAACCTTAAACATAGAGAAATAATACCAAAAACGGATACTGGAGTAGAATTTTTTATTTCAAATCAAATAGTTTACGTTTCTACATTGTTCAACAGTTTAGCATTTGTCGGGAAGCCCTTCCAGCTCAGGGGCATCTACACAAACGACACGCAATTTTGACTGGTACCAACTGCCTCGATCGACATGGCGGCGATAACCGAGATACCAGATTACGCTACTAACATGAGCACAAGCGCCTATCGTCAAACATCCACCTTTGCACGTACAGTACCAACCTAGAATGGCATGAATACCATTACCGTTGGGTACATATCGAATGAGGGCTTGATGAACAACTGAGCTGGAAAACTGACTAGGCAAACTTTATTGGAGACGCCCATTCGTAGTTTCATCAAGAATACTGCTAGAGCTGTCTTTGAAGAACAGCATCTGATTGTACCAATAAGTTCCTCAAAAGTAGAATGAACCTCTAGGAAGTCTGTCATGGATAATGAAGTTAACACTTTACAGTCTTCATCACTTCGTATGACGTTGTCAAAGCTCCTCGTCTTTAAGTCCTTAACACACTGTCTAAGGCCCGTAAACAGGTGGTTGATGTCCCTGGATGTCATGAGACTTGATCTACTGGTGCAGTGAATACTATTAATTATTTCAATGGGCAACTCCCCGTCAACAAGATGCGTGGAGCACATGCGGTTGTCCTGGTGAATAAAGATTGCCCTTTCCACAAATATCTTTAACCGATCTCCGGCTTTTATACTGGTGCGTGTACTGGCGCCGCAAATGAAGCAAGTCTTTGAATGTGGCCTGATAAAACTTTGGTTTATGGTAATAGGTGTATGACTACGTGTTACTTGCGAAACCGGCTGTTCTTGTGACATCGTTGGTACTGCTTCTTCAAAACCCGCCTGCCTTCGTACTTGTGATGTTGGTTGGATTGGTACTAGTAAAGGTGATACGTCTGGTACTTGCGACGTGAATGGTTCTGGTACTTGTGAAGCGAATGGTTCTGGTGCTTGTGAAGCGAATGGTTCTGGTGCTTGTAAAGCGGATGGTTCTGGTACTTGTAAAGCGGATGGTTCTGGTACTCGTGACGCGGATGGTTTTGGTACTCGTGACGCGGATGGTTTTGGTACTCGTGACGCGGATGGTTTTGGTACTCGTGACGCGGATGGTTCTGGTACTCGTGACGCGGATGGTTCTGGTACTTGTGAATTGAATAATTCCGGTACTTGTGACGTGGATGGTTCTGGTACTTGTGAAGCGGATGGTTCTGGTGTTTGTGACGCGGATGGTGCTGGTACTCGTGACGCAAATGGTGCTGGTACTCGTGACGCGGATGGTGCTGGTACTCGTGACGCGGATGGTGCTGGCACTCGTGACGTGGATGGTTCTGGCACTCGTGACGTGGATGGTTCTGGCACTCGTGACGTGGATGGTTCTGGTAATTGTGACGTGGATGGTTCTGGTAATTGTGACGTGGATGGTTCTGGTACTTGTGAAGCGAATTGTTCTGGTACTTGTGAAGCGGATGGTTCTGGTACTTGTGAAGCGGATGGTTCTGGTACCTGGTTTACGGGTTTTGTTGGTGTAGGCGAGGGCGATGATGTCCAAGAGACTTGACCGCTACTGAAGGACGATTTGGAAGCATTTAAGAACGTTTGAAACTATCGCGATAATCCGGCGCATTTGAAACAAATCTTTGTCGTTGTGCCGTTAATTGCAAATGGTAATAAGTCTTTAGTGAAACGGAGAAAACGCGCGAAACTAGCTACAGCGCGAGTAGCTATACGTCTACTTATAGTATTGTTAACCTTCCGGTTACACGCGTAGCATTTGTTCTGAGCATAGACATACGTTTTGTGATGAAGGAAGCTCGTAAGATCATTCGTACAAGCTAAAATCTAAATACTTAGCCATGTATATAAATCTATCAAGGGGAATGTGATTGGGTGGGGTTTATTGGTTAGATTGGTGAGCACTAACAAAGTAGACTTTACATTTGTTCAACAAGAATAAAAAAACATGCTTTATTCCCTGTTTTATCAATGACCTTACGATTGATTGTCGAAAACATAAACATCGCTTTTAGATTAAATCTAAAAGCGATGTATAAAAAGTGCAGTCGTTTTCGTTTCTAGATGACCTTTATGTTTTTTAGATTATAGCTTGTACGAATGGTATTACGAGCTTCCTTTATCACAAAACGTATGTCTATTCGAATGTGGAGATGGTCCAAACAAATGCTACGCGTGTAATCGGAAGGTTAACAATACTACAAGTAGACGTATAGGTACTCGCGCTGTAGCTAGTTTCGCGCGTTTTCTCCGTTTCACTTAGGACTAATTACCATTTGCAGTTAACGGCACAACGACAAAGATTTGTTTCAAATGCGCCGGATTATCGGGAAAGTTTCAAACGTTCATAAATGCTTCCAAATCGTCCTTCAGTAGCGGTCATGGCTCTTGGACATCATCGCCCTCGCCTACACCAACAAAACCCGTAAACCAGGTACCAGAACCATCCACGTCCCGAGTACCAGCACCATCCGCGTCACGAGTACCAAAACCATCCGCGTCACGAGTACCAAAACCATCCGCGTCACGAGTACCAAAACCATCCGCGTCACGAGTACCAGAACCATCCGCTTTACAAGTACCAGAACCATCCGCTTTACAAGTACCAGAACCATCCGCTTTACAAGCACCAGAACCATTCGCTTCACAAGCACCAGAACCATTCGCTTCACAAGTACCAGAACCATTCACGTCGCAAGTACCAGACGTATCACCTTTACTAGTACCAATCCAACCAACATCACAAGTACGAAGGCAGGCGGGTTTTGAAGAAGCAGTACCAACGATGTCACAAGAACAGCCGGTTTCGCAAGTAACACGTAGTCATACACCATTACCATAAACCAAAGTTTTATCAGGCCACATTCAAAGACTTGCTTCATTTGCGGCGCCAGTACACGCACCAGTATAAAAGCCGGAGATCGGTTAAAGATATTTGTGGAAAGGGAAATCTTTATTCACTAGGACAACCGCATGTGCTCCACGCATCTTGTTGACGGGGAGTTGCCCATTGAATTAATTAATTATATTCACTGCACCAGTAGATCAAGTCTCATGACATCCAGGGACATCAACCACCTGTTTACGGGCCTTAGACTGTGTGTTAAGGACTTAAAGACGAGGAGCTTTGACAACGTCATACGAAGTGATGAAGACTGTAAAGTGTTAACTTCATTATCCATGACAGACTTCCTAGAGGTTCATTCTACTATTGAGGAACTTATTGGTACAATCAGATGCTGTTCTTCAAAGACAGCTCTAGCAGTATTCTTGATGAAACTACGAATGGGCGTCTCCAATAAAGTTTGCCTAGTCAGTTTTCCAGCTCAGTTGTTCATCAAGCCCTCATTCGATATGTACCCAACGGTAATGGTATTCATGCCATTCTAGGTTGGTACTGGACGTGCAAAGGTGGATGTTTGACGATAGGCGCTTGTGCTCATGTTAGTAGCGTCATCTGGTATCTCGGTTATGGCCGCCATGTCGATCGAGGCAGTTGGTACCAGTCAAAATTGCGTGTCGTTTGTGTAGATGCCCCTGAGCTGGAAGGGCTTCCCGACAAATGCTAAACTGTTGAACAATGTAGAAACGTAAACTATTTGATTTGAAATAAAAAATTCTACTCCAGTATCCGTTTTTGGTATTATTTCTCTATGTTTAAGGTTACGTTTTACAAAACCAAAGACTATATGAGTCAACTAAATAGTCTGTGCAAAGCCCCTGAATGTCACTTCAACCGCAATGCAGCAGTGTACGAGAAGTCGAACACTTCTACAGGCGATTGGACTATTTTCCGAGTGTTTTAGACCAAAATTCCAGTGATTTTATTTCGTCGTGGACGCTGTACCCTTTGCAGTTACAAGATATACCTTTCCCACAATTTTCTTACATCTATTCTGTATAAGAAATTCGAAACTCCGAGTGTCTCGGTGTGGGGGAAGGCTGTCGTATCCGTGGCTAAAGTCGATAATTCCGCCTATACTTAACATTACGGAGGAAATTTTTGTCGCCCCTCCATTCCCAGAATACTGACTATTTAGTGTTACTTTTTTTGTGAAACACATCCCTTTACCATCCAATTTTCATATCATAGCAAGAAATGGTCAAAACGGAGACAATAATTTTTAACATTACAGGCCCCAAGTGTCTACCGGTTGTTGCCGGTCTTCTTTATTCATTGTCACACGCAACTTTTGAAAATGTATATTGTGAAAATAATTGTTTCATGATATCTAAAATTGAACGAAATACCGTTAAATGCTTCTTTAAAATTAAGTACTTATTCTATTTTAATATGTCTCTGATAATGGCCGGCACTATATACGAAACTTTAAGCTTTAACCATCATTTGCATGCTTACGCAATCAAAGAAATAAATGATAAATGGGAAATCCTCATTGCGGGGGAGGAAAACAGTACGAATTGTTAGACTCGTATGAAATTGATCAGAATTCTTATATCGCACTTAGGTCAAAACCTGTAAGCAGCTCTAAAGTCTAAAAGCCTTTTTATCAATTTTATGTATAATAGATGGAAAGTTTTAATATCCTTTTTAAGAGAGAAATCAACCTGATAAGTAGTTAGTTTAATTAATTCATTATCCGAATAATAGGTATATTGTATTTAAAATATATTCCACTAAAATGTAAGATTTCAAAACTTGGAAAATAAATTTTAAAATATATATTTTTCCATCTAAAGTTTTCGTGAAGTATAGCTAACCTATAATTCAAACTAAATCAAGGTTGAGGGGTTGGCAACCCATTTGACATTGACATGCCATTTCCTGGATCTGCTTGCTTTGGACAGAGGGATGGGATTTCCTAGAATATCGACTAGTTTTAAACGTGCACTGAAGGAGTAGAAGGCAAGGCAGGTCAAAACGGGTTTTAGAGAAATGAAAAGATAGAGCGC
This sequence comes from Phalangium opilio, assembly GCF_054372755.1. Classification (NCBI taxonomy): domain Eukaryota; kingdom Metazoa; phylum Arthropoda; class Arachnida; order Opiliones; family Phalangiidae; genus Phalangium; species Phalangium opilio. Next base: position 3,918,788 of record NW_028324163.1, read on the forward strand.
GACCTACACCTACACCCTTTCAAACCAAGTCTTACTTGGTTTTACTGTGTATTTATGAAGATATTTTGGGTGAAAGTAGTGCCATCTACTGAAAACCCTATTGAAAACTGTTTTTTATGTTAAATTACAGATTACTATTGTATTATTATAAATTAAAAAATTGCAAGTTTATAGTGTGAAATTGTTATGTATTTTGTTAATTGCTGGATTTGAAGCATCAAAACCTAGAACCGCCCCCTCTCGTAAATTTATTTAACTATCTACTACCAGCATGATGACCAGTAACCAATAAAAGCATTTTTTCGGAAAAAAGCATGAGCGTTAACTAAGGAACGAAAGAACTCTCTTAGAGAAATTTGTAAAATTATGATGCAATATGCATAAATAATTTTTAAACATAGTATAGCTTTGATCTTCTAGTGCAAGCTGAAATTAAAAAAAATACCCTTAACAGTCTATATTTATACCATAATAACACCCATTAGGGTATTGTAAGTTTTTAAAACCCTAAATGGAATGGCGTCAAAAACTACTAAACCATTATGGGTTGGTGGGAAAAGCAAATTCTTCGCTTTATCCCTTTATGTGCCGTAGTCAAACCCTTAATGGTATCTTCATATTTATTAAACCCTTTATAAACCATTATTTTTCACAGTGTACACTAAGCATACAACTCTTTATAGCCGAGTAGTTGGGACAAGTGACCTTTAAAAGTTCATTTTAAAAATGTACAAAATAGTTCTTCCAAAGCGACGATTATTTTTACCGAATTGTGCAGCTCTTGGTAGTACTACGAAGAGCTAGCAGAAGGAGGAGGTCACAAAAGGGGCCGATTCTAGTAAAAATTAAAATCATTTTTTTTGGTCTATAATACTGTAGTCTAAATAATCGAGAATAGGTCAAGTAATTTACGACAAAGCCAAAATATAGCAGCATTTGAATAACAATACTATAACACAATTGTTAACGCAGTAAATATTCATAGTTTTGCGCAGCGTAACTCCTTTAATAGTTAAAAAATCCATACCAACTCATGCCGACGTATAATTATCTCGCGTGAACTAGGGAACCTGTTTTTTTCCCAATTTGGAATAGCCCACCTGATCTTGAGCTAACGATTGCGAACTTCTCGCCTATTCAATCGACAAAGAAGCCAGAACCTCCGCTTATCTCCGGGAAATTCAAACGTTTCGTAAGTGGGAGAAAGTGGTATTTACGATGATTCTGGTGGTTCAACAGAATCAAATTACAGGGTATTATTTTAAAAGAAAAGCGTATCAAAGATTCAAAAGTAATTTTTATTGGAATCGAACTTTCCCTATAGCGCAAGAACGAGTGGGCTATGCGTGTAATGAAAATTCGCGTGCGTACAATATTCAATAACCCTCATATTGGCAAAGTCAATATTCTCGACCAAAACTACGCCGGAACCTGCGCAATAATGTGAACTGTAGTTAACAGCTTCACAATGCAGTGAAAAAGCTAATTGTAATCAATTTCCTCGGGAAAGTGTTTTACTTTGAATATGTTATAGCCAGGGATTGATTTAATTTTAGAAGTAGGAATGGAGTCAAGGTTTGTATTTACTTCAGTCCGACTCATAGCCGCCCAGTATAGAGTCCCTCCCTCCAACACGTAACGAAAAGTTGAAATTATCTTATTGGCTGGCTGACTTAAACTACGTTTTGATGACGTTGATGACAGTGACGGCGACAGGGTTGGCACGCTGGTATCCAGTCCGATTTTATCCACCTGGATTAAATCGGTTTAAACCACGATGAAAAATCCAGTGGATTTTTCAAAAATATAATAATAGAGTACAGCGCAGGCACCATAAAGTGAGATGGAGGGAAACGTTTGACCCACATGTCTTTACCTCTTTATTTCATCGAAATGGTCGATTCCCATATGTTGTGGGTTAGTTTGACGTGCCCTCCTCCCACTGCCCCACCCGAAACTCGTGAGACTGAGTTGAATTTTTTCGCAACGCTAAATTGTTGGGTCGGACTGCGCATTTAGAAAAATCTTTATCAGACCCTGCCCTTTTGAAGATCACAAAAAAGCCTACCCTGGTAGACGATATGATAACCCTACCCGACCCGACCAGCAAAACATTTTAAGTAATTTTCTCACCCAACCCGATATGGGTCGGGTTGGATTGAAAAATCCCGATTAAATCAGGGGCCCTACTCATCTCTAAGGGAAATGTCTATAGTTTTATCAACTTTTATGTATTATAAAATGATTCTCAATTAGACGGCTTAGCAGAAGTCAACTAGCGCACTTAATGTAAAAAATAAGTGGTAAAATTAAGCACTAGAGAGTAGTTTAAAAAAAAGCCTGATAAATCCAATAAAATCTGGTTTAAACCAGCAAAAAACCATACCAGTGGCTTTTTCAAGAAAAATCCGGATTTTTGCCAACGCTGGACGGCGAAAAAATAAGTAATTCTTTTTTACCTCTGTCGCTATGACTTTGACGCGCGCCCACATTACTCTGTTCTCCATTCCTACTTCCAAAGATTTAATAATGACAATTATTAAATGAATGGCAATGAAAATATTTCAAGAACTCTTTCTAGTCGACCTCGTTTACGGAAATATTTAAACCCGAAAGTTGTGAATAAAATTGCTATCCAAATAAAATAATCCATAGCGTTTCTTGACCACTTATTATGGCAAAAATCCATACTATCTCATGACCACGGGCGATTATCTCACGTGAACTAAACAAGCTTTCGTTTGTCCATTCGCAATTACGCGTAGCCAACTCGATCTGGCGCTATAAAAGCTTTCAGAAATTCCGATAATCACCTATAAAAAATATGTAGCCGAGTGAGAAACAAAGAGTGAAGGCAGTTTCCCCTCTCTTGTTTTGCGCGCAAACTAAAGGAAACCACATTCTTAAAACGGCCTAGTTCAAAGGTCAGGAAAATTAATATTGGAGGTATGTTACTTAACGCAATGCCTTCGGTTCTACAGGCCCCACTACGCGAGATTGAGTGGGCTATGCGTAATTTAACGAGGAAAATTCGCAGTACATAAATACTTAATAACCGTCATGCATCGCGGGTGGAAAATTCAATAGTCTTGGTCAAAGATAGTCGGGAACCCGAGCAATAATGTGAAACGTTACAGCTTCACAATGCAGTGGCGATTGTAATCTTAATTGTAATCAATTTACTTGAGAAGGTAGGTGTATTTTTAACGAAATATTATCTAGATTTTGCTTCTTGGGTACTTAGTAGCCTTTCGTTTTCAATCAATACCCAATTTAGAAGAATATTGGAACGGTTCGAAGCCCTCATTAGCTTGGGAAAATGTCAGCCAATAACTCCACATTCTACTTGGGAGTTAATGAGGTGGGCCTAATGGTGAAGTGTACAAAATCGAATATATCGCTTTAAAATATAGTCTACGTATACACTCGAGAAACGAATCCCTCTTGCATTGTAAAATACTACAAATATTAACTCGAATAAACAAGATTAAACTTAAATCACCATTGTTGTAGTAATTTTAATTAGATTGCAAAAGTATTTTACTAATATTATGTTTAAAAGCCACGTAAACGTACAATGCGTTGTCATTTTTGTTTTCCAGGTTTTATTGCAATTCTTGCCAACCTACGGGAAATGCGTCAAATACGTTAAGGAGTGGGTCACTACGTTGTGTCACCGAGAGTAATTGTCTCCATGTAGTTAAGGAGGGCATTTGACACCGAAGTTTTTTCCGAAAACGTGAATTTCAATATTCCCTCTGAACTTTATGGATGGGTCAAGTGCCCTCCTTGTATTGACACCAATAGACCCAGAAGTTAATGACTTCTTATGCAGGGAAGTATTGGACACTAAGGCTTTATATAGTATCCATCCCTGCTAGTCAAAATTGCCTACGGCAATCGTAAAAGAGGGTCGAAAGTTTCCTCCCCACTAGGAAAACTATCTAATCTACTGAAAAAAACTATCTAATCTACTGAAAAAAATCCCACGCCGAGATGCTGTGGGGCGTGTTCAAAACTTCTTCAGCGCCAATCGTTGAAAAGCCGTCTGTCTAGAACTCTAGGAAAATGCATTACAATCCGTGGGCCTAGGACCCCACACTAGTTTGACCGGAATTTCTAGCAAACTCTATTAACAGCTGTTCTTGTCACCGTTTCTGATTCGTTACCTCAAACCACAGGACACACCTTAAAGTTTCGTTTTTTTCCCGCTGCTGGCGCGCAAATCAGACTGCCAGCTCAAAATGAGAGAAGCGCCGTAGGTGGCGCGGTGATCGGACCTAATAAGAAGTTGGCTAACAGAGATCGTTCCGGATATGGTTAGAGTCCATTACTTCCCAGGATAAGAAGTCATAAACTTCTGATAGAACTTAATTGGTGAACAAGATGCTAAACATTTTCCATAGGGTCGAAGACGTTCTGTTTTATGAAGGAGATTTGGCTCCTGATTTACTAACAATTAAGGAGACAAATATCGTAAGTTGGTTCTTTTAGTTAGACTTATACAAAAGTTCATTCGTGATGATACTCTCTCGTAGACGGCGACCGTGGTATTGGACGTGTTGCACTATAACTTGGAAACATTTTCTAAGGTGCAGGGCATGTTCTTCCCAATGGAAACCAGTTCCGTGTTCTTGTTTAGCAAAAACCCAATCAAAATTGAGAAAAACGCGTTCCAAAACTTCTTTCCCATTCAAGCGAACGTAAGAGACTAACAAGTGGCGGCGCCAATTATGGGTCAATTGATCTATTATATTTTACAGGTTTATCTGTGGATGTTGGCTCTAATGACCCTTGTTTCTTTTATACAGGTCTTAACAAACAATAAAATTAAGGGCGTGGTCAAGGTAATTAATTCTCAGACAAGCGAATTGAGTAACATGGCTGCCATTATAATTAGACAAGGTAAGTATCCGTCGAGGGCAGTTGGGGACTTTTTCCATGATGTAACTGAAGCATTACTGCGCATGTACAGGAGATATAAGTTCGAGCAGATCTCCGTCGAACACAATCCTTTTCGGGGCGTGGCTCTTGGGTGCTTTCCTCTTCTCGGTCATGATTCAAACTTATCTCAAGTGCGAGTTTGCCAATGTCCAGTACATCCCGATGGACAGTGTGGCTGACGTGGCTGACAATTTGGACGTAGTGGAGCCCATGGTTTTAGGAGATAATTACATTGAAACGTTTTTGAACGTACGTCCTAAATTTCATGTCGGTTCAATACAGTTGCATTTTAACCGACGAGATCTGGTGTTTAATTGGCAGACATCATTGGACCCGAAAGCTCGATCTTTATGGAAACACTTGAAAGAGACGGATCAACTCTTGACCACGGATAATTTCATTTACAGAGTACAAGAGACCAAACACTTTGTTTTGTTCATCACCAAAAGCATCCTGCTCGTTATGGGACCGGACTTGCTCGGTCTGAGTGAATTGGACAGAGTCCACGAGAGCTCACCTATCTTCACGGCCAACTTGGGACTCGCGCACTCGTCCGACTTATCCCCCGCCTGCAAGGAACACTTCAACCGGAAGTAAGTGAAAACTGCTTTGTCAGTCACATCTTGGTTTCTTCTAATAGCATTGGCGCGTAGGTTTATCAAATTTCAAGAGATTAAGTTCATGGAAACCGAACAAAAGGAGACAGTCTACAAATACGATCACCGCACATTCCGTCCAACATTGGAGCAAGACTCGGAATCAGTTCTCAGTTTTGGAGAGGCGAAATCAACATTCGCTCTTCTGACAATCGGATTCGTCGCCTCGATCACTTATTTCGCCGTTCATTTAATTTTCGCGTCCAGAAACGCCCATGAAAAACGTTCTAAATTCCGCCGGTCAAGAAGACGGCGATCTGTAATCCCATTGTGAAACTCAGATTCCATTATACAATGGTCAGCCCTTTGGGGTCAATCTTTTAGAAACGCTAGGGAGCAAAGGGGGATAATCAGGTCGCCGTGTAAGCGCTCTTTTAGGGGTTTGTAAAGAGAGATGCACCGACACGAAACTGCACTTGAATTTGGACACTCGCTTTAATCAATTATGTATTTGTTCAAAATCAAAGATTTAAATAAATATTCACCATTATTAAAGAATATAAATACTTGATTAAATTACTTATTCTTTAAGTTGACTATATTTCGAAGACGTAGAGGACCTCGACCACGTCCCCACCCATCGGTAGGCGATTGTTAAGTACTGCCACGTAGCGCCATTGTATTTGTACGAGAACTAGCTTCTATTTTTAAGACAGAGGGGCGTCCTTTACGATATCGTACTGTACGACCCTACCTAATCGCCCACCGAGGATGCTGAGAGGACTTCGGTGGTGTTCCGTAGGTTTGGGGTACAGAGGCAACGTTATAGGTATGGGGTTTACACGCCATGCCCGGTAGAGCCCTAATTGATGGTAGGTAAGCTTGATATCAGGCCTCGACCCCCTACATAACGGATTGTATATTCCTTTAAATCTGGAGAGTGCAAGGGAGACGTGAACAAGGGCCTATATCGTTAGAAGTACGTCAAGGTCACTTTAAAGGGGGGTTGCAGTATCGTCTTCATGATAGGGGTTGAGATGACACATTGATTGGGTAAGTGGACAACAAAGACGTAAGGCTTCAAAGTTACCAGTCCTTCACAAAGTCGCATTCTGTTTCAAGTCATATCTGCCGTCTACATACCCAATCAAAATTCCAAAAAAATTCTTCTTTGCAATTCGTGTGACGTAGACCGTCCGCCATTTTCCGGGCGAACCACTGGACCTAAGCTTTTTCTAAAATATTTTGATATGACAATACCTATACCTCGTAATTCTACAGAGCTAGCACGAGAAAGATGGAAGCGAGAATTGAAGTCCTACACTCGGTGGTTAGTTTTGCAGGACTTCCTATTTAGTCTGCATTACTAAGCCCCCTATGACAGTGCCTGACCAGGCGTCGCTTTACCCAGAATCTATGATCTACCTCACTCACTTAAAGACCAGCTCTAAGTAACCAGTGACTAACTAACTTATGGAATGAACATATCTTATAAACTTAAACTAATATCAAGGCCATTGCTATATACATATTTATCGGTATATCATTTGTAATTCGTTTATGGGTATCAAATTTCTTCCGCATTTTTACCTCCCCGAGTGACGTATGTCACGGAGAGGTTCTAATTTCGACGTGTCTGTCTGTCTGTGTGTGTGTCAGTCTGTTGTTATTGACTTACACCCCAGGGGACCGCGTTCGCAGTTTTCAAATCGGAGCAAACGTTTTCCCAAATTCCGGACCGGAAATTTGGAAAATTGTATTCCACTTACAATGCGTATAACTCTATTGTCTGTCTAACATTGTCCATCCCACGTGTACATCACTCTGTACTTAATAGCTTCTAAGCACCACCATCATCTGGTCTTTTGTCCATCCCACATGGACACCAGTCTGTACACACTGGCTTTTACACCACCATCATTTAGTCTTTTGTCCATCCCACATGGACACCAGTCTGTACACACTGGCTTCTACACACCACCATCTTCTGGTCTTTGTTTTTGTCCATCCCACATGGACACCAGTCTCTACACACTGGCTTCTACTCCACCATCATCGTTAAGGTTAAGACATACGCGGCGATCGGCTAGGGTTACGAAAAACGTCTAGCCTCCCAATGGTGGGGATTCCACCAAAGGTTCACGCAATTGCGGATTGTCTTATCCATACCTACGATTCGAATCCTTTATATACTACCTATTTGAAAAAGGCGACGCAAAAGGCGTATGCTTCATTTCAAACGTCAATATTAATCAAGTTTCTCAAGAATGTTTAATTGTTCTTCATCAAAACGATGTAACGTTAAATAAGGCGAAAAACTAACAAAGAAAATATTAAATTTTAATTATAATTATTTTAATATTTAAAATAATCTTGTTTCTCAATTCAAAATTAATACGGAAAGAATTAAAAAGCAGTCTATGTTTTGTCTGTGTGTGTCCGTCCATTGTTACACTATTGCGTCGCGTTAGCAGTTTGCCTTGTGTTGATGCACTACCGACGCTATATACAAGGCCCATACGGGCTCCCAAAACTAGTAAAAAACTGGCAGTTTTAATTCGCCACGAACTGCCACTAGAGGCGCTTATATGTCTCAAAAAGATGATCACGTGAGCATGTAGCAGCCGTCTGCTTAGGCTCCTGAGAGGGCGATTAAGAAAGGATGTTCTTTGGGTTTTTGATTGTTCTAAGTGTTGTTTAATTATTGACAAATGCATATAATGTATATAATTTTACAAGGGAATTATTTGTGAATTTAGAAATGTATTTTCGTAGTTTTAAAGTTATAGTCCGTCAAATTAATTTCAAATTAGTGGGATAAGTGAAAGTGCTATCCAAGGCTTAGGAGGGTTCAATTTCAAATGTTTATACTTTTAAATTATCGACTTTTTGCATTATTACCTAAATAATTAGTCATTAAACCCTATCTTTAGGGTTTCATTTTCTAGTCAATATGCCGTTTTGAATTGTTCCACAATGTGGGCTCAGGGATAAACAGAAAAATGCCGAAGGAGTTGGGTTTCATAGTTTACCAAAAAACGAAGGCCAGAGAAAGAAATGGTTAACTGCAGTTAATATTTTTGAGACCCAAAATATGAATATCCATGTTCAAGGAGCCAGGATTTGTAGTAGACATTTCAAGCCAAGTGACTACAATATTAGCTGCCAAGGATCCCGAAGGCGCCTTTTACCTAATGCCATTCCGTACATAACGTTGGATGAAAATAATCAACTAATAATGAGCACTAGTGAAAAGAGTAGTGAGGCTTTCTTTGGCAGTACACCTGAAACAGTTGAAATCAATTCTAGTCATTTTGTGAAAACAGGTGATGAAACCATAAGCCCATTGTCGAAAAAACCAAGAGTCTGTTCCTAACCACCCACCTTACGAACTATCCCTTTCTCACCTATTACAAATAATTACATAAAAGGCTCTTGTGAAAATTCAAACGTTTGTAAAAGATTGTTCCATTGTGATTTCACACCATCGAAAGATGTTCAAGAAACGCCCCTTGAGAAATCCTACGTTACTTTTGGAACCCAAACAGAAACTAACCAAAAACTACAAGCTGCAATACTCAAAACCGTAGATAAATCTACTCAAGCTTCACCTATTATTCGTCACCGTAAGCCGCTGATAAATAGCCGTAAGCATAGACGAGCTGTTTGCAAAATGGCAAAAAAAATCGAAAAATTGAAGCAAACGATCAAAGCTGTGACATTTAAGCATAAACAGTTGCAAATTCAATCAAAAGACAAAGCAAATATTCAGTTTCAGAAACTTAAAGAAGCAGCTGAAAAAAACCATGATTTGAGTGCAACCTTTCTACTAGAACAAGTTATAGCATATGGTAAGAAGTAGCTAACCTACGAGGAATCAACTTTGAAGATATGTTGCCTGCTCTATAAGAAGTCGCCCTGTGCTTACAGTTTTTTTACGAGAAATAGGAGTGTTACAGTTACCCCACAGGGTAACGCTGATGCGCTTCATAGGACATGCATCTGGGGAAGATGGCATAACTTCTTTAGTAATAAAACGATTACAAGAGGAGTTTGCTAAGCTTACTGATGAGCACGAGAAAATTGGATCACTTGTTATGGATGAGATGGCTATACAATCTAAATTGATATATGACCGTAATCTCGATTTGTTCTTCGGTTCTACAAGTAAATCACAAAATCCTAGCACCGATGGAGATCAATTGGCTACGCACCTTCTATGTTTTGTCTTTCAAGGCCTGTCAACTAATTTTCGTACGCCAGTGGGTTATTTTTATACAGTAAATTTATCGGGAAAAGAGCTCTATGAACTAGCACTAAATGTAATTAAAGCGATTGAAAGCACAGGATTTGTAGTCTTGAGGATAGTAGCTGATAATGCCAAAACAAACACCACTGCATTTACTCATTTTGGAAATGGCACACTATCCCACTCAGTTCCTCATCCAAATGATCCAGAAAGAAAGCTATTCATCGCATTTGATCAAAGTCATATCATAAAAAATCTCAGGAACCAGTTTCTCGCCAGGGAGTTTCTTTTTATTGGCTGCGTTATTAAGTCAGAATTTATAAGGTGGCTCTATAACATTCAAAAGGGAAACCTGGTCAAGCCAGTGAGAATTTTGACAAGAAAGGTGGTTTATCCCACTAACTTTGAGAAGATGAACGTATTGAGGGCTGTGCAAATATTTTCAGAACCACTAACTGCAGCGTTAAAAACCATCCTAAAACTCCATTTATGTGATAAAGATGTCCAAAAAGATTTGGAAGTAACAATATACTTTATGGAAATGGTCTTCAAGTGGTATCAAATTCATGATATTTCGAATCTCACGCATGGAATTCATTCAAGGAATGAAAATAAAATGCCTTTTTATAACATCAATGACGAGCGTTCTGAATGGCTTGAGTATGAGTTCCTTCCATTTATTAACCAAATCCAGGACAACGCCTGCAATCAAATGGAGAAACTGACAAAAGAAACATTCCAAGCATTGACAATTACAACCAAGTCCACAGTAGCTTTAATCAGGTATCTTCTTGAAGGTGGTTTTCACTACGTGCTGACGAGAAAGTTTTCAAGCGATATAGTTGAACTCACTTTTTGCCACATCCGTGGCTCAGGAGGCTATAATGACCAAATGGATGCCCGGCAATGTACTTTAGCCATTGAACAACATTTGAAATTGGGAATTCTTAAAACATCCAAGAATGGAATCAGCAGGGAAATTTTGACCTCCAAAGAAGTTTTGCCCCCAGTTTCAGTCATAAAAATCGGTACTAGAGAAATTGCCGAGATTGAAAGTATTGCTGATATAGAATTAACGAATTGCCAGTCACATCTTTTAACTTTGATAGAAACAGCTAATCGAAATGGTAAGATTTCATATGGCTTTTAAGCTCCGAAATTTCAATCTAGATAATGATTTTGAACTGTAATTCATTAGAACCCTGTCAAGTCACTATGGGGAACTGTGCTGTCGCTCTCATTGGTGGATAAATAGTACAAGTTGCTGAGGAGCATACCGAATGCTGGAATTGTCTGGAAAAAATAATCCAGCCCAATTCTTAGGGCCCCATATTTTCTCTCATAAAAGCTCAGGATCATGGAGGGTTGAAATACCCTAGTAAACTTTTAATAACTTTGCTGAAATCGGTTTAAGACTTTGTGCAGTCAAGTTTGAAGCAATTTCCAAGAAGAAATACCTTGAAAATATACGTTCAGGTCATCCTTCCTTTTTTTAAAAAACCACTGGCATGTGATGAGCAGTGCAAGAACCCTAATCTTCCTAAACTTTTGTTAGAAAAATTTGTTAGACCTCTGCTCTACAACTATGCGAGAGATGAAACTGACTGTAAGGCAAAGTTTAAAAAATTATATTCAAAACCTCAAAATAGAAAAGTTATCAAAGTTTAGAAGACTGTATATCTGTATTTGTTTTGTGGATTTAGCTACAAAATAGTTAAATTTTTAGGTCTAAAGTTCCTTTAAAACTAAACGTGATATTAGCTAAAACCGAAAGTGATATTAGCTAAAACCTTAAGTGAACTAAACAAACAAAATGTGATTATTTTCTTTTAAAATAAACTGATTCATACAACAACGTGATGATAGAAACGACCCCCGATTTAAAGAGACGAATAAGCGCCATCTATCAAGAACACAAGTCAAATATATATGGGTGAGGGACCCCCCTTCGAAGTGAGCCTGTAGGGGCCTTGTATATAGCGTCGGTAGTGGTTGATGTGTAAAAAAATCATACAGAACCTTAATATTCCCTTTTTCCATAATATAAGGTGAATATGTGGAAGTACTTTTCGTAATTACGATGCATTTAGTACTTTTGTTGCTTTAAAGCTCTTTTTCATTTTGATATTCCAAAGATTTTTTTTAATATTGTTATTTGAAATGGCTGTTTATATATTACTTAAGCTATACTACATCAGTATATAGAATAATCCTTGGTTTAGTGATTTCATGGAGAAAACTAAGACCTAGACTCCGGCCGAAATATCAAGTATTATCCGCAATAGGCTTAGTGAAACAAAGAGTAAATAATTGAGGCCGGAGGTAAAGTAAACTTTGGGCTTTGATTTTCGTGTCTGAAATAAAGAGACATCAACGGTTCAGAGTGAGCCGAAAGATAAATACACTCTTAAATAATCAGGTTAAGATTTTATAACAGAAGAAAACATCATGGTGGCAATTAGGTTAGTAAAAGGGCTAATGGTAAACGGGTAGTAGCTACAGACTTTTTACCTCTCCGTGTGACGTAGTCCAGGAGAGGTTCTGTAACGGCCGTGTCTGTCTGTCTGTCCGTTGTTACACACACGTGACCGCGTTCGCAGTTTGCGTATCGGAGCAAATGTGTTCAACATTTCCGAACTGCTTTCACAGTCACGGAAATGGCTCCTCTACTTGAGTTCTCACACCACCATCTGCTGGTCTTTGTCCATCCAACACGGACACCAGTCTATTCTTACTGGCTTCTAATCACCACCATCTTCTGGTCTTCGTCCATTCGACTTGGACACCAGTCTGAACATACTGGCTTCCAATCACCACCATCTTCTGTTCTTTGTCAATCCCACATTGACACCAGTCTGCACTTACACTGGCTTCTTACACCACCACCCACTGGTCTTCCGTCTATTCCACATAGACACCAATCTGTATCATTGGCTTCTACTCCATTATTATCGTTTGGTTTTAGGATATACGCGGCGATCAGCTAGGGTTACGAGAAACGTCTAGCCTCCCTAAGGTGGGATCGCCACCAAAGGTTTTCGCAATTGCGCTTTTTCCTTACTATTATAGTGAAAACGAATCGTATATATACCCCAAAATTTGAAGAAAGCGGGCAAGAGGGGGTAGCCTTCACTTTAAACGTCAATATTAGCAAAGTTTGAGATGATAATAGGTATAACTTTATTTTAAACGATTTAACTATTATTAATGTTAATTATTGAAGATTAAAATAATTAAAAATAATCATATTTATTTAAATATTAAAGATAAACCTCTCGTGCAAAGAGAGAGATTATCATTGCCTCCTATATCTATCAAGGCCCGTGCATTGCGATATATTTTTCAAAACAACAACAAAAATGGGAAGCTCCTCTCAGAAACATAATAATTTCTTTTCTCTGTATATGAAATGAAAATATGGATAATATTGCGCTCCTTCTTTAATGGTATGAATCCTTGCCTGTCTATTAATATTTTACGTAGGAGTAATACGTTTTTAGCGAAGTCTAGAGAGGATAAACATAAGCGAGATTGTTTCGGAAAAAAATACTGCTTCCACTAATGGGTTTATACTCCTTGTTACTGTTGTATAGAGTAATTATGATAAAAGCTTAAAAAATTACGAGAGGACAGACCTTTTTTATCCTCTTGTTTTATTCTTAATAAGAATATAAAATATTTATTTTGTATCCAAAAATATTTTTTGGTGCTAAGATTGCTTTAAAAAAATCCAAACGGTTAGGCATTGGTAAAAAAACAAATGATATTTTTCAAATCTAGTTGAAAATTGCCCCTTTTTTATCCGCGGGAGCCATTCTTAATGAGAATTTCGATGCTAATAGGTTGTCAATTAAACTACTGGTATATTATTGTTGTTGGGAATTGGATATTAAGTCAAATTAAGTGGTTGTAAAGAGCCAGCAGGTTTTTGCCGCTTCTTTTTGTGAGTATTTGATTTTTGTATGTAAAATGGAGGAAGATAATGTTGAGAGTAAGGATGAAATGCGGAAGCGCAAAGCGCGGGAAAGGATGAGGGCAAAAAGGTCGACGTTTTCATTGGATACTTAAGTTTATATAATCTTCTCGACACGGAGAGGTAATATTTTGGTTTTCCCAACTTGTTATTCTCTTTATGGTGCGCATAGACTATCAGAGCGTCTAGCTACAATTTAGCTTTGGTGTTTTTAACGTTAACATTCATGTTGGCAAACTAAGAATATTGTTGAGGTGAGACGAGACGATAGTGTTTACACTGCAAACCAGTTGTGAATGTAGCTATCAGAATATAGGGTAAACAGCTGAAGTGTAGACTTCATTTGCTGTTCTTTTCCCCATTGACTGATTTCCATGTGTCCAAGATTTATCCTTATTGGATGTAAAATGTCGTCTGCTTTACTGTATATTCGCTATGTTTGGAGTACTGCGTCAATATTTCGTAAATTTTTACTTCAAAAAAGAGAAATAATTCCATATCTAGGTAAATAAGTTTGTAGTAGTAGACCTCTTGACTCGGAGAGGTAATAATTTGGTTTTCCCAACTTGTTTTTTATTCGATTGAACCAAAATATTGTATATATAATTTCTATCGAAGTAAAAGTTTATTAGGTTTCGTTTGTCTTGTGTAAACAATAGAAACTAGTGTTTCCTTTCGAAACGTAAGAGGAAATTTGCGTGTTACACGCATTTAATGAAAGCCACATATAAGAAAGGGAGAAAGTCAATAGATCGGACCAATAGGTGTACAGGAACGATAATACAGGGTGTATCTGAAATGGACGTAGGAGCGGAAGTATTTGGGTTCCTGGGGCCAATATAAGACGAAACTGTTCTATGACATTTTTTTCGTACGCCAACCCATTTGGAAGTTACTTGAACCAAACACTTGCTAGTTTGCATAAATCACAGCATGTTGACTTCGTCTAAAACAGTAGGAATTAAGTTCAAGATATGATGATTATTGCAAATTAGTGGTTGCCAGCTAAAAGAAAAAAAGCCTCATAGCGGGCACGATCATTCCTGTAGGCTGTAGCCTGCATAGCCATTTTATTTTACGGAAGATATCGAGCAAGTTGGAAGGTCCCGCCGTGGTTTAACAAAAATATTGTTTGAAAACGTAAGCCTAAATGTGCTTTTTATATTATAATTTTCTTGTGTTTAATCTAATTTTATTCTTAGGTGTCAAAGTTAATCATATCTGGTTGGTAACTGATATTTTAAAGGTACTGTAACTGCATGTTTTATTTTTATTTGTCTATATTTCAAGAGGGCCCTCTTAATTTAGTTATCATAGACTAAAATTATGTGGTATCAATAATCCACTTTTGATGGTATTTATTTGAATTTGAAGAATAATTCAGGTAGATCTAATTACGCTTAGGAATAGACTTATTTTTGTTTAGGGTTATTCTCTATCTTCTATCGATAGGAAGGTGGCGCGCGGGAGGGTCTCACATTTTCTCCCTACCAAAGGTCGAAAGCAGACGACGGCTGGGTTTTGTGAACTTTGGTTATTGTGAATAGATATTTAAAGAGGGTCGGTCTTTGGTAATTTAGTTAACTATGTCTAATAATCAAACTAAGAGGGTTGGTATGAGCTATGATAGAGATATTTCTGATTTAAATTGTAGGCAAAAGAGAAGGAAACGAGCCAGACACATCAAACAGGTAATGGATCGCGTTTCTGAAGAGAATATTGTAGAAAACGCAAGCAACGACTCAATTTCAGATTTCGATTACAATGAAATAATAAACCCCTCAGATACTGATAGTTTAAATAACAGGGAATTGGAAGTTCGATCTGGTAGTTTAGTTTCTTTAGATAAGGAAAATGAAAGTAGTGCGAGTAGTGAGAACCTTTTAAATAGTTCAGGTGATGGGTTTAATAGTACTGCATCGAGTTTCAGCGATACTACTACATCTGAATCTGTATCATTCGATATTTGCAGTGATATTAGGAACTGGGCCTTATCTCATAACATAGATACTGTAAGGCTTAACAGTCTGTTAGAAATTCTTAGGTAACATGGCCATGATGATTTGCCAAAAGATTCACGAACGCTTTTACGTACTCAAAGACATTCAACCGGGATAACAGAAATAGCTGGTGGGGAATATTGGCACATTGGTTTTAATCAAGGAATTGTAAACTTTTTAAATTCACGACCTGATTTTAATTCAGATATTTCATTTGCCATAAATATTGATGGTGTTCCCCTATTTAAAAGCTCAAACAAAAGCCTCTGGCCTATTTTAGCGTCAGTTTATAGTTTCTCAGAGGGAATAATTGGAGAAGTTTTTTCGGTTGGGATTTTTTGCGATTATAGCAAGCCTTTGTCACTGACTCAATATTTGAACCCATTTGTCAATGAGATTACTGCTTTATGCAATAACGGATTTAATTACGGTTTTAAAACATTTAACTGCAACTTGAAAGGTCCATACATTATTGACACCCCAGCAAGATAATTCGTTAAAAATACAAAGGGTCATACCGGTTACTATTCGTGCGACAAATGTACAATCAAGGGCTTCCATTCCAACCGTCGCACAGTATTTTTGGAACTAGGAGGGGATGATGGTCCTGTTCTTTTACGCAATAATAATTCCTTTAGAAATCGTGAGAATGAAGAGCACCATCTTATTGGACTTCCTTCCCCTCTAGAACGTTTGGATATTGATATAGTACAAAACTTCCCTCTTGATTACATGCATTTGGTATGTTTGGGTGTAATGAGGCGAATGTTAAATGCCTGGGTTAAAAAGGGAAAATTTAAAGTTAGGTTTTAAGTGGAAATATGGTTTGCGAGTTCTCCACCAGGCTGGAGAAGTGTAGAAAACAGATACCAAGTGAATTTGCTAGGAAACCTAGAGCTCTTAAAGGCGACCGAGTTAAGACAGTTTTTACTCTACACAGGTCCAATAATAGGCGATGGTGTTCTTTCTAAAGATGTTCTAAATCATTTTAGATTGCTTTTTTGTGCAATTTACATATTGGTATCACCAGATTTAAGTAAGAATCTATGTGATTATGCGGGACAGTTATTAGAGTTGTTCGTCTCCTCAAGCCCTGACTTTTATGGGAAGGAGTTCGTGGTACAAAATGTACATTCTTTAACTCACCTATCAGAAGATGTTAAAAGGTTCGGCCCTTTGGATTATTTTAGCGCTTTTCCCTTCGAAAACCATTTACAGTTGCTGAAGAAAAAAATGAGATCTCCAAATAAACCTCTTCAGCAACTTTTAAAAAGAGTAACTGAGAACCAACACCTTTTTATTAAAAAACCAAAAATAAATGAAATAGTTTTTAAGAAGCCTTTCAAAGATAACAGTCCCCATATACCGAATAACGCTAGATCATTTAAGAAAATTGAAACACCTTCCTTTTGTATTTCTGTAAAGCCTGGTGATAATTGTTTTAAACTAAAAACTACAGGCGAGGTGATAAAGGTTAGACATATTTATCAAACCAGGGTTAAGGAAGTAATGGTTATCGGAAATTTGTGCAAATATCACAGTGATATTTTTGACTATCCTCTTCGCTCGTCAGTTTTGGGAATATTTTTAGGTAGACTTTCTAATCAAGTAAAAACATTCCCTCTCTCTTCGCTGGAGAGAAAATGTTTTCTTTTTGAAGTTAATGGCTCTCCCTTGGTTAAAATTGTTCCATTGGTTCACAACGGCTGAAACTGTGGCAATTTCAATTTACATTTTCAATAATTTAAAGTTTTTTTTAAGAAATATGTGGGTTAACTAGACCTCGAAAAGGGATTTGAATTCATATTAAAATATGGCTTTAATTTGTTAAAACGTTTTAGTCTTGCATAGTGGGTCTTGTTAGTATTTGACTTGGGTAAGCCCTAGTACTTCCTTTTCAGATGTATGTTGTATTCAGCTTAGAAAACGAAGGTACTGTTGAAGTAGTGCCATTACAATGGTGCCCCGATGAAACATCATGTTATTGGCCACCACTTGCTTTACAAAAAGAAGTTATCCACTTAATTACCAAAGGAGCTTCTTATGAGAAAAACTGGACGCTTTATCCGGGAAGGATTTTATACAAGTCAAGTAAGACGCTGTAAAACACATTAATGAGACCACAAGCTCATAAGGTAAGTTCCACAAGTTTGTCACTGGTTAATGAGAGCTTGTCTTGAAGTGACGTGGGTGAAACGTCGTAGATTCTCGTAAAGCGACGCCTAGTGAGGCAAGGCTTACCACACAATAAATAGGAAGATGGACCGCAAAATTGCGTGTATACGCGTGTTTCTCGCTCCGTTCTCAAACAAGCTCTCATTAAGTCTCTAGCATTACTAAGTATAGGAATTAAGTGTCATACTTATGGAACATATCTTATAAACTTATGATTAAACCCACAGCAACATTAAAATTATCTTTACCATCATAGTGATTTATAGCCGGGCCCGAGAACAGCTTAGTAAAGCTGAATTAACCTCAGACTTGGCTAGTGAAATAGAATTCGGAAGAGGGCTGCGTGGGCAGAAAAACAAAAGAAAGAAGCCTCAAATTGAGGCTATGATGTCTTCACCATCTGATTCTAGTTCTGGTAACTTTTACTTTTTAAATAGCTTTATTAAGGCGTTTATTAATTATTTTCTTCGCAATATGAGTAGATGAAGATGTACGGAAAAAATCCAAACATGGACGGAAAAAAGGCAAAGAAAAAATGGTGGCGCTCCCGACTCCACCACCTTTGCCATTGGCATTCGGTAATCATTATCTTTATTTTGTAGTTATTTTAAGTTAGCACAACTTACTTGAAAACTGTAGTTAGTTAAACGATAATGGACATAGACAAATCAAGTTTAAGTCAACCATGGAAGACAAAACCTTCATGTGAAACGGGTGCTAAAATCACTTTATCATCAGTTACAAATCCAAATAACAGTGTTGAAAATTTGGAAACCTCAGCTAGTCATATGGGAGCTGAAGAAACTGAAGAAAGTGCGCGTACAAATAATAATGATCTAGAGGCAGCAAGATTTTCTAGTCAGAACTCTCCAGGATTATTAGATAAAGCAAGAAGAATGTGCCAAAATTCCCCATCATTCCAAAAACAAACGGATGAAATAACTTCCAATTCACAGCCCCCGTTACCAAAGTCAAAAATTCAGAAGGGAAATCCTGGTCCAAGCTCCTACCACTCATCCGAAGCCTCTACTAGCAAATTCAAAAGATCCGAAACCTTACACCCAAATTCCCAGCGGTGTGAGTCCGCATTTAGGAACGAAGTAAACTACCTGGATGGTAAACTATATCATTTAATATATGAATTAAAATCAAATTTTAATATCCGGAAATTTCTTTTCAGGACCAATTTGGGATTATTTTTCCGAAGATTTCCGATCTTGTAAGTTATAATAGTTATTTCACGATTCAATTTCACTAAATTCACTGTTTTATGAATTTTATTGCTAGCTTCTTTGGCTTCTAATACTGAAATCTTGAGTGGAGCTACGCAAGGGGTTTCTGCCTGGAAAAATAGCAGGCCACATGGTACAATCCATTTTTCGCTAACTGTTATTAAAACTGCTTTAATTCATTTGATAAAATATTGTAGGACCTCGAAGTGATGGTTACAATCAAGCCTCTACAAATAATTGCAGCATTGTTAATGGTATTGATTTGAATTATCAAATAACCAAGATGAAAGTATAAATTATTGATTTAGAATGATTAACTGTTGAATTTTCAGAAAATAACAGATCTAAATTCGAAAAATCTGTGTTTTTGATGCTCTCTGACATAAATATGAAGCTAAACAGAATACTTAATACACAGCAGGAACTGGCTCGTAACACTTCAAAGGACTGCGAAATTGAAGGTTTACCAAATCTACCTTTGGCTACTTTGGAGGATTTACAATATTTGGAAAATCTTGTAGAAAATGAATAAATCAGGAAGAGGATTGTAAGTTTCCCAAAATAAGTTATTTATAGTTAACAAACTTGTCATATTAATTGTCTTTAAAGGTGAACAAATTAGCTGCTGTTGGAGGAAAAAGAGTTGGAGATACTTGCAGAAGCATTTTAAAAAGAGTGTTTTCTCATGGATTAATATTGCAGTTAAATTGGATTGGTATGAATGGAAAACAAGCTTTTCAAGGATTGAAAATGAAAGAAATCATTACTGGTAAGTAATATTGCCATAGAATTATATTAAAATCTATTTTCCATAGAATTTAATTTTTTTATCCCATTATTAGTTTAGATGAATTAATTGAGCTCAAAATATTGATCAAAGCACTAGCTCGTGTATGATTAACTCATGATCAAAGTCAAATTTCATTTTTTTTAATATTAACAGATGCAGTTCAATGTAACATTAAGGGATCGCGTATTGATGACATCGAAGCTGTTATCAAGAAATGGCTCAGATACGCTGGTGATAGAGAAGGTGGGAGAGAAGAAAGGAAAAAGAAAAAGGACAATTGTCAAGCTGACTAGAATGAAATGAAATTCTTTAATAAAAAACTGAATCCTAACTTGTTACTTTATTATACCTATCGCAGTTAATTGACCATAAAAAGTTTGGGGGAGGGGGATTGATCGGGGGGGGGGGATTTATTGCCGGGAAAGAGAGGAGGGGTTTGTGTTGGGGATGTGGTGGTTTTACTATTGGCAAATACTCAACTTATGATGTAAAAAAATATGAAGGCCATCACATGGTTTAAGAGACGCTATCCTTTCCATTCCATCAAAAATACCAGATATTGGCCAAATTCTGGTTTCCATGAAAAATGTATCTCCTGCCCAACTGAAAAAACCGCTTTTGGCCAAATGCTGGTTTCTCTGAATAACGTTTCTCCTGCCCAACTCCAAAAACAGCAATTGGCCAAATGCTGGTTTCCTTGAAACTTGTATCATCTGCCCAACTCCAAAAACAGCTATTGGCCAAGTAGGACATTTCGACTGTTCAATTGATGGTTTGCCAACACCATTGGCCAATAGCATATTCGTAACTGTTGGGCCGATTGCATTTGGCTACTAGGGCAGTAGGGGGGTGCATACTATTCGAAATGTTTTTTTGATTTTCTTTATTGTAAACTTGTAATTGTCAACTTAAGGGCGCTAAGGGTGTGAGAGTGTCAGCTGGACCAAGAATTTATTTACTATAAGAATGCCTAAAAAGGCGTCTGGTGCGCGCGTGATAGTCGACAATCCCCCTCATGGGTGGGGGAGGCTGGAAACGGAGGCGGGGCTTAATATTTTCTCTTACTCTATGTTTTCCACCATCTATCTCTTTTGCCTTCTCGTTAAGCCTTGGTTTGGTTTTTGGAACTCACGAAATCTTAAGTATAGTACACTTGATTCGATTTAGAAACAATTATAGAACGAACGATTTTCACGTAGAGACACGTATTCAAAATCCATTAAGTTAGGTTCAAAACCTTTAACTTACTTGTTAATGGCAATTAAAAACCATTCGCGTACCGTTTCAGCACCGCTGGCAGCCTCCATTTTCTGTTTTTTTTTGCTCGAGGTTTTTGTTCTCTATTCGGAATACGTCAATCGCGTCTGTATGACCTATCCCCACGGGATCCAATAGGAAAGCGCAGAGCAATGACGGACATGAAAGGGGTGGGGCCTTTTTGTCCACTAACACCGGCGTAAGAGTAGAAGCGTAAAATCTCCCTACTTAGGCATTCTTATAGTAAATAAATTCTTGGCTGGACTCAGCGCGGTCGTAGCCTGAAAATTCTGACTTGGCTATTTTGCAATATAGCCTGCGTTCACCGAGTCGCGTGATCTAGGAGGCTGTGACTCGACTCTGCTACTTAGTCTGTATATCTTCAGGAACAGGGTTAATGAATGTATTTACGGTTTTTAAAGGAATATGGAATTTATCACGGATAGCCCTGGATTTATATACTTGTCGCTGCGAATCTTCCTATATTAATGCAGTATTTCTAGTAGCCGCAGAGACTTCTGGTAGCACTCTGTATACATTTGGTAGAATACTTTTATAGAAATTGAAATGGTAGAAAATATTTATAAAATAAAAATGAGTGCGCTATTGCCTTGGTGACTAGGCCAGCGAAAGAAGGCATGAGAGTGGCACAAGGCGTACTTCAAGCCAGGACGATGTATACAACTATGCATCCTCCTTGCTCGTATCGGGCATAGCAGAGGCTAAAACAGACTACGACTAAATCGTTTTTTCATTGTTACGTGTAGTTTTATGGTATTTTTCATCACGAAATCCTCTAAAAATGATAAATGTAGTTATAAAATGTAAACGGGGAATGGAATTGTGCTCGAAAACCCGAGATAAGTAAATTTTTCAAATTATGGAGAGGGAATAATTTGACTACCAGTAAATTAAGTTTATTCAATGGAATAGGGTGATGGAACATTAGTTTCTTAAAGGGGCTGTCCGACGCCCTCTCCTTTTTTACCCACCCGCCATGTTAAGCTCTACGAGGAAGATCGTCCTTTGTCCCACTGTCCGAACAGCATCTTAAGCATGTAAGTCTTAATTTAAAAAAAACTTTTAATATCTGGGCCTTCAGTCACTTGCTTAACTCTCTTCTTATCGATACTTTTTAGGTCTTGGTTAAATCCAAGACGTTTTGATTAATATCTGTGACTTCGGTCTTAATTTTGTGTAGACACGTCGGTGATTTTATATTGATTATTTCAACGCTTATTTCTGCATGCCGTAGAATAGGGAGCTAACAGTTCTGACCCTGAAACGTCACACCCTTCTATCTCTTACTGGAGTTTCATCCCCCCTAACGGTTGGAAACAGTATTCTACGCGCAAAAATGCCAACCAGATAGGGGCTGCGTGACATCAGACTATCTCTTCCCCCTAGCCAGTTGTTAGCTCCCTATAGGAAGTAGTTCATCATTCAATAGAGAATTGTTGAGAGATCGGAGCTATGGGAACGTCACATCAAAGAGAATATACCAAGAGGAGCAGAAACTTTGGAAATGGGGAACTGCTCTGAATTTGGAGAAACTAGTTCCGGTTGTTCACGTGACCGTGTCGTCTACTTAAAAATTACCATTTGTACGTCAACGGTCAACCCAGAGATCAACCTTTTGCCACCACCAAAATTAAGCAGTCGAAATAATCTAACCAACAAAAGGCGTCGCTGCTAAGCCAATCAACAAAAACCGGATGTATTTACTCCAAAACCGTGGTTGGGCTTTTCAAAAGCCTTATGAAAGGCTAAACTTTCTGCTCCTCTTGGTATATTCTCTTTGGTCACATCAATATTTTTAGTCTAAATTGTATGACCTGAGCTGACAAAGATTGTAGTATCACACTATAGAGAGCTTTCTGATGACTAGGAGTACGTCACACCCTCCCTAGTCTTACCGCGGTTCTGGTTGCCATATTGGGTGGTCTCAGCTTCATCCCTGCTTTAAACCCACCAATATGGCAGCGTAAATTACGTCACAAGACTCGGCTCCTCCTCCAACTGAAAGCTCTCTATTTCAGGTGGACCAAGACCAGATGCTCTATTACAAATTTTTGAGCCCCATTTCCTATGTCATTGTTTCTTTTAACCTTGACAGGAAATGAAACATATGGTATATCCCATCTTTTGTGTCGCTCTAACTTTAACCTAGTTTAAAGAACTAAGATAGTATTTTTTTGTCGAAAATGGCATTAAATTAGTAAACTTGCAATACTTTAGCAATATTTCGGGGTGAAAACAAATCCAATTTTGTAATATTTTGGGAAAGATGTCAATTCGATGATAATAAGAAATACAATAACAAGCACACATTCAGTCATTCAGTTTTAATGTTATTAGCTCCGCCCTTAAGTACAATTCTAATTGGATTCAGCCTTTGGGAAATTGAAGTTGGTGTTTAAATGATTTGCCAGAATGCTAGGAGGTCAGGCAATTCTACAGGGCCGGTAGGCCCTTGTAGATATGACTTGATACCCGTTTGTAATGCTAAACGAAAAAATCACCTTTTTAGGGTACTGTACAATGTCATTTTATATTCTTTTCAGCGGAATTAATACATAAATCACTTCACTCTAAACGAGTTATGATATACAATTTTGCAGTCATCCGTGCTTGCAGTGTATGGATGCTCTTCTTAGAAATTCCGTAGAATATTTCAAATATTAATTATTGATCCCTCTAAACGTAGTCCCTTCAAAATAATTAATTTCATGATAAAATGTTTTCGGAAAATGGAATTTTTCTTGAAAAAGCGGAGATATGCAATTTTTTGAATAAATTTAGAGGGAATAGATCGATTAAAAGTAAAATCAGTTCATTGAATTAAATAGTGATTAAGGATTAAACTACTAAAAATACTTAAAGAAAAATTTCAATATCTGAAACTTCAGTCAATTGATAAACCTCACTCATATCGTTGGTTTTTTTCGGTCTTGGTCCAAACAAAGACGTTTTTGTATAATGGAAGTATGCTTTGATTTATCATTAAATATAGGAAATAACAGGATTAAATTATTATTTACTTGTAATCATGAAATTAATGGTAATTTTATGCGCTGTAAACTATTTTACCTTTAATAAATAAAGTTAAATGACAGTTACGGTAATTTATTGATGACAATATTTAGGGTTAATATTATTATTTCATATAATAGATAAAATACAAATAGGAATGTTTTTAAATTATGGCTGTTTAATAATTACTTTCAAATCATTAAAGTACTAAATTGCATTAAGAAGGTTTTTGTTTGACTATTTTCAAGTTTTTAAACACGCATGATTATGATATTGGAAGGCGCAAAAGATTTATTTAAATAAACATTTGGTTTGATACTTGCCATGTTTATTTACAGCATGTAATTTGGGCTTAATTTCCCTAGTTGTTATTTAATTATGGTATTCATTATAAATTTATTCCAGTCAATAAATAAATTGTTTTTTTATGTTTAAAGGTAAAAGTTGCATATTTTAAAGGGTTTTTCCAAATAAAATTGTTTTTGACACCAGAAAGGCTTTTGAGGATAATTAGCGATTGCGTCCTGCTGCCAAAAAATAGACCTTAACAGGGAAAAGCTAAGAGTAACTATAATTAATTTTAAATGAATCTAAAATGTAAGTTTCACAATGAATGCGTGAGAGGGATTAAAAAAATGTTCAAAGACAGTCATACGTGAAGGTTGGATTTAAAAAGTGTGAGAGTTCAACATTATCGTATGAATGCCTATAATAATTTTGTTAATCTCTCAAGTGAACAATTCAATGATGAAAAAATATTTACACACATTTAATCCTAGGATTGTCAAATTGATACTATATAATTGCCAGAAAAATAGTAAGCATGTTTTTCAATATTATATTTTTTTAAGGTATAAAAAAGGGAAGGGGAGTTTGTTAAATTACTCCTAATATACTTAAAGATGCTTTTTAAAATTGGTAGTGATTTGTTGGTGTAGAATCTGCAGTTTAGTTCAGAGAGTTAATGAGGTGCCTTGTATTTCGTTAGTGACATCTCCAATCCAGTTGATTTTAGGTTTTTTTCTATATTTATTACTATTGAACTCAGATGGCGTTGGTAGTTAATGTCATTAATTGTAGTTTTTTTACTGGTTCCATCGCGCTTGATTTTGTTTTGTTGATGTAGAATCTGGAGTTCAGTTCAGAGAGTTAATGAGGTGCCTGGTATTTCGTTAGTGACATCTCCAATCCAGCTGATTTTAGGTTTTTTTCTATATTTATTACTATTGAACTCAGATGGCATTACAGCTTAACGTCATTAATTGGCAGCATTTTTTTACTGGTTCCCTTGACCTTGTTTTGTTTGGCAAACGTCCGTTAAACAATGTAATATACCATCATGGTATATTAGCTTTAAGGCGTTTTGATGAAAATTGAAGTCCAAGTTAATCAGTTGGTATTTTAGGGTAACGAGTGAATTACTTGAGGTTTAATCGAGTGGTGAAGGAGGGGGGATTTGGGGTATTTCACCACCCGCGGACGCGGGGTAGTCAGTTCCTGTAGGGTAGGCATGCTGACAAGTCCCATATTCCATCAAAACTTTGTCGCCCAGAAGCTTGGCTTACAGGAGTGCGCCCAACTCCCAACATAGTCAAGTACATAATTTTAGTAACAAACCATTTCTGTTCTAAATTTTAACAACGTGGAGGCAACTTTTGCCCGAAAAAGGTTTTTTTTGCGAATCCATAGCAGTTATGAACTTCTATTGTGTTGATGAACTTGTAGGCACGGCTTGCCAAACCGTAACGTAATTATATAGGGAAACCATAGAGGTGACATGTATTATTTGGCCTTGATACAGCTTGATGTTCTTTAGACACTGACTCAAGCCAATAGAAAGGTTATTTCTTTGAATATCTTTGCTGTTCTTAATCCAAAGACGCTCTCACTCTTTGAACACGCCAGTCTAAAGTGTCTGTTATTTCAATGGAGAAATTGAATTTATTTTTTGATTTGTCTATCGAAGTCTTGTTGTGGTTTTTCTTATAATGATGATGATCATCATATTTTTGAGCTGTGTAGGTTTAATCTTTTACTACACTGGTAATAGCTATGATGAATTATCTTTCTGTTGAAGCTTAGCAGTTGGCACGTGTTGATACGATACGCATGTAGTTGTACGAAATTAGTCTTTAAATTGTATGTTTCAAACTTGAAAATATACACTGCTTGTAGTATTTATGTGGAAATAATTTAGTCTTCGTTATATTAGTTATGTAAAGGGGCGGGGGTTGAAAGAAAACTTTACAATTTACTGGCAATTATATGTTCATTTAAATACAAGGTTTTGAGGGTCTATTTTTAAAATTTTGTCACGCAACTCTTAACTTTAAGTTTGGAAACAGTGCTGCTAGAACATGGCAATTATTGTTTTGCGCGTGGGTTACCAAAGGGACAATGAAAAGGTTATTAATTTTTGGGGAAAAAAAAGCTATTCCAGAAGTTTTGCAAATTCTACCCCTGTTGGTTTTACTCAATGCCACCCATCGCTCAGACTACTCCAGCTGGTGAGAAATACAAAGAGAATATGCAAAACTTCCTGGAATATTAATTTAAAAAAACAGTTTAGTTATTTTACCTACAAGGGTAATGTAATATATATATATATATATATATATATATATATATATATATATATATATATATATATATATATATATATATATATATATATATATATATATATATATATATATATATATATATATATATATATATATATATATATATATATATATATATATATATATATATATATATATATATATATATATATATATATATATATATATATATATATATATATATATATATATATATATATATATATATATATATATATATATATATATATATATATATATATATATATATATATATATATATATATATATATATATATATATATATATATATATATATATATATATATATATATATTGGTAAACGCAATTGGAGGAAGAACTCTCAAACTTTATAAAAACAAATTCTCCAACAATAGTAGGATATTAGTTCATATGGCTATTAAATAGTTTAAATATAAATTTTTGTAAGTGGTATTTAGATTGGGTCGGGTACACATTATTTATAAATTATACAAAGAAAAGGTTATATTCATAAATAATATTTAAACACAAAATCTTCGCTACAGGGGGTTGAAATTAAAACAGTATAATATTAGATTAAATTAATTTAGTTTATAAAATCTCTTGGTTTTTTTTGAACGGTTTGAAATTGTTAAAGCCAAAAAAATTTATGGGCGTCTTAATGTAAAAAAATATAGCGCGCTAAAAAGAGAAAATATGGTAGTTGCGAAACTGATATTTAGAGAACTCTTCGAATATATTAATTTTAATCAGCATTTATTCAATATTTGGATACGAGTGTCTAAATCTCAGTTCCAAAAATCTGTTCAATGTTAACTAATAATATGAGTTTGTCTCAATAGTATCACCAGCTTATTAAAGAATTATATTTAATCACATAGCATTACCAACAGGGGCTACGTTTTTAAGGTCTCAATAGTATCACCAGCTTATTAAAGAATTATATTTAATCACACAGCATTACCAACAGGGGCTACGTTTTTAACTTGTTTTTACATAAAATACCATTGGGGCAAAACTAATACAGAGTATTAAAAACCCTTCACTAGAAAATTTAAAAATTAATGCAAGAATCATCGCCTTTTTTCATAACAATAGCATGGCCCTTCAATCCTCCTTCCTCTCCCATTCACGGTTATTATAGTCTGGGCAACATCAAAATTTATCTCGAACCATTGTAAACCTTTAACTTGCTCGAAAATTAAAAATTTTACCCAATCATAAATTACTTTAAAGGGAATATGAAACTATTTGTATTTCTTTGACAGATATGATGCTCCTTTCTGGTACGAATATTTTAATTTTAAGCTTTACCCGGGGTAAATTTGATATAGATTCTTCAAGCACGTTAGATCCTTTAATGTGTCTGGACTCTTTCCAAGAGCAGAACAGTGACGTCACTCAAGTTACTGACGAATCTCTCCCTTTTTCTGATCATTGCATCATTGACCTCGTACCAGCCGTTGTCTTTCCTCACAAAGTTTACATAATGTCCCTCGGCCAACGATTGACCTTTATGAATAATCACCCCTTTAGTTTTAAAAAGCATCTTACTCATAGTGACATTTTGATTTTCAAAACTTGATATTTTGGTCGAAATCTTAATTGGTCGACCATCTTTGTAATCGCCCCGGAGAAGACACAAAAATACGTACTTCCCGCTGGATATCAATACATCACGCTCTTGTATTCTTGGGTTGTTACAAAATACGCATGGCACCTCTGTTAATCTCATCCTTTTTTCTAGAGATTTCCAATCAATTTTATCTCGGTTTTCTAGTGGAAGATTGAAAATGTTGCTTTCAACAATATTCTCCGAATTTTGTTCAACTTGACATTGGGGGCACTTGGTAACGTTTCGCGACTTTCACCAAAAAAGATCTTTTAGAGCCTTAGAGTAATTGGCTTCCATTTCTTGACTTAGTGTCGTCAAGAGCACCATCAAAAATTCACTGGCGTCTTGTTGATCGTTTTGCGTAAAATGATTTCCGACAGCCATTCTTAGTTCCAACCCTTTACGACTGAAACTTCCTTGAGAACTCTCGATGTCGTTTATCGTGTTATGAAGGCACCGTAAAACTGGTTTTTCAACGAACGATCCATTGTAAGACTTAACCAATTCTCTTAATTCCGGCACTAATAAAAGCAGTTGCAAAACGCTTTTAGAGTAGCACGTTACTTGACCATCGTTAGCTAATCCCTTCAAGGGAAAACTATCCAAACTCTGTTGGGCTTTCCTTTCCTTCTTCGGTGTTTCTTCACATCTCTCTTCCTCGCCTTCTAAAAGGCTTTTAGATAGTGTAGGCGCACTTCTTTTCCCACCGCGCCTTTCTTTCGACTTAGTTATTTCCAAAAGAGGCAGATCTGGCCTGTATTTTTTGCGAAGCCTGTTATACTCCATTATGGCTCGTCCATCCGCCTTAATTTTAGTCGGATCGAACTGTAATAGATGGAGTCCGGCTAAGGACGTCACTTTCGATAAAGCGACGTACGCCGTTCCCGTTCCAAATAAATTCGGACCCAAATCCATAATGGCGCATTTTAAACTCATGCCTTGGCTTTTGTGGATCGTAATTGCGTACGCCAGGATGACGGGGAACTGGGAGCGCTTAACGTAAATGTTTGTCATGAGCAAAAATTTGATGCAAATTTTCTCAACTAAAAAGTCAGTGTTAGCGTCGTCGTTATTCGGTTCGCGATCTACTCTGAGAAAAATGCCGACAACGTTTCCATGTTCGTCCTTCTTGAATCCAGTTACGAAACCCATCGTACCATTTACAACGTCTTTTTCAAAACTGATGTTCCTTCTGATCATTATACGGCAGCCAACGCAAAGAATTAACTCGCTCTACAAACCGCCCGGTTTGGACGGTTCGTTTCCTAGACTTTGAAGTCTCCTCAAAATGTTTTTATTCATTTTTTTGCCGAAGTCAGCGAGTCTATCCTGGCAAGGAATGACTTCATCTTTCACGCCGTTTTTTCGCAGCATTTCACAGTTGAATTTTTTGCACATGGCTAATTGAGGCATCAAACAAATTGGGTGAAACCCTTCCTTGGACAGCTTAATGAAAAGGTCCATAGCCACCTCGATGTTTTTTCCTCGAGCAACCAATCTACTTTCTAAGGTTGCAACATCAGCTTTAGAAATATTTCCAATTCTAACTCTGCTTAAAATGTCGCCGTAACTTTGGTCGTTGGCTTGTCTAACATTTTGCGTTAGTTCATCGTATTTAAAAAACTTCCAAAGATCACATCCTCCGATGCAATTGAATCTAAGTCTGGCTTCTTCGGAAGTGATTTTGATAAACGCGGGATTTCCTTGAACCGGAGGCAATTGGAAAAAGTCTCCCAAAACAAGAATAAATACAACTCCACCAAATGGTTGGTTCATTTCCCAAAATTCGTTCAGCCTCAAGTGAACGTGAGTCAGTAAAACTGATGAGACCATAAAAATTTCATCAATAATTAACAGTTTTAAATTACCCAAAGTTTCTTTCATAATGCTTATATTCTCAGAACTCAGGGAATGGTATTCGGCGATACGCCCATGATCTACCGGCAACATTATTAATCTGTGTAACTTTACGCCATTAACATTCAAGGCTGCCAAACCCGTTGGCGCGGCAATGGCCACGCTAGCAGGATTTTGAAAGCGTCGCCTTACAGCGCTGGCGAGAGTGTCGATAAGAAACGATTTGCCAGTTCCACCAGGTCCCGACACAAAAATGCACTTGTTTCCAGATTTGTCTCCCTTTTGGGAGAAGAGATTCATGATCTGATCAAAAATTCTCTTTTGATCCGAGTTTAGTGACGCCACATTGTCAACATCAGTCTCGAAATTCCTTTCCATGGCAGCTTCCACATCAGCCATCGCGTGTTCGGTTTCGATAACAATTTCATTCCCTTGCAGCGCATTTTCATCGTCCTCACTTTCTGCCTCCGAAATTATGGTTTCTGGCTCTTGCGCCTTTTTAGAAGCCTTCCGTTTCTTTTCAACTTCTTTGGAAACCGAGAGTTTCTCGTGATATTCTCTCATGTCCTTCAACACCGAAAGCGAGTTTTCGAAAGCATCGGCGTATGTTTCAAAATCGCCCAATAGCTCAGTTTCAGCACGCCACGGTTTGAAGAGGATCAATAGAGCGTGACAATACTGTTCTTTCTCCTCTATATGGGTCGTGAATAAAGTGCTCTATTATGTAGGGCTTAATTCTCTTTCTCATGAAACCCAGGTTGTTTTTCAACTGGATTACATTCGCATTTTTCTCGACACCATCAGAGTGCTTCGCGTAATCGTAAAACTGACCAAATTCCCGCAAACTAAGATTTTCCAAGCTGTCAGGACGATTCATATATTTGTCGTCGACGAACCCTTTTTGGCAAGTGTCCGTGCTTTCAGGGTCAGTTTCCCGCAAACGCGCGAGTTCCTTGTAACCTTTCAAAACTCTCGATCGGTTTTCTTTTAAGCTAGTGTTAATAAATTTAGTGCTGTCGGACTTGTTGTAAAGGTCTTGGCCCAGCATCATATCGAAAGCTTCATAAATTCCTATTTGCTTGCACATCAAAGATTTCAATCTATGGGCAAATAATTTTTTGGACAAACTTTCGTTGCCTAACTCGGCAAAAGTTTGGTCCATGTCAGCCCGGTCTCCCTTTGTCACGTAAGCCGTGACATAGTTTGCCACCATTTCCGATTTGTCAGCGACAAATTGCAAATCCATGTTGGCTTTGGAAGCCAAAAGTAGCGTGGGATTGTAATCATTGATTAAAACTTCGTGCTGTTTTCTCGGCAAGTCGTACAGTCGTTTCTGCACCTTTTTACCTCTCCGAGTGACGTATGTCACGGAAAGGTTCTGTAACGATCGTCTGTGTCTGTGTGTGTGTGTCGGGGTGTCTGTGTGTGTGTCTGTTGTTACACCCACGTGACCGCGTTCGCAGTTTCCAAATCGGAGCAAACGTGTTCGCCATTTCCGAACTGCTTTCACAGTCACGGAAATGGCTACTCTATTTGAGTTCTCACACCACCATCTTCTGGTCTTTCTCCATCCCACACGGACACCAGTCTGTACTTACTGGCTTCTAATCACCACCATCTTATGGCCTTCGTCCATCCCACATGGACACCAGTCTGTACACACTGGCTTCTAACACCACCATCTTCTGGTCATTGTCCATCCCACATGGACACCAGTCTGTACACACCGGCTTCTAACACCACCATCTTCTGGTCATTGTTTTTGTCCATCCCACATGGACACCAGTCTGTACTTACTGGCTTCTAACACCACCATCTTCTGGTCTTTGTTTTTGTCCATACCACATGGACACCAGTCTGTACACCTGGGTTCTACACCACCATTTTCTGGTCTTTGTTTTTGTCCATCCCACATGGACACCAGTCTGCACACCTGGCTTCTACTCCATCGTCATCGTTTGGTTTAAGACATTCGCGGCGATCAGCAAGGGTTACGAGAAACGTCTAGCCTCCCTAGGGTGGGTTGTCCACGATAGGTTTTCGCAATTGCGGTTGTTCTTGCTTTTAACTGTAGTTCGACACCCGTATATACTACCTATTTGAATAAGGCGAAGCAACTGGCGTATGCTTCATTTCAAACGCCAATATTAGTCAAGTCTCTCAAGAATGTTTAATTGTTCTTTTTTAAAACGATGTAAACGTTCGATAAGGCGAATATCTAACGAAGAAAATATTACATATTAATTATATTCATTTTTACCTCTCCGTGTGACGTAGTCCAGGAGAGGTTCTGTAACGGCCGTGTCTGTCTGTGTGTGTGTGTGTGTCTGTCTGTCTGTCCGTTGTTACACCCACGTGACCGCGTTCGCAGTTTGCGTATCGGAGCAAACGTGTTCCCAATTTCCGGACCGCATTGACAGTTCACAGAAATATGGAAAATTGTATTTCTCTCCTTTGGCTAATCTATACTAGAGTTCTCACACCACCATGATTGGTCTTCGTCCATCCCATATGAACACCGGTCTGGTACTTTTCTGGCTTCCACCACCACCATCTTCTATTCTTTGTCAATCCCACATTGACACCAGTCTGCACTTACACTGGCTTTTAACACCACCATCCACAAAGTCTATTCCACATAGACACCAATCTATATCATTGGCTTCTACTCCATTATCATCGTTTGGTTTTAGGATATACGCGGCGATCAGCTAGGGTTACGAGAAACGTCTAGCCTCCCTAAGGTGGGATCTCCACCAAAGGTTTTCGCAATTGCGCTTTTTCCTTAATATTATAATGAAAACGAATCGTATATATACCCCAAATTTGAAAAAAGCGGGCAAGAGGGGTACCCTTCACTTTAAACGTCAATATTAGCAAAGTTTGAGATGATAATAGGTATAACTTTATTTTAAACGATTTAACTATTATTAATGTTAATTATTGAAGATTAAAATAATTAAAAATAATTATATTTATTTAAATATTAAAGATAAACCTCTCGTGCAAAGAGAGAGATTATCATTGCCTCCTATATCTACCAAGGCCCGTGCATGCGATATATTTCCTTCATTGCCTCCTATATCTATCAAGGCCCGTGCATTGTGATATATTTCATTCATTGCCTCCTATATCTATTAAGGCCCGTGCATTGCGATATATTTTTCAAAACAACAACAAAAATGGGAAGCTCCTCTCAGAAACATAATAATTTCTTTTCTCTGTATATGAAATGAAAATATGGATAATATTGCTCTCCTTCTTTAATGGTATGAATCCTTGCCTGTCTATTAATATTTTACGTAAGAGAAATACGTATTTAGCGAAGCCTAGAGAGGATAAACATAAGCGAGATTGTTTCGGAAAAAAAATACTGCTTCCACTAATGGGTTTATACTCCTTGTTACTGTTGTATAGAGTAATCTTGATAAAAGCTTAAAAAATTACGAGAGGACAGATCTTTTTTATCCTCTTGTTTTATTCTTAATAAGAATATAAAACATTTATTTTGTATCAAAAAATATTTTTTGGTGCTGAGATTGCTTTAGAAAAATCCAAACGGTTAGGCATTGGTAAAAAAGACATGTGTAAGCTATTTGCAGAGATGATAATTGTTTTACATGTTTTAAATAAAACTGAAGCTTCCATTATTGTGTTTATGCTCCTTGTTTGTTTCACTGAAAACCATCTAGGTGTAGATAACAGTTACACCAAAAATTTCAAAAAAACCTAGTTGAAAATAGACCTTTTAAATTTGCGGGAGCCATTCTTGAGAATTTTTCTTTGCTTGTAGGTTGTCAATTTATCTACCAGTAAATATTTGTGTTTGGAAGTTGGATATTAAGTCAAATTAAGTGGTTGTAAAGAGCCAGCAGGTTTTCGCCGCTTCTTTTTGTGAGTATTCGATTTTTGTATGTAAAATGGAGGAAGATAATGTTGAGAGTGAGGATGAAATGCGGAAGCGTAAAGCGCGGGAAAGGATGAGGGCAAAAAGGTCGACGTTTTCATTGGATACTTAAGTTTATTTAATCTTCTCGACACGGAGAGGTAATATTTTGGTTTTCCCGACTTGTAATATTTAAGATAATCTTGTTTCTCAATTCAAAATTAATACGGAAAGAGTTAAAAGGCAGTCTATGATTTTGTCTGTGTGTGTCCGTCCGTTGTTACAGTAGTGCGCTGCGTTAGAAGTTCGTTTTGTTTTGATGTGTAAAGGAATCCTACAGAACCATAATATTCCCTTTTATCCTTAATATAAAGTGAATATGTGGAAATATTTTTCGTAATTAGGATGCATTTAGTACTTTTGTAGCTTTAAAGCTCTATTTCATTTTGATATTCCAAAGATTGTTTTTAATATTATTATTTAAAAATGGATGTTTATATATTACCTAAGCTATACTACATCTGTTTAAAGCATAATCCTTTCTAAAGTGAATACAAGCACAACGCTACTATGTTGGTCAAATGAACTTTTATTTGTCAATAGGCCTAGTGAACCAAAAAGTAAACGCTTGGGTTTGGATTTCGTTTCTGTAATGCAGAGACATTAACGGTTCGGAATGAGCCGAAAGTTAAGTACACTTTAGGCTTAGATATTATAATCATGGTGGAAATCTGGGCCGCGTTCAGCAGAGCCCAGCGATGTTAGCATTATCCTACATAACGGGTTTTTGAATTTTGACGTCACGGTGCTTAGCGCTTAGCTAGCGCGGTCTTCAAAGAAAATAGTCGGCTTTTGGATAACGTGACGTAAAACGCGTATTTCTCAGCTTGGCGAAAAAACCATGGAGGAATTAATACAAATAGCTCTATGGGACTATAGCTAATTGATTGGCGTGAAACCTGTTGATCACGCGAGAATTTTAAGAGATATGTTAGTTTCTAATTTTAATTATAAAAGTTGTTATCTATCTCTATAAATATGTTATCATACAATTTTTGTTAAGCCTTGGAACCTTTCACGCTTTATTGCGCTAGCGTCATTTATAAAACGCCGATGACCGGAGAAAAGCTATGACGACAGAGCTCACCGGTAAACATTTCCATAATCCGCTGTCTTTTTTGGTGAGCTCTGCTGAACGCAGCCCAGACCAGTGAAAGTTCTGATCGTAATCGGATAATAGCTTCGTGTTTTCATGCTTTTTATGGTACGCATTTACTTTCAGTGTGTGTAGCCACAAACAAGATACACGTACACATTTCATAGTTAATATAGAGCGAGTATTTAAGAATCTAGCCCACTGTATTAGTAATCATGGAAACCCTGGAAAGTTAAAATAGGTCGAGTATTAATGTTAATAGAGACGGAGTAGAGGAGTTGAATTAGGATAAAAACAAATGCAGTTTGTTGTGTCACTGTCTCAGTTAGAGAGGAAACGGTTGGTAAGTGTAAAACTATCGTAAGTGTGGTAGGTTGTGTTTCCCTGTTTTGGGCTCATTCGCGTTGTTGGTACACAATTAGAAAGATTTTTTCAATTCGCGGCCATCTTTGAAACTTCCACACCTCTGTTCATACTCCTTGGGTGTTTTCAATTTCTTTTCTTAAAGAATTGAGAAGTTGAAACTATATATTTTATTAGTGGCGTATTTAAATATTTTTTACCGTCGCGAAACACCACAATGATAAGGAAACATTTTTACCTCTCCGAGTGACGTAAGTCACGGAGAGGTTCTGTAACGATCGTGTGTGTCCGTCTGTGTGTTTGTGTGTTGTGTGTGTCTGTTGTTACACCCACGTGACCGCGTTCGCAGTTTCCACATCGGAGCAAACGTGTTCGCCATTTCCGAACTGCTTTCACAGTCACGGAAATGGCTCGTCTACTTGAGTTCTCACACCACCATCTTCTGGTCTTCGTCCATCCCACACGGACACCAGTCTGTACTTACTGGCTTCTAATCACCACCATCTTCTGGTCTTTGTCCATCCCACTTGGACACCAGTCTGTACATTCTGGCTTCTAACACCACCATCTACTGGTCTTCCGTCTATTCCACATAGACACCAATCTGTCTCATTGGCTTCTACTCCATTATCATCGTTTGGTTTTAGGATATACGCGGGGATCAGCTAGGGTTATGAGAAACGTCTAGCCTCCCTAAGGTGGGATCGCTTTTTCCTTACTATTATAATGGAAACGAATCGTATATATACCCCAAAATTTGAAGAAAGCGGGCAAGAGGGGTACCCTTCACTTTAAACGTCAATATTAGCAAAGTTTGAGATAGATGATAATAGGTATAACTTTATTTTAAACGATTTAACTATTATTAATGTTAATTATTGAAGTTTAAAATAATTAAAAATAATTATATTTATTTAAATATTAAAGATAATCTTGTTTCTCAACTCAAAATTAATACGGAAAGAGTTAAAAAGCAGTCTATGTTTTTGTCTGTGTGTGTCCCTCCATTGTTATACTAGTGCGTCGCGTTAGCAGTTAGCCTTGTGTTGATGTGTTAAGAAATCATACAGAACCTTAATATTCCCTTTTTCCATAATATAAAGTGAATATGTGGAAGTATTTTTCGTAATTATGATGCAATTAGTACTTTTGTAGCTTTAAAGCTCTGTTTCATTTTGATATTCCAAAGATTTTTTTAATATTAGTATTTGAAATGGCTGTTTATATATTACTTAAGCTATACTACATCTGTATATAGAATAATCCTTGGTTTAGTGATTTCATGAAGAAAACTAAGACCTAGACTCCGGCGGGTATATGAAGTATCATCCGCAATACGCTTAGTGAAACAAAGAGTAATTAATTGAGGCCTGAGGTGAAGTAAACTTTGGGCTTTGATTTTCTTGTCTGAAATGAAGAGACATCAACGGTTCAGAGTGAGTCGAAAGTTAAATAGACTATTAAATGATCAGGTTAAGATTATATAATAGAAGAAAAGATCATGGTGGCAATTAGAATAGTAAAAGGGCTAATGGTAAACGGGTAGTAGCTACAGACTTTTTATTCTCTTTATGGTGCGCATTAACTATTAGTGCGTCTAGCTACAATTTAGCTTTGGTATTATTTAACATTAACATTCATGTTGTCAAACTAAGAATATTGTTGAGGTGAGACGAGACGATAGTGTTTACACTGCAAAATAGTTGTGAATGTAGCTATCAGAATATACGGTAAACAGCTGAAGCGTGGACTTCATTTCCTGATCTTTTCCCCATTGACTGATTTCCATGTGTCCAAGATTTATCCTTAATGGATGTAAAATGTCGTCTGCTTTACTGTATTGTTCGATATGCTTGGAATACTGCTTCAATATTTCGTAAATTTTTACTTGAAAAAAGAGAAATAATTCCATATCTAGGTAAATAAGTTTGTAGTAGCAGACCTCTTGACTCGGAGAGGTAATATTTTGGTTTTCCCAACTTGTTCATTTTACGGTGACGAGTAACTGATCTAACAGAATTCATAGTGGCAATGTTTGTTACGTTACGAGGGAAACCGTAACGACACACTCTCGATCCTTTTTTAGAATTTTTCACCTTCTTGTAACAACTAGAGGTGCATTTGTGAAATTGAATTTTTTTTACCAGCCGGTGCAATTCTGGACTTACCGATGCGCTTGGCATCGAACACGTGACGTGTTTTTGCACGTAATCCAAAATAGCCTCAGGCGAAGAAGTTCCAATCTTTGGAGCGTCCTTGGCCCACAGAAGCATGTGGTAGTGAGGTAAACCACGAGATTGGTATTCAACCGGCCAAAAATGATGTTCTATCATGCCAAGAACTGGATTTTGCTTAAACAAGACAAAGTTGTTTAGCAGCGACCTCACTTTGTTGTGAAAGTGCAAATTTACGCTAAGCGGATCCAAATTCAACAATTCAGCCACCGTCATTGACTCTACTCCAGCAACGTCGCAATTCACTTTTCTCAAGTGATCGTGAAGTTCCAAGTCATCGTATTTGGCTGGATTAAAAGTCAAGAGCCAGGTTGGAGGACCAAATTCCCGAATCATCGCTAAAACGGATCTAAGGACTTTATACCAGTAGTCCTTAGTACCTCGAATATGACCCAAGAAAGTGCCTAAATTACTCTCAAGTTCCTTATCGCCAGATTCAACGCGACTGAGCAAATTTTCAACCCCAATTGGCATGGGTTTTTTGACACGAAGAACGTAGTTCAAACTGCTAGAAATCGCTTTCATTTCGCATTCTTGATAAGAATGGAACTGATAGGCGTAATCTCGTCTAAAAATTGGACTCTTGTTCAAAAGACGGGATAAACGATACTCGGTTTCCGTTATTTTCCCAAATGGTCTATCATCGTGCTTGCCAAAGCGACCCTTAGGGAACAAATGAACAAAGCTCATGTATTCCAAGTTTTTGTCCCAAGTGCTAACTGGCTCGGCTTCGACGCGTTTCATTTGGTAAGCGCCTAGTAAATCTTTCGGTGGTTGAACGTTCACTGGATGAATAGAGTAATGATCGTACAAATCATTGGCTTCACCCTCAGATAGTTTTCGCAACAAAGCCTCGGGCTGTGTTAAAATTTTGTAGGCGTTGCCTGGTGCAAGCCTAGACTGATTTTCATCCTGCTCCTGTATGTTCGAAGCGTTTTGGTCACCTTGGACGTCGTGACTACTATCCGCTGGCCCTTCTGTTTGAAGCGCAGCGGAAGCGCGTGTCAACGCATCAGATCCATCATTAATTAACGCAAGTGGATCTGTTAGGCTCAGTAATTCTTCGGGAGTCAATGAATTTCCATTTCCATCGATATATTGCGTCCCACAAATATAATCCTCGTTCATTGCCGAAATATCAATATGTTTGTAAAAAGGATTAATTTTTTTCAGCACACTGAAAGCTTTCAACACCAGCCAAAGGTGTTAAAGGCTCAAGCATATATATATATATAGTTGACTTATATGCGGTTACATAGTAGACGACGCGTTGGCGGTCTTACCGGTAGAAATGGGCACCAACCCAACTAACACCACCACGAACCCAACTACCACCACCACCACCACCACGAACCCAACTACCAGCACCACCACGAACCCAACTACCACCACCACCACCACGAACCCAACAACCACCACCACCACGAACCCAACTACCACCACCACCACCACCACGAACCCAACTACCGCCACCACCAACACCACCACCACCACCACCAATTCCACTACCACAAACCAAACCACCACTAACCCAACCACCCCACCACAAGAGGGTACAAACATGGAAACCGCATTGTAAATATTTTGTAAGTATTATGCGACATTTAAAAAAGTTAACACTTTTATTAAATTGGGGCACAGGAAAAGAAGTTACTATCGGGGTTTTTTTTCATTAATTTCTCGAAAGTCATAATCCACCTTATTCCCTTTCGCCGGAAGTTAGGCTTAGCTCAGGATTCATGGGGGTGAGTAACGGGAAGAATTACAATAGCCAAAAATATGTACTGTAGCAGACGACAGACAAATTTCTTCCCGTTACTCACCCCCATCAATCCCGAGCTAAGCCTAACTTCCGGCGAAAGGTGGATTTTTAAATATTTATACAGTTTCAATTCTTTTCTTGAGTTTCAATTAAAAATTTTCATTGAAGGTAATTAATATAATTTTCTTATTTTTTTTGAAGCATCATCACCATATTAATTTTCATTAAATTTTTTTGTCATAATATTTATCCATCTAACCAAATAAATTTCATCCTTAATTATTGCATTCTTTTTAATGAACTAATATTCCTGTCTTCTGATTCCTATTAATTCAGTTTAGAAAATTTTTATTTCTTTTAACATAAGAAATGGTTTCCCAGTCATATGTTTATCCTTTGAACCCGAGAAATGGCTTGTGTCCCATTCGACCGAATCCCAATCGACCGAACGCGTTTCCCATTCAACCGAATCCCAATCGACCGAACGCGTTTCCCATTCAACCGAAAACAGCCCAAATGTGCGGTTTGGGGAAAATATATATCAAAATTTAAAAAGCAAACGTTTTCACTTTTTTTAAGGCTTTTTTTTCCCTACAGTTTTCGTTGTATATATATATTGATGTTTGAAATGTAAAATTTAACTTTAAGAGTGATTGAAAAGGCGGCTTTCTTTACATTAATAATGGCTACTTGTTTCAATTGAATAAGAAAAAGGATAAAACTAGTTACTATAATTGTAGAAATCCCTCCTGTAAGGTTCCAATAAAAGAAGTAACCTAACCTAACCTAACCAAACCTGACCAAACCAAACCTAACCTAACCTAACCTAACCTAACCTAACCTAACCTAACCTAACCTAACCAAACCTGACCAAACCAAACCTAACCTAACCTAACCTAAACCTGACCAAACCAAACCAAACCTAACCTAACTTAACCTAACCTAACCTAACCTAACCTAACCTACCCTAACCTAACCTACCCTACCCTACCATAACCTAACCTAACCTGACCAAACCTAACCTAACCAAACCAAACCTGACCAAACCAAACCTAAACCTAAACCTAACCAAACCTAACCTAACCTAACCTAAACCTAACCTAACCAAACCTGACCAAACCTGACCAAACCTAACCAAACCTAACCTAACCTAAACCTAACCTAACCAAACCTCACCAAACCAACCCTAACCTAACCCAACCTAACCTAACCTAACCTAACCTAACCAAACCTAACCTAACCTAACCAAACCTAACATAACAGTAATGTTTTGGAAAAGGCATATTATTTGAGAAGTCAATGAAGCTAAACATGAACATTTCTGAAAAGGCGTACCATAGTAAAATGATTTGTAAAATATTACTAACCTAACATAACGAACCCAAACCTAACCTAACATAACAATAAAGTTTTGAAAAAGGCATATTATTTGAGAAGTCAATGAAGGTATAAAACATCAATATTTTGGAAAAGGCGTAACATTGTTAAATGATTTATAAAATATTACTAACCTAACTTAACCAAACCAAACCTAACCAAACATAACAGTAATGTTTTGGAAAAGGCATATTATTTGAGAAGTCAATGAAGCTAAACATAAATATTTTAGAAAAGGCGTAGAATAGTTAAATGATTTATAAAATATTATTAGCCTAACCTAACCTAACCTAACTTACAATTTCCTTCTCTGGGTTTGAACCCGAGCCTCTGAATTAAAAGCCTGATATTCTACCATGCTGCTGCGGTGATTCGAAATCCTCACAGACATTTAATTAACTAATTCTTTCAAATAAATTCCCATTCAGCAGAAACCCGCCATTGGGCTGGAAATTTAAATATATTCTCCATAAAAAACCAAAAAGCGGTTTCGGTCGAATGGGATTCGGTCCAATGGGATAATACCGAGAAATGGTTTCCCAGCCATTTCATAATACTAAAAAATGGTTATCTCTTGAACCAAATAATTTTTTTTTCATCATTATTGATCTATTTAATAAATGAAAGGTCCGTTCTAATTAATCCATTTTAACAAATTTCAACCCTTGAACTTAAGAAAACGTTTCCCAGCCATTTCTTTATCCCTTGAACTGAAGAAAACGTTTCCTAGTCATTTCTTTATCCCTTTAAGTAAAAACACGGTTTCCCAGCTATGTTGTCATTTCTTGGAAAAAATAACATTCCATGAATAAGCTGTCGTTGGAGATAGGGAGTTGCCGATCCTATAGAGTGAAAACAAATTACCTCGCGCGCATTCTTCATCCATGGTCGGGATTATAAGTGCACTTATAAACCCCGCCCACTAGCCTTCGCCAAGGAGGAAAGTCAACTTGTAGGTGATCTATTGGTCCGCGCTTTGCTTTAACTCCTATTAACACAAATGAACAATTTATACTAATATGAATGCATCATTAATTGCTGTAAACAAATACAAATAATTTAAATAAAATATTTTTTTATCAACTTGCGTTAATCAATTTCTTCATAACTTAATGAAAATTCGTCGAATTTTAAGGCAAATACATGTTGTGGTTTAGTTTAAAGAAACGCCACTAGATGCTCCCATAGTCGAAAGGGAATAGCTAACCTACCTGCTACGCTCAGTAAAATTAAAATGTCCTAAATTTTCGTGTTTTTTGTAAACATTTTAAACTTATAATTTCCTAATTTTAAAGCAATATTTGCCTTTGTTTAGTTTAAACATACGCCACTAGATGGTCCTGTAGTCCAAGAGCGGAGTTGACAGGCCTTGATTTATCAGTAAGTTTGCAAAGGGATGTACAACGAGTTAGGCCTATTTTGGAAGGTGTTTTAGGGAGTAGTGTTACTATTTCCTGGAATATTGGTTAGGCAGATGAATTGAACATAAACAGCAAATGCACTGATATAGCTACGAAATTCACGGTTGCCCAGTAGATCTATTTGATGATGTAGAAAGCTACACAGTGATCCATTTATAATTTCGTGCTTATGATAAATCTAGTGAAATGTAATTTTGTAAATCAATAATTCAACAGTGTTAAGAACTTAAGATCTTCTAAACTGAGTTACAGACACCCATATAATTGATAAAAAATTTAATTTTTGGTTTTTTTTTATCTAATTACAATGACTGGAACAGCTTGGACAGCAAATATTGGTTTGTGGGTGACTGCCTGACCGGGTTTAGCGACCCTATCATTCAATATATTAATAATTTTATTAGTAAGATTGTTTTATATTTTCATGACCAATATGGGAACTGATAATCTTGGGAAAAACTGGCCATTGTTTATGGTTTTTTAGGTTATGTTAGAATATGCACTAAAATGAACATTATATACATAAACTGCCCATGGTTTCATTTTTTCTTATGTATCCTTAAAATAAGCACTAAATTATTAATGAAAAATTTAATTATTACGTAATCAAAATGATTGGAAGAGCCACAATACAAAATATGGCTTTTTTTTCACAGCGGTGTTAAATAATTAGTTGGGTAATTGTCATTTTTAACTAATTGAGAATGCGGTAATTGAATTATAAATAATAAGAAATGAAATAAAATGTAGCATGACGGAGTCCTTGAGGCTTGTCTAACTTTTCGAGAATAATACACAGCTTCCGCACCCCTTTTTCGAGGAGATTAAACATTAAATTAATTTGCATTACCAAAGGCGGAGTAGGAAATCGATGGACACTTTTCTAGTGTTATATGTTACATATGGTTTATTTTCTACCCTAGGCACCAGTTTAGAAACCAGGTAACAAACCCTTATGCATATAGTTTGCATTAATCTATCTTAAACAACAAAAATGTATCTAATTTAAAAAAAAAAAAATAGTGTATGAGCCACCTACATTTTCGGGTACCAACTCTAGGGACTAAAAACGAATGTAATTTTCGGAAAGATGGTTGGATAGGGTTTGAAAAACCGTGTGATGGCACTGTCTATCGCCCAGCTATTCAAGATGGCGCCGGTTTCAAGATGGCGGCTTAAGGAAAATTTAAATCGGCTCTATCTAATGAACTACTAATTGTATTGCAATGTTTAATATCTCAAATGGAAGATGTTAAAAAGTTCTTTTATT
Organism: Phalangium opilio; assembly: GCF_054372755.1. Lineage (NCBI taxonomy): Eukaryota > Metazoa > Arthropoda > Arachnida > Opiliones > Phalangiidae > Phalangium > Phalangium opilio. The sequence continues at coordinate 3,962,584 of NW_028324163.1, forward strand.
TACACTGGTGTTTCATCATAAATTGCATATTTTTGCAGAAAATTACCAAAAAAGAGATTTTGACCTCCTAAAGATACGATGTTTTGTTTTATTAAAGGAAAACACTACGACTTGGAAAATTTTCAACATCATATATCATATCTACATTAAATAAGCTGAATTTTAAGCTATTATTTACCTTCCTACGTTATTTTATGAATAAGTGGTGGAAAGAAAGATTTAGGGGCTGCCTTACTTTTAGTCAAATCTGGAGCGTTTTATTGTGCTTTATATATTTTTCAAAAAAATAAAAATTACCTTATTCAGTTGGAGATAATAATTTTAATAGTTAATTCGTTTTAAACTTAAAAAATAACACATTTTAATTTAAGTGCAGCATAGATTCACTACAAGCGACGCTGTTAGCCTAGTGTTATGAATTAGTCATACCCAAATACAACGCAATAAAGATAACGTGGTATTTTTATGACGACGTCGACGAATGTTTTTTGTATGCAGTTCAGTAGGTGCTCAAAATGTCGCGTGAAAAAGGAACTAGCTGTGTTAGAAAGCCGTGTATTCTTTGTAACAAAGAATCACCTTTAACAGAATTGACAATTCCTCAAGATGTACAATCATGACAGTCTCTTCGTAGTGCGGCGGAAGTTAGGAATTTTGAGCCAATACTGAAACTGGTCTTCTCTGAATCAACAATGGATAATTTATACTACCATAGGGACTGCCGAGCGAAATTTACAAGAAAACTTTATTGAAACTTGGGAAACAAGCCAAGTCTGCTGGAAAAGAGTTTTCTGAATCTCAAGATACCAGAAGATCATCAAGGGCCGGTCCCTCAAAATCCAGAGTTTATGACTCTGTTTGCATTTTTTGTGAAAGAACATCCAAGTATCTTAAAGGGTCCAACACCCGTGAGCAACTAACACACTCAATGGAATTAAGAGCAGACAAGACTGTTCGAAAAGTTGCGATTGAGCGAGCTGATGATCGTTTAATAGCCCTAACTAGCAGAGACATTGTGGCCGCAGAAGCCCACTATCACAAATCATGCTACAAAGACTACACTCGAAAAATCAACCCTTCAACCATGAAGTCAGACTCTGAACTATTAGACGCTTACAGTGTTGCTGAAAAAGCAGCCATTTCTGCATTGTTTTATGAATTACGTCATCGAATATTTCTTGAAACTCCGGTCTGTTCCTTATTTCATTTAACTTCAATACTAGTGTCACTAATGCAAAATAATGGAGTAACTAGTAAAGAAATAAAAGATTCCACCAAGAAACATCTCCGTCGAAATATTGAATCCGAATTTGGTGATTTCTTACAATTTTTCGACGTCAATCGTAGAGTTTACGTAAGACAATACAGCGTGTCTCTTGACACACTATTGCAATCATACGTGAATTTGAAACTTAAGTATGAAGAACGTCAAGAAGAGAAAAATTCCAAGTCAATAACACGCCAGGCTGCTCTTTTGCTACGAAATGATATAAAAAGTACTGTTCAGGATCAGACTTGGCCACCTCAACCTGTAGAGCTCTGTTCAACGTACTTAAACATACCGCCGAGCCTTTCAGAGTTTTTGGCTAACCTAATTGGAGGTAAAAAGGATTCGTATTCCGATCGAGTTTCCAAAGTGGTATGGTCACTCGAGCAAGATGTTATTTACGCAGTTAATAAGGGTCAGGTGAGCACACCAAAGCATATCCTTTTACCTTGGGTAGTTATAACGTTGACAGGCAATGTCGAGGTAATAAAAACGCTCAATAAACTTGGTCATTCGTGTTCGTACTCGAAGTTAGAAGAAATCGATACCGCGTTATGTATCGAAAAACTGGAAAATGTCCAAACTGAATCCGTTCCACTTCCGGCGTGCATACATCAAAATGTTCCAACTGTACTAGCGTTTGATAACATTGATCGACAGGAAGAAGTTCTGAGTGTGCCGGTACTTCGCATCGGGTTAATGGTATTGTGGTTCAGAAGGTAACACATTCCTGCCAACCACCGAAACCGGTTTCAAGTCACAGCAAGAAAAGTAAAAATAGAACTATAACGTTCTCAAAATGATATATCGCGGTTCAAAGAAGTTTCAGAATTAAAAGCCCGCTATCGAGATATTATTTGGCTTTTAGCACGACTTTCGAGTGCATGTAATCAGACAGTAAGCTCCTGGATAGGTTTTATTATCCTGCTTCGAAATGATATAGAGGTTTCAGCTGATAATGTCGGATATTTGCCTACAATCAATGCTCCAGCGACTGAAATGTCTACTGTTCAGGAGATCCTGCGACGTTGTTTGCAAATTAAAAATACTTTGGGTCTCCCAAATATTTCTGTCGTTTTTGATCAAGCATTATACACAAAAGCCGCTGAAATAGTTTGGGCGAATGAAGAAACCTTTCGAAACATAGTTCTGTTGATGGGAAACTTTCACATAATTTGCAACTATATGTCCGTAAATGGAAAATTGTTTGCAGATGCGGGCCTTCGTGACGTAGCTGTTGAATCCGGAGTTATAGCTGAAGGCTCTATTAACAAAGTATTAGAAGGCAAACACTACAACCGAGGTGTTCGCTTCCATAAGTTGACGTATGAAGCATTGATGAGAATAGCGTGGAAATCTTTCACGGTCTGGTTAGAAACTAGAGACAACAGTGACTCTGTAAAACTACCACAAGCAGCAAAATTATTCGAAGAGTTTCAAACAAACACGTCTCGCACAACATTGGACACCATCCTGGAAAATGAATTGTGCAAATCGATTTTGGACAAATTTCTGGAATTTTTAAATATCTTGCGTTTTGAAACGGGGGATTTGTCGAAATTGTGGATGACGTACGTTGATATGGTCGGTACATTGTTGAAATTGCTTCGTGCCGATAGAGAAGGCGACTGGTATTTACACTTATCAGCTATTAGAGAAGTAATTCCGTGGGCTTTTGCAATGGACAAGATGAACTACTCTCGATACCTTCCAGTCTATTACGCACAGATGTGCAATCTTGAAACTACTTGTCCTGAATTGCACGCACATTTTGTAGATGGCGGATTTTCTGTTCAATTGCGTCACAATAACCCGTTCGGAAGAATCGCAGTTGATCAAACTACCGAAGATCCCTTACAAAAATCTTCTTAAGAACTCTTAAGAAAATTCCTTGGGAAATTTCTTTGGAAATCCTTAAGGCGTTCTTTAGGAAATTGGGGAATATTGGCCCCTTTTTCTTTGGAAATTACTTTGAAAATATCTTTGGAATTTTCTTGGGAAATATCTTTGGAATTCTCTTGGGAAATATCTTTGGAATTTTCTTGGGAAATATCTTTGGAGTTTTCTTGGGAAATATCTTTGGAATTTTCTTGGGAAATATCTTTGGAATTTTCTTGGGAAATATCTTTGGAATTTTCTTGGGAAATATCTTTGGAATATTCTTGGGAAATATCTTTGGAATTTTCTTGGGAATGTTCTTGGGAAATGTCTACGGAAGTTTCTTGGGAAATATCTTTGGAATTTACTTAGGAAATGTCTATGGAATTTTCTTGGGAAATATCTTTGTAATTTTCGTGGGAAATATATAGAGAAGTGGGTAAATTAACTTAGCCACTTGAAACGAGGATAGTTCTTACATGCAGAACCATATCCCAATACAGGAAGTGTAGTTCTTATATGCTGAACTACACCCCTTATAGAGAGGGAAGTTCTCGCATGCAGTGTGAAATTGCTTTTAAAGTCAGACATTTAATCGACTTAAAAACATCCGTAAACGGCAGAAAGTTTTAACCTTGTGCAATTGTATGGGGTACTAAGTGGGTTTTGGAGGCTTTAACGGCCAAGCAGTAGATAAAGACGTCGTTGTTAAATTTAATACTGTATTTTCACTGAGAGTTTTTCGAGTATCAGAAACGCGTTTAACCTAATTTTCCCTGCAATGTTTTTTAAGAAATATTTATTTTGGACTCTAATTACGCTCGAAATAAAGATAAAACATGCCATAAGAGAATTAAGCAAAAATTCCGACTGACAGCTTACATTCCCTGTAAATCTAAACATAACGATTTTAATTACTCTTATTTTACTTTTAATCTATTTTATCCTTTATATAAACACCTCACGGATTATTAAAGGCAAAAAAATAAATAAACAATAGGTAAATATAACATTCCATTTCAGCGCTTGCTGAGCCTTAGCTACGGGACAAGCCTTCGTGAAACGTTTTTAATTTTTTTAAACATCAAGTTAATGTCTATCTAGGAAAACTTTCGCTAAACAATTTGGGTAAAAATATTTTGAGAAAGCATAATTGCAATATATCTGGCCCTTTGAAATTCATTTCTAAAATTCTTAACTAATTTCGTTGGAAAATAAACCTTCTTTGGAAATTTATCTCTTGAATTCCTAAAAAGTTTCGTTGGAAAATATTCCATAGACGTTCTTTGGAAATTTATCTCAAGAATTCTAAAGAATTTCGTTGGAAAATATTCCCTAGACATTCTTTGGAAAAAACCCCTAGACCTACTTTGGAAATTTATCTCTAGAATTCCTAAAGAATTTCTTTAGAAAATAATCCCAAGACATTCTTTGGAAATTTATCTCTAGAATTCCTAAAGAATTTCTTTAGAAAATAATCCCAAGGTATAAACAACCACTATCATACGAAAACTATATAACCGCGGATTGTATGTATAATTTCTCCACTTATTCATAAATTAACGTAGGAAGGTAAATAATAGCTTAAAATTCAGCTTATTTAATGTAGATATGATATATGATGTTGAAAATTATCCAAGTTGTAGTGTTTTCCTTTAATAAAACAAAACATCGTATCTTTAGGAGGTCAAAATCTCTTTTTTGGTAATTTTCTGCAAAAATATGCAATTTATGATGAAACACCAGTGTAAATAAATTAAAGAACTGTTTAACATCTTCCATTTGAGATATTAAACATTGCAATACAATTAGTAGTTCATTAGATAGAGCCGATTTAACTTTTCCTTAAGCCGCCATCTTGAAACCGGCGCCATTTTGAATAGCTGGGCGATAGACAGTGCCATCACACGGTTTTGCAAACCCTATCCAACCATCTTTCCGAAAATTACATTAGTTTTTAGTCCCTAGAGTTGGTACTCGAAAATGTGATTTTGAGCACCTGGCTCGCAAGAGCCGGGATAAAAAACTGGTTTGTCAGCAGGGTTTAGTGCTCGTGTGATTTAATCTATCAATTATTTTACCACTAATTTAAACAAACAAAATGATCTGCGCTTTGCTTACCGTTGACCGCATGCACCAGATATAATCTCTGTAGCGTTTATCGTTGGTAATCTGGCCATTGTTTATTATTTTCTTATGTAACGTTAGAACGGGCGCAAAATAATTAATAATTCAATTGTTACCTAGTACAAATGATTGGAAGGACCTGAATTAAAAATATTGGTTGATTTGTTAACAGGATTTAGTGATAGTGTGATTGAATCCATCATTTATTTTACCAGTAAAAAACGTATCTTCGTAGCGGTAACCGTTGGCACTTGGCTGGCCGCTGGTGGCACCAGTCGAGAAACCAGGGAACGAACCCTGATGCGTAGTTTCCATTAATCAACTTCAAACAACAAAAATTGATTTAATTTAAACAAATTACCTAATTAGCGGCTATCGTTGGCCGATGGCACTAGGTGAAACACTTTAAAACGAACCCGACACGGCCAATTGGTCTCTAGTCTCTACATACAATCAGCTGTATTTAAATTTTGACCAAGGCTTAGTGAAATCAGTGAATTTAAAAATTATCGGCTAAATCCTAAATTTAATTCTTTTGTATTAAATTATAATAAGGTTTAACTTACGAAATTAAAATAAAATGAGGACGAATTAACCCCTTCTTTTATGTGAAAAGTTAAAAAATTCGGCTTAAGCTCGACATAGCCACACGCGTTGTCTAAACAAAAATTTTCGCTCAGTCGCTCTATTAGCGGAAAAACAGCGTAAGTCCAACAGTACGTTTCTCTATGATTTTAGCTAGGATTAAACCACGTAAGTTCAACAGAATAAAAGGTCGTAAGTTTAAGTATGTGCTTAAAAGTACAAAAAGTAATACTTAATATTAATTGTTTTCAATAAAACTTCGAAAGGCACCAGTTTAGTGTTCAACCTTTCATTTAAAACCATTTTCAGACCTATCGAATAAATAGTCTTCAAAAAATGGTCGAGTAGCTTTTGCCATCACAGCAAACATTTCCCATGTTATTCCAATAGGAAAATTTCCCTTTTTTGCCAAAAGGGCTGAATCATTTTATTGAAATGAAAACCACCCTTAGCAACTTTATTTTCTATAAAAAAAACTAATGAGTGGATCTCTTTAACCACATATTCAGGGTCCGAATTTTAGTTCAGTGGATTTTTTTTCAAAACAATTAATACAATACAAAAAAAACTACATCCAAACAAAAAACCCTCCTCATACATTAAGAGCAGTATTAGGTCTTATCTAAGAGAGCTATCGCTCTCCTAGAATACGTTCCAAGACTGTCTGTAAAATCAGCGAATCCAGGGGGCAATACACCTTTTGACACTTCCGTAGGTGTTTTTCCTTCGAGAGTAGAAAGTTGTGCAGTACAACTGTGGCTTTTATGACTATGTCTACATTGTCTGGGGCCAGGGCTATGGTTCGATGAAAGATCCTCCACCTTGCGCCCAAAATACCGAAGGCATTTTCGCTGCAACGTCTGCAACATGATGCATAAAGGTCTTAAATATATGACTGCACGTTTTTATTATGCTAAACGTCAAAAACATTTATTGAACGGTATGATATTGCAAAGTAGCACATATTATCTATATAAACCGTCCATGAACACTTTACCTGGCTTTACTCAGACGGTAATTGAACACTCTAGATCTAGAAGTTAATTCCTTTGAGGGATATGGCCTCAAAACGTTTTCTAGCAGCTGAAAGGCTTCATCGCCAACAAATACATAAGGTGCGGTAATATCACTTCTGGGTAATTATGACGGAGGTGGCAAGCGAAGGGTTTTATTTTGAAGTGCAGTACCAATTGTTGACGCTTTGAAAATTCCGCCATCAGAATGAGAGCCAAAACCACCAATATCAACTGCTAGAAACTTGTACTCGGCGTCAACAACAGCCAAGAGTACAACAGAGTTTGTACCCTATCAAAAACGTTTATTATTAAAGGTGAAAACTTTTCTTACGTAAGTTACTTACCTTGTAATTATAGTACATCGACCCGCTGTTCCCAGGCTTTTGAATTACGACGTGCTTTCCATCTACAGCACCACAACAGTTTGGGTATTGCCACTGACGGCCAAACTCATATGCAGCATCTCTCCAAATGCTCTCGGTTGGAGCCTGTTTTAAACCACGTTATAAATTTTATAAAACTAATATCAATACAACTTACTTTTAGATAAAGTGTCTGTAGGATCTCCCATAACGCATAGCATGTTTCCTTTATCACAACATGGGCCGTCGCCTTACCAATCCTAAACCCATACGCAAAACTCATCAAGCTATCACCAGTGGCCAAAAATCTGTCCAACAATTCAATAAACCAATGTTTCTCAACAAATATACAATCAAATTACCGTAGAGCTATAGCTAATCGATGCGCTGGCGAAAGAGGCTGACGAGTGTAACCCTCCGTAGAATAATTTAACTAAGGGAGAAAGCTCCCGAGGGCCATAAAAAGAATTAAAGACAACTTACTTTATATATCCAAAATTAGAAGACTAATGTTCTAAGACTTTATTAATATAAAGTAAACGGGATAAACTCAACCACCGCTCAGTCCGAGATCTGACTAGAGACTGCATTAACTAAAAATAACAGAGGTGTTTTGAAGAGGAGGAGTATGTAACATGGAGGCATAACACCCTGCCAGATCCAAGGAGTAGAAACTCCAGGAATATGGCAGCCATGTTACATCCCCCCCTCTTTAGGAACGCTTAACAAAATGAAAAAAGAGAGAAAAAAAGGTTACCCCGAGGAACCATTAACAATTTAGCAGGGGTAAGGCACATATTTATCACAAGATTTCTTTTTTTTTAATTAGACGAATGTTTTGTCTCTAACCGAGCAAGTCTTCGGGCTTCCCGATGGGCAATAGACTCTTTACTACGCCCTCCCGGGCAATCCGACACGACATGATGGCCAGTTTTTCTGCATCGTTTGCAGACTATGGTATTCCAAACAAGAAGGTGTTTCGCCCCTTCAACCTTCGCTGGAATTAGTATTTTTGGAGGTAATTTCGGGGTCCACCCCATTCGTCCAAAGCGTTCCCAACGGAGCTTATCTTGCTCGTCTAAATCCAACACTGGAGCAGGAGGGGCAGGAAACCGAGCCGGAGGTTGAGGCCAAGGTACTCGGAAACCTAGAACAGGTTTCTTTTGACGCCGGAAGGCTGCAACAGGGCCATGCTCGATTTCCTGATAATCGTCATGAGCTTCTTGGGCTTCGTCAAAGTTGGCCTGAGACTCTGAATCAGATTTGACTTCTGTGGGAGGAGGCGGAATTTTAGGAGGTTCATCCGAACCTTCGTTCTCTTTATCAATATGATCACGTCCAGCGTGATATTCTTCTTTATTGTCTATTTCTCGTTTCACTACTTCCGTTATTTCCTTCTCGAGGTGAGCCTGGAGCCCTCGGCCGTTTAACTCTGCCAACTTTGGTTTCAACTCGTTCTTTCTTTGATTTTCCTTCTTGAGGAGCTCTTGACTATATGCGGCGTCTTCAATTAGGGAACTCCTTTCTTCCTGGGTGACATTTAATACTAACGGTATTTCATCAGAAGGGGTCTTACAATTTTTTGATAAGTGCTCCCTTCGTCCGCATTCAACGCAACGGAGAGGTTCCCCCTTTTTCCTTTTAGGAAAATAACAGTCTCTAGGTTCGTGTGAGTCTTGACCGCAGTTGAGGCAGAACTCTGCGTATTTGGCGCAGATTTTTTGTGAAGAATCTAATTTGGATAAGCTTGATCTTGTATTATTTCTAATTTTTGCTCCTACTGGAGGGTCGAAATAAGTAGGGAGTCCTTGATCCTTTGCTCCTTCGGCCATCTAAGAATAAAGGTTTTTAGTATTTTCTTTCTGCTGCTTGGGAAATAAATTCCCAAAGGGAAAACGGAAATTGGCTCTCGGGAGAAAGAGAAGTATTCCCTTTTTAGGTTCGTGACGTTATTATTGTTAAGGTAAACTTGAACCTCATAAGGTGACCTTAACCTTTTATCATCAGGAGGTCGGTAGTAGATGTCTACTTCATCACCTCCGGGCTGAACCGTCGCCCTCTTACAAACCTCTCGTCTCCATCCCAATATAAAAGGTTCTAAATAAATTTCGGGTAATGTAGCCCTATTTAGACGAGTTCTCATTGATTCTGACAACGTGGTCGACGAACTGTCAGACGCACGCTGTGATTGGGATTGCGGTGGAGGAATTTGTTGAGGGGTTGATATTGCTTCCGAAAGAGGAGATATCTGTTCAGGGGGTACGATTTCTTCCGAAAAACCAGAAGAAGTAGAATGGTTTAATTCCGGTTCCGAGACTGAATGTTCAGAAGCCGTCGATTTATGTTCCGGCGTGAGGATTTCTTCCGAAAAACTGGATGTTGGTGTATGTAGCTTAGTTTCCACGATTGGTTCATGATCAGACGGGGAAGCCTCCCCTGCCGCAGAAGGCGGACTATTGTTAGTGGGATGATCGAGCTGAAAAGCCCTCATATCGTGGTTAGTAAGAAGGAGGAGAGGAGGATTTTCAAAAAGGGCCATGCCCGGTTCACTATCAGAATCTGTAGGTTGATGTGAATCATCTCGAACTGCAGGAGGGATCTGTTGATCCGCTGCTTGATCTTCTAGAGTACTTGATGTCGAGGTTGGAGGGATATCTGGAATAGCAGGAATAATCGGTTGATTGACTTCCTGACCGTCCTGGGGTGACGGTGAGGTAGAAGATGATGATGATTCAGATGACGTGGTTGAGGAAGTCTCCGTAAGAGGGTGGGCCGCGGTACCACCGTTCGTTGAGGGACTAGACTCAGGATCATCTGCAACGTTTGATTGAGAAGTGGGGGCATTGTCGGTATTGTCGAAGACAGCTACATTGGTCCAATAGAGTTTTAAGTGTTCTAAGTTAACTTTCCCTACATTCTGTCCTGAGTTAGCATCTTCTAACTCGTAGACAACGGGAGAATGTTTTGCTACTATTTTAAAGGGGCCTGCCCATTTAGGACTAAGCTTTTTCATAAGCTGACCTGTCGTACTTGATAAAGGATGTGTTTCCATCCATACTAATGTTCCCACCTCAAACTCTAGAGGGTCATGGCGGAGGTCATAGTATTTTTTCTGGTGTGCTTTAGCTAACTTAGACAATTCATTACTGAAGGCTAATTGTTCCTTAAGAACCTTCAAAGCCTTATCACGACTGGGGTCATCAGGGTCCTGAATGGGTTCTTCAATGTCTAAATCCCAAGGGAGACGTGGCTCCCGCCCTAAATTCAAAAAGAAAGGGGATCGTCCCGTGGTATCATGGGGTGTGGAATTTATAGCCAATTGAAGGTCAAGGGATTCATCCCATCTATCATGGTGATTCCCTACATAAAACGAAATTAACTCGCCTATTACTCTATTTACTCTTTCGGTGGGATTTCCCTTAGGTGTGTAGGGGGTAGTAAACTTTGGGTTTATTTTAAAAGCTCTGCACGTCTATAGCCAAAGCTACGAAGTAAACTGTACCCCTCTATCACTAAGAATAGCTTTTGGAGCTCCCCACCTTGTGATAATAGACTTGAAAGCCTGTACACAGGTCTTAGCAGTAATAGTTTTAAGCGGAATCATTTCCACAAACTTAGTCATGTAATCGACAAAAACTATCAAATATTTATAGTGGTGTCTACTGGAAGGGAAAGGTCCCATAATATCGACACTGATTTGGTCCCAAGGACTTGTTATTTCTGAGGGTTGCATTAGCCCCGGCTTTTTTTCTATTCCTAGCCTTAAATTGTTGGCATAAAGTGCATCCTCTAACATAGTCTTGGACATCACTAACTATGATTGGCCACCAATATCTATAAGTTACTTTGCTAAGGGTCTTATCTTTGCCCCTATGAGCTGATAGTGGGTGGTCGTGTAACAACCTCATGGCTTCTAGCCTTAAACGAGGAGGTAAATAAATTTTCTCAGGATGGTTCCTGTAAGGTCTTCTATAAAGAAGATTATTTTTCATTTCGAACATTTTATTCCTAACTGGGTTAGGTCCTTGCAAGGAATTAATAATAGGGGAAGCAAATGGGTCTTCCCTTTGAGACTTTCTTACGTCTTCTATTGTAAAGACTGAATATAAAGCTCTAGGACCTGGAGGACGTATCCGACCTTCAACAGACTCACTAGAGGAAGTTGAATTACTACTACTACTAGTTGGATCTTGGTTACTAGTAGAATTGGAAGTAGAGGAGCTAAAGTTAATACTTAAAACGTTTATCGGGGCCCTCGATAAAGCGTCTGCTACTACGTTCTCTACTCCTTTCTTATGTTTGATAGTAAAATCAAATGTTTGAAGGTACATTGCCCATTTAACTAGACGAGAATTTGGTTCCCTGATACTAAACAACCACTGTAAAGCCTGATGGTCAGTGAGGACAGTGAATTTACGACCTTCTAGAAAGGGCCTAAATTTCTTAACCGCCCAACTGATGGCTAAACACTCTTTCTCGCTAGTGGAGTACCTAGTTTCCGCGTCATTAAGACCTGTGCTAGCGTAAGCTATGGGAACTTCGACATTATCTTGTATTTGGGAAAGAAGTGCACCTAACCCTGCATCACTAGCATCAGTAGTTAAGATGCACGGGGAATCCCTTCTAAAGGAAGCTAAGGGATGAGCCTTACAAATTGCTTCCTTAATTTTTTCGAACGCGTGTTGCTGTTCGATACCCCAAATAAATTTTTGATCCTTTCTTTTAAGTCTATTAATAGGAGCTACTATTTGAGAATAGTGGCTAATAAACCTATTATGCCAACCTGCCATCCCTAAAAATCTCTGGACTTCCTTAATGTTTTTAGGCGGCGGAAATTTCTGAATGGCTTCTATCTTAGAAGGATCTATATGCACTCCTGTTTCATTAACTATGTGACCGAATATGGTAGCTTCTTTTTGGGCGAAACGACATTTTTTAACTGTAGGGTGAGACCCGCTTCCTTTAATCTATTTAGGACATATTCTAAACACGTTAAGTGTTGATCCCAATCTTCGCTAAGCGAGATTAAATCATCTAAATAATCGATTAATTGGAAGTAATAGGCATCTCTAAAGATTTCGTCGATTAAACTCTGAAAGGAGCTAGGGGCGTTACATAGCCCAAAAGGGAGTACATTAAATTCGTACTTTCCCATATGAGTCAATAAAGCAGTTTTTTCTCTACTCTTAGGGTGCATCTAAATAATCGATTAATTGGAAGTAATAGGCATCTCTAAAGATTTCGTCGATTAAACGCTGAAAGGAGCTAGGGGCGTTACATAGCCCAAAAGGGAGAACATTAAATTCGTACTTTCCCATATGAGTCATTAAAGCAGTTTTTTCTCTTCTCTTAGGGTGTATTTCCACTTGCCAATACCCCGATTTAAGGTCAAGTGTAGTAATGTATTTTGGTCTTCCAACCCTAGCTAACATGTCCTCTATATTAGGCAAGGGATAAGGGTCTTTAATGGTAACCTGATTTAGTTTTCTGTAATCAATACAAAACCTATAGGGTTTACCCCGTTTTGTTTGATCAACTAAAACTACGGGCGAAGCCCAAGGAGATACTGAGGGTCTGATTATCCCGTCATCTAACATTTCCCTAACAGGTTGTTCTATTATTTTCCTTTTCTGGTCATTAACACGATAAGGTTGAGATTTGATGGGCGGACTATTACCCGTATGAATCTCATGGAAGATTAGTCCTGTTCTTCCTACTTTATCAGAAAATAACTCAGGAAATTTCAATAAAAGGGTTCTAATTGATGACGTTGTTCGTCAGAAATAGGGGCTGCGGAAACTGCGTCCCTAATATTCTCTACAATCTCCTTATCTATTGGATCCTTTTCAGAAGGAATTGAAAAGGGATCTTTAAGTTACCCACTAAACATTGGGAAGATTCAAAGTCTAATTTGACCCTATTTTCTTCAAGAAAATCTTGACCCAATATAAAGTCACTATTTAGGGAAGGAACTATGTAGAATTTAAATTTGAATTGTTTCTCACTTTCATTTGATTTGAGAGTAAACTCTAGTTCGTGAGAACCTTTTGTAAACGTATAACGGCCGTCGCCCCATACTACACAATCAAGTTGTTAATCTTCAGGTAATTCTGAAGAATTTCTATGTTTACAAATTTTTTGCCATTGATCGTCTAGATCAATGGCAAAAAATTTGTAAACAAAAGAGGCATCGGCCCCGCTATCTAATTTAGCGTGAACTGTCGCGTGTTCAAAAGTAACGGGGATAGTAACCCTTTCATAAACTGAACCCTTCCGGACAGATTCAATCCTCAAGGGAAACGCGACACGCTTCTTGTTAGGGGAATTTATTGGGCACCGGGAGAGGGACCACGAGGGACCTCTCCCGTCTGGGCTTCCCCCGACTTGATAATCTTTGTGCTTGGACAATCGGGTGCAAGATGACCTGGTTCTTGACAACTATAACAAGTGATAGAACGAGTAGATGGGTAAGACAAGGCCAATTGACGACCAGGAGACTTAGATCTCTGGTTATAATATCTATTATAAGATCGTTGACCTCTATTTGAAGTGTTTTGAGCTCTAGCTTGCGATCTAGAGTCTAAGGGTTTCAAGGGATATTCCCATTTAGGAGAAGTAGGAGGATTACAAGGGCTTTGACAATGCCCGGGGGAACACTGACTATGGGCTGAGCCGTTATTAGCTGGGCAAGAAGACCCAGCTTTAACCTTAGGTTTAGGGGGTGACTTCCTCTTTTCCCTTTTCTCAGCATTCTTTCTCCTAACTTCAATATCCTTTTCTATGGTTTTACAGGAATTTCTTAACTGTTCCATAGTGGTAAATTGCAAGAAAAGGAGGGGAGTTCTAAGTTCATCTTTCAAATTGCTCTTAATTATTGAAACTAACTCCTTTTCGGAAAGAGGATGGGTCATCCCTAAATTCAACTTCATAACTTCCCCGAAGAAATCCTCTACCGACTCCTTGTCTTTCTGACTTCTATGGTTAATCTCTATCTTAAGCTTAGAGTCAGCTTCGGAGTCTCTAAACTGAACCTTAAAGTGTCTCTTAAATGTCTTCCAAGCTAAATGAGGATGGGAAGGGTATACACTACACATATCGTCATGTTGACGGACTAAATCCCTGTACCAATACAAGGCATGCCCTCGTAAAAGGAGAGGCAATGCAGCTAGCCTTTCTTCATTTGATAGCTTGTGAAATTTAGCATACTCCTCAAAAGCAGCTAAAAATTCTGTAGCATTATCGCTAGACGATCCCATAAAAGCTAACCTTTCTGGCGGTTCAATAGGGACTTTTCCCGTCTGAGGAGTTGAACCTCTATTTATTAACGTGGGTAGATCCCTAACTAACTTATCCAAACTAGTAGCTATAGCTTTATGTATTGCTACATTTTGGTTAGAATTATCTGCCAGTGTTTGGAGTAAGGGTAATATAAAGGCTTTTAATTCCTCGTCGGAAGTGTCTGGTCCCAATTGAGGGATCTGTCGAGACGGAGATATTTGGGTTCCGATAGTTCTTGCTCTAGGATTTGGTAAAGTGTTTGAAAAACTAACTTTAGGCTTATCACTTTTGGACGCTGATTTAGGAGGATCAAGGGAATCAATCCCAGTTTGAGGAGGGAAATTAGAGGGAGTTGAACGTCCCTTAGGGGCAGGAATACTCTTATGAGGGAATAGTTGGTAGGGAGAGAATTCCTGTTCTGAAGAGGCTGCAGTCCTCTTTCTTGAATCTTCTTCGTCTTTCTTTTCCTCAATACGAAGTTTCCGGTTAAATTCCTCCAATGGATCATCTGTTTCTGGCGGTGCTAGCGTGTCGCCATCGTCTTCCGTAGACGTAAACAGATCTTCTTTTGATTGTTCTTCCCTTTTCTTTAATATTAAATCATCCTCCTCATCCTCAGATGGTCGAGGCGACCTCCATGTATTATTGTCCGAGTAAGCCATTATCGATTTAATTAAGTTTACGATAATCAAAAGATGTCAAACAAGTTAACTTTACAAAATTATACAAGTAAGCTATCAAAAGTTTATAAGAGGACGTTATTGGATACCCATTGGCTCCATTGTGCCTGCAGATACCCTATAGCTTATAAGAAGGGGGATTAGTTTTCTAGGCTATTTCACCCCCCTCCTGGAAAGGAGAAGAGTCGGTGCTCTACCTGGCGGTGTCTGATAGAAATATTCAAAATGGCGACTACTATAAGCTCGAGTTTGTGTGGTTCCGAACAAAATGTACAGTTGAATGATTTAAAAGTAGTTAAAAACATGTCAACTCAGTATAATTATTACGTAATGAAGAAAAATAATATGAAAAGTAAGTCGGTATCATGTAATATTAAAGCTGGAGTCGAATTTCAAGAGGTTAAAGTCAAAGAACAAGCTAAGCCTTTGCAAATAACAGTGTCGAGAAAAGATAAAGCAACTCAGTGCTGTACTCTTCCTATCACTGTACCACCAAAGAAATCAACTGATATACAAAAAACAAAAACTACTGAAAAATCAACAGGAACGTCTGTAATTACTAAATGTAAATGGTCTCAAACCAAGCCAGCATTAGGTCAAGAATTTCTCGACGGTGTTTCCAAGCTTATTAATAGTGATTATCCTGAAGAATTAAACTGCCTTGTAAGTAACTATGATTATTTGATTATTTATTTTAAATATATCAAAGTTGGGATGGCCATCTTGGTTAATAAATATGCTATAAAAACTTTGATTGTTGTTTAGAAATAATGACTTGTGCTGAAATAAAAAGGTTGTGTTATTGTATTTTTAGGTTTCTGAAGATCGGCAGAATGAACTGTTTTTACGAATTACTAGGAAAAGGGCGGCCGGAATTCTTTATCCTGGCAGTGGATTAAATCCAATTGAATTAACAGTTTGGGAAAGCGGAAAATGCCACTTGTACGTGTTATTTAAAGCCGTTGAAGTATTTCAACTACAGAAAGTTAATAAAGAAAATGAGGGAATACCCAAAGAAAATGGAACTAATGAATCTATCAACAATGAGAGTGGATCGAATGATATCAAGATAGTGCAGCTTGAAGCTGGGGAAGATTTAAAAAAATTACTTGATACGATTTCTGGCCGCTTAGGTCACGCATTTTGTCCCGGTGTTAATGAAACTAAAGTAATAAATGAAAATGAAAATGCGAATTTTGTTCCACACAAAAGATTAAAAACTATTTTATACCCATATCGACGATACCAGGCTGTTCAATGCCAGATTTATCACCAATTTTATTTGAAGAAATTTCCCAAAGACCCAAAGAGCAAACAATGTAAATTTTGCGCGGCACTTACTAACGAAATTACAAAGGGTAAGAAACGAAAGGCAGATGAAACCCCCACTCGGAAATTTAAACGTCAGCGAATAATTAGTAACTATCCCATTCACCTACTAACGCCTAAGAGTAAAAAATATCGGCTGTCAAAAATAAAGCAATCACGATTTCAAATGAGACGCAAAATATCAAAGCTAGAAAAGGAATTAGAAGTTAGAGATTTAGAGGTTTCGGATCCTTTTTCCAAAGAAATGTCTGAGATAGTTCAACGCATTAACCAACAATTCCCAGATGAACTGGAGAAAACGTTTGACTCAACAGATGGCTTTACGAAAGAACTTTTAAAGAAGTCATGGGAAAGAGATTCGAATGTGAAACACTTTCAAGATCAAAGAGATTTTCTGGCTGATCAGGCCAATTCTTTTAAAACTCTTAAAAAGCGAAAATGGAATGCCATTACTTTAAGAGTGGCTCTGGCTGTTTACTGTCGCAGCCCAGCGGCATATAAAGCCTTACGTGGTTTTAATATTTTAAATCTTCCCGGTGAAGGAATGTTAAAAGAAAAAACCCGAAAGTTAAACCTAATGCCAGGTGTTCAAGAGGAGTTTCTCGCAGAAGAAAAATTGAAGTACAGTAGCTTTAAAGAGGAGAAAGAATTGCTGGGTGAACTAGTTCCAAAGGGTGACGGGATTTTGGTTATGGACGAAGTCAAAGTTATAGATAAAACAAGTTGGGAAAACCAAAATATTACCTCTCCGTGTCAAGAGGTCTACTACTACAAACGTATTTACCTAGATATGGAATTATTTCACTTTTTTGAAGTAAAAATTTACGAAATATTGAAGCAGTATTCCAAACATAGCGAATGTACAGTAAAGCAGACGACATTTTACATCCAATAAGGATAAATCTTGGACACATGGAAATCAGTCAATGGGGAAAAGAACAGGAAATGAAGTCTACGCTTCAGCTGTTTACCCTTTATTCTGAAAGCTACATTCACAACTGGTTTGCAGTGTAAACACTATCGTCTCGTCTACACTCAACAATATTCTTAGTTTGCCAACATGAATGTTAACGTTAAATAACACCAAAGCTAAATTGTAGCTAGACGCACTAATAGTCAATGCGCACCATAAAGAGAATAATAAGTCTGTAGTTACTAGCCGTTTACCATTAGCCCTTTTACTAACCTTATTATTATTATTATTTAAGAGTGTATTTAACTTTCGGCTCACTCTGAACCGTTGATGTCTGTTCATTTCAGACACGAAAATCAAAGCCAAAAGTTTACTTCACCTCAGGCCTCAATTATTTACTCTTTGTTTCACTAAGCCTATTGCGGATAATACTTGCTATACGCGCCTGAGTCTAGGTCTTAGTTTTCTTCATGAAATTACTAAACCAAGGAATATTCTATATACAGATGTAGTATAGCTTACGCAATATATAAACAGCCATTTCAAATAACAATATTAAAATAAATCTTTGGAATATCAAAATGAAACAGAGCTTTAAAGCTACAAAAGTACTAAATGCATCATAATTACGAAAAATACTTCCACATATTCACTTTATATTATGGAAAAAGGGAATATTAAGGTTCTGTATGATTTCTTAACACATCAACACAAGGCTAACTGCTAACGCGACGCACTAGTGTAACAATGGACGGACACACACAGACAAAAACATAGACTGCTTTTTAAATCTTTCCGTATTAATTTTGAGTTGAGAAACAAGATTATCTTTAATATTTAAATAAATATAATTATTTTTAATTATTTTAATCTTCAATTATTAACATTAATAATAGTTAAATCGTTTAAAATAAAGTTATACCTATTATCTTCTCAAACTTTTCTAATATTGACGTTTAAAGTGAAGGGTACCTCTCTTGCCCGCTTTCTTCAAATTTTGGGGTATATATACAATTCGTTTCCATTATAATAGTAAGGAAAAAGCGCAATTGCGAAAACCTTTGGTGGCCGATCCCACCTTAGGGAGGCTAGACGTTTCTCGTAACCCTAGCTGATCGCCGCGTATATCCTAAAACCAAACGATGATAATGGAGTAGAAGCCAATGATACAGATTGGTGTCTATGTGGAATAGACGGAAGACCAGTGGATGGTGGTGTTAGAAGCCAATGATACAGATTGGTGTCTATGTGGAATAGACGGAAGACCAGTGGATGGTGGTGTTAGAAGCCAATGATACAGATTGGTGTCTATGTGGAATAGACGGAAGACCAGTGGATGGTGGTGTTAGAAGCCAGTGTAAGTGCGGACTGGTGTCAATGTGGGATTGACAAAGAATAGAAGATGGTGGTGGTGGAAGCCAGAAAAGTACCAGACCGGTGTTCATATGGGATGGACGAAGACCAAACATGGTGGTGTGAGAACTCAAGTATAGATTAGCCAAAGGAGAGATATACAATTTTCCAAATTTCTGTGAACTGTCAATGCGGTCCGGAAATTGGGAACACGTTTGCTCCGATACGCAAACTGCGAACGCGGTCACGTGGGTGTAACAACGGACAGACAGACACACAGACAGACACACACACACACACACACAGACAGACACGGCCGTTACAGAACCTCTCCTGGACTACGTCACACGGAGAGGTAATTATGTGGAATTCAAAGAGTCACGAATTTGTTGGATACTCAATGAATGAAGATGACTACTCAGAACTGACAGATATTTATAAAGCTTCAACACCCACAAGTCCATCACCAATCCAGTACATATTGCAATTTCTGTGGCGAGATATGACTTCGGGATATGATTTAATAGGCCCGTACTTCACCTCAGCGTACCCATTTCAACAGAAGTCTTTGGTAACTTGCTTATATGCCACGATTGAAGCTCTTCATACCTTTGGATTTAAGACTATGGGCATAATATGCGATGGAGCGAGTGAGAATTTAGCTCTTATGAAAGTAACAATGGGCATATCCGGTTCCTTCGGGTTTGTTTTCAAGAATGGAAATTATAACTTTGAAATCCAACCAAGCTTTGAAAACCCTTTCTCCGAAGACTCCCAAAAATCCATTGGATAATTTGTCCATCACATCAGCTAAAGAACGTAATTGGTCAACTATTTGCTTCAAGGGACAATGGCCCCAAAGATTTTTCCCGTAATAAAATACATTTTGGGTGGCATCAGTTAGAGGAAGTTAGAGCGAGGGATAAGGAGAGAATGAAGGTTGGACAATTACGCAGAGCTCGGCATTTGGAAGACAGTTACTTAGTCAGAGATGCATGGACCAAATTGAAGGTGGCCCCTTCGAAGGTCATGCAGCAAGAAGATGTTCTCTGCGAGTTGTACGAGTATACTGCTGGAGAGGAAGGTTCAAAAGAAAGTAGAGAAAAAGCAATGGAGACTTACAAGTTTTAAAGAGCTTGTAATCAGCTTTTTGAAAATGGATTTTTGACCAGTAGACGCATAGATAGTGAAACATCTGAAGTCATGGAATCTATTTTTAAAGGATACAAATATTTTGAAGATTGGATTAAGGAAATACTGTTAGAGAACCCCGAGTATAACTTCAACAGCCCACGCCAAGCAAAGTTTCTCTCCTGGCAAACTTGGGACCTGTTAAGGGTTGCCGTTTTTGGGTTAAAGAACCTGACTAATGACTTTTTCAAACGGTATCCCGGGAACTTTTTGGCACCAGTTAGGATAAACGGAAGTTCTATTGAAAGCCTTTTTGCTCAGATTAAATATGCAACTGGTGGGAAAGTAACTTCTCTGAATTATGTTTCTGGCTTGAAAGCTACGCTAATTCGCCGGAACGTGCATGGAAGCCATCGTGGTAATAAAGATTATCGCGATCAAATGTTGTGCTTTAGAGAATATAGTTTGTAAATCGAAAAGTTATTACAACTTAATTTTAACTAAGTGTTTATATACTAGATGTGAAGTACTTGTAAATATTTTTGTGAATATTTGAACTTTATTGGTATTAAAAGCCTTTTCTCTTACATCAATGTTTTGAGTAAATTTTTGATTTTATTGTCCGTTCTCTTTTAAATATTATTGGGTTTCTTTTAAAATAGGAACATAAAAAAATGAGATTTTAATACTCAAAATCAGCTAATAATTTTGTTTTTCGTTTCCTAGTACTTTGTCTGGCTGATGGTTTTGTATTTATCACTTTGTCTACGGGTCGATCTAACCTGACTATGGCAGAATTATCAAAAATGGAAGCCTCAGGTATCACATTGAATGTCACATTATCTGAATTAGTAGGCTTAGTCGGACTAGATATAGTACTGAGCTCATCAATATGGTAGCTGCTACACCCTGGTGTTGGGTGATCCAAGTTTATAATTTCAGTACACTCATCAATCCTTCGTCTTCTTGGTTTGAAACAGGTGGACTTAGTAGGGGAACTCATTGTTAAACAGGTTTCTTCGGAAGCCATTTTTGATCTTGTCTTATTTTTCCAGCTTGTCTCTTTTCTCCTTTCTTTGGCTTATTTTTTATAGCTGGTCTCTTTTCTCCTTTTTTTGGCTTATTTATAGCTTGTTCTTTCTTTGCCCTTTTTTTCACTCCTTGTTTCTTCTCTTCTCCTTTCTTACTTTCTTTTAGAGCAAAAAGTTTATCCCTCAATTGTTGGCCTCCTTTTTTGGTTTTCTCATGACTCGAAATAAAATCCTGCAGTCTGCCGTGGACCAATTTACGTGTCCATTCCTTATAGAAGCTTTCAACAGCATGGCTTTCCAAATTTGACTTAGGAATAAAATCAAAAAATAAATTTCTCTGCTCCTCTGTTTGTGAGAAAGAAAAGCTTTCATCTGCACACTTCTAGAAAAGAAACCAAATTAATAAGCTTTTAGCTAGGTTCATATTAGATCATAATTTCTTACTTCAACCATCTTAGTTCCGTATTTTAATAAAGAATGCTTGTTCGCATATTGGCAAACCTTTGCTAGTAGGTTTTTGATAAAAGGCAGAAAACATTTCTTTGGATAACACATTTTGTTACGCGTATCACGTATTTTTAACTCAATTGGCAAGTCTCTTTGTTTTTCTTCATCATTCATTTTTACTAAAGCAACACATTTAAACAAATAATCATCTTCCTTCTTTTGCTTTGGGGATATTTTTTTTTATTCCACTTTCTGCCCTTTCTTCTTGTCCGTCCATAAATTTCTCCAATTGTACCTCCGCCAATTAAAAATAAGCCTGTATCACTTTCATTAACATAATTGTGGGATAAATATGAGGGATCTTTTAATTCGTGACACGACGTAGTAAGTGCCATTTGCTCATCATTTTGGAACCTCTCCGGGTGCTTATCAATTGCTTTTAAAAAGGTGAATTCTTTGGACGTAAGCGTACTTAATACCGTGAATGTTTCTGTATTATCGAATTCTTTTAGATTTAGCGCCTGTTTTAAAGGTTTTGATTCATTGAAAAAATGAACGGTTAGAACCGCCATTGATTTGTTGGTGCGAATTTTTGGTCTTTGTTCATCTACGCCCGTATCTGTTGCTTCCTCAAAAAACTCTATGTTTGGTTTTTGGTTCTTCCGGCTTACAAGCGTTTTTCAACTTACAGAATAGTTCAAATAAGCTAATGAAATACCTTTGTATTTTCTCAGAGTTTAACAACGTTAGAAATAACTTCATCAGGCTTTCCGAAGACTTTATATAAAAATTTACGTTTCTTCCACAATATTTAATAAAAGTTTTCATTTTCTCTTTCACTTCTGCTTCCACTGTTTCCACATCTTCTACTTCTTCCATGTTAAGCCTTGGCAGCAGTAGAGTAGTTGAGTGCAGTACACGAAATATACTTCGTATTTTTCTGAGCTAGAACTCTGGAAGACAAGAAATTTCATTAGATTCTCAGAATAATACCTAATCTGCTTTTTGTATTCAGAATATTTAATTAAACACCTACCTTCATGCAGCATCTGTTCCAGCTCCATTGCTGAGTCTGTCACTCTAGACAGCACTAGCCTAATGCCCTACTTCATAATGCTAGATGGCGCTACCAGTTACTCTAAAATTTCAATGACGTCACATATGACGTACTCCTTACCGAGAGTTCCGTGTTTAAGTTTCTAAAATGACGGAGGGGATGAAATTTTCATCAATGGCAATATGTTCCCAACGCTTTTGTAAAGGAAACGTCGATCTCATTTTCTAGCGTATCCGATAACTTTTGCTTATGAACTTTTGGTATTTCCAATGTTTCCTGATATTATAACGTTGCACTCATTTTCTTGCCCATTGTTATGTTAAAGGTCTATCTTTGAGGCCTTTGGATAGGAGAGAAAAACAAAAATTTTACACTGTTTCTGGATGGGGGTTAGGTAGACTAGATAGGGAAATACAGAAACATAACTGTGCATTGAAACAGTAAAGGGGGTTTATTGTTATGCCAAGGCGAAGGTTAGTGATTCATAGAGGTGGAGACACGGCTCTCTAGGTTTCGACATGCTGCTGTAAACACAAATTGTATTTGACAGGCTACAGTCACGTGACTGATGGGTTCTCATTGCTTGTCTAAATCGGCCCAGTGAAATACTGAACCAAAACTTTGAGAATTTCGAGGAGCGTTGCTAGGCTGGTATATAGTAGTGATCGTACAGGGTGATAATATAATATAATATAAATAATCACGAGACCAAACCGCCCCGAGACAAAATAATAACGATACCAAAAGACTAATTGCTGGCCTTGTGCATTTCACACAAAGGACATCCGCGAACGTACTGGGTAACGTCCTGCCTTGACGATGGCCACCAGTATCGGGCCCGAACCTTATCGAAGGTACGATCTCGACCTCGATGTCCAGATAGAGAGTGGTCGTGAAATAAGAGGATGGTGTCCCGCCGGAACCACTATGGCAAATATATTTTTGCTGGTTGTCTACCATAGGCCTTCATGTCGTAGTATCGATGTGCTTGAGGATTTTCTCCTGATAATTGGACTCTGATGTCATAGATGACTTGTTCATCTCGCTGGGCTCTTCGCACTTTTTCCAGTGTGAGAGTGTGGTACAATGCGTGATTGGCGGGAGGAGCTAATTCGCTACTGGTTGAGAACGAGGTCGACGTCATTGAGACCAGGATTCCGCTGGACTGGACTCTTCTGACTAGGACGGTGATGTTATGCCTTCCAAAGACATGGCTAGTAGAGAGACAGGCAATCTGTATGATTTTGATGTCATACGTCTGCAAGTACATCGCCAAACGAACAAGTCGACAGTTCGGTTCATTCAGTGTGAATAATCACTGTAGTGCATATGATCAGTGATCACAGTGAATGGTATGTTTTCCAAGTATGGCCGGAATTTTCCAACTCCCCAATAGATGGCCAGACATTCCTATTCCGTAGTGGTTCATCTTTTCTGGACGTCAGTCAGCTGTTCACTGGCATAGGCAATAGGCACTTCGACGTCATCTATCTGCCAATAGCCCCTCTTAAGGTCAAGTGCTGTTATGAATTTCAGGGTACTCATTTTTCCTAGCAGTTCCTCTATTCTCGGAAGCGGATAAGGATCTTTCATGGTCACTTTATTTATAGCGCGGTAGTCGGTGGACAAGTACCACTGGCGACGCGTAAAGACTAACGGAGGGCTTCACGATTCCGTCGCGGATCATTTCGTGAAGACGATCTTCAATTATCCGTTTTTTCTCGTCGCTAAAAGCCGGTTTTCACTGGTCAAAAACGCCGCGGAATTGGATCTCTTTAGCGTTTTCTTCGAAGTAGTTTTCCGAGATTCTCGGCGTTTTTTGTCTTTTTTGCACGGAACCCGTTTTCTATTTTTCCGCGACGGGAGGACGGAAAGAAAAGTCGGCAGCCAATCAACGATGAAGACGTCATGGTCAGCTGATTGCTTTATTTCTGACCACCTACCTCATTTATTTCGCGGCCATTACGCGACAGTGTGTGGTAGCTGTGTTGGCTATGGCGAAAAAAATTAATTTAGAAAACTTTGTTAATGAAGTGCGCCTTTATCAATATTTATTCGACAAATCAGATAAGTTCTACAAAGACACAAAAATGAAAGATAGCCGATGGATGAATATAGGCTCGATGTTTAAAATCACTGGTACGATTTAAGCCTTGGTAATAGTATGTTGTCATTATTTAACTATAATCGCCGATATCTCATCGTATTTAGCGGATGAAGCACAGAAAAAATGGAAGTCTGTACGGGACAGATATTTGAAAGAAAAAAGGGTTTATGTCAAAAAGAAGAAGAGTGGATGTGGTCAAGATGACCTTGCATATCCAACTTGCTCCCTTTTCAAAACATTGGACAGTTTTCTGGCTCCGACAGTCCAGCCTAGAATGTAAGCTTTTTAAACTTCCGTTTAATAATTTATAAATTCTACTTATATTAATATGCATAATGAACTTTAGGACTTCGAGTAATATTTGCAATGACAACAATGAACAAACATATCAAGAAATGGACAAAACAGCTACGAATCTTTTTCTAAGCACCCAGAATTCTCCGTAAGTTTTCATAGATAAATTATGAACTGAAATGGTTAAAACGGTCAATGAAATTAAATATGAATAGAGCTCGGCATTATCTATCCATTATCCACGTTATTTTATCTTTATCCATACTCGAAAATTATCCACAGAACTTACATGTTAAATCGTATTATAATCCACAACTTTGTTTATAAATAATCGGTTATCCACCAATTTGTGGATAATGGATAGATAATGCCGAGCTCTAAATATGAATAGAGTGATAAAGAATGCATGGTATTTCTTGGGGAGGGGAGCTTTTAATTTATAGATTGGTGTATATAGAGGTGAGTCAAGCACTATGAAATTAAGGAAATACGTATTTTGTACTTTTTATCTTCAGTTTTTCATTGAGCACTCCTCTAGCGCCTGCAAGGAGACTTATTCCTGGACATCAATGTATGGTGGGTTAAATCTTTCTACAGGGGCCATAGGTTTAACAAGGTGGGTCTCCGTCTGGAAGGCTTCTTCCCGCAGCGCTTATTCTTCCGGATCGATTTACAAATAAAGTCAAATATTAAGATTTCGAACTAAAATCATTTTTTATCAAAATGAAATATAGCCCTAATTACACGGGGAGAGTGCAGATGGAAATTATAAGAATTTTTAGAATCGTTTTCGTAGTTTCCAGAGGTTATACCCTATATACAAACAAATAAATTTTACCTCTTTATAATATTAGTATAGATATAGATATAGATAGATAACATTTGTGATTTTAGGAACACGTTAAATATTGATGATTTTCTTAACGACGACGAAGAATGTAGAAGTGGAACAGCTAGCAACCAACCTAAAACCTTAGAAGAGGATAATGGACAGGATAATAATGAACCCAATGTTTGTGAGGAAAATGTTTCACCCGCTGCTAATGCTAGCCAGGAAAATGTTTCACCCGCTGCTAATGCTAGTCAAGAAAACCCTCTAAATGCTTCTCAGCTTCAAGAAAACTCATCAGAAGTGCCCAATGACAGTCAAAAAAACAATCCATCCGAAACCCCTGAAATTATCACTGAAACTCAACGGTATAATGTGGGAAAACCATCATATGGACGTAAGCGAAAGCACGAGGAAATTGACAAAAAAATGATAGAGATTTTGGAATCTGCAAGCAGTAATTTCAGTAAATTAAAACCTGAAACAACAGTAAAAGCTTCTGAGAAAAATGAAATTGATATCTATTTTGAAAGCGTTTCAGCTAGGTTTAAAAAATTGTCTTCTTCCAAACAAAACGATTTGAGGTTTCAAATTGAAACTTTTTTTTATCAAGATGCCAAAGAAGACTAATTTGTTTTAACTCTTTCTTTATTGAAAATGTATTGATGATTGACATATACATTCACTGATGTTAGTTTATTGATTAAAATAAATTTTCTTATAAAGGAAAAATAATCATCTTCTGTTTATATATTTTTCTTGATTTCTAAGGGCTCCTTGATCAGATAAATAATCAGCTAATTTATCCCTGTATTTAGAAGGCCTTAATCCCGATCGGTTAGAATTTCTCATTCCATTCTGTAAAGGTTTTTCCTTATTATTAAAAGAAGTACGCAGCGGAATCAAACATAATTAATTTATTAGAGTTATATAAAACGAACTGAACATCGCGAGAGCTTGTTGGCAACTAACTTAGCAGTCTAGCAGAACTCAAAAATCTTATCAATCTAGGAACCGGAAATAACAGCTAGAATATATCACGTGACCTATACTCCCCCTGAAAGATGTTAAAAAACTAACTCACCAACAAGACTCCCCCTGTTTTTTAACATTATACAATTAATATCATTAGGAACATTATACAATTAATATTATTAGGAACATTATACAATTGATATTATTAGGAACATTATACAATTTGGATAATAATTTAACAATATGATATCAACGGTTTTTCAGTTTTAACAAGTCCACGCAGTTATTAAAGTTTAGTTTTGATAGTGTTTTCGTAAAAACGTCGGCTACATTGGCTTTCGATGGTACATGTCTTATTGTGAACTCGTTGTCTGCTAATTTTTCTCTGATGAAGTGGTAGCGGATATCGATATGCTTTGTCCTATGTGTCTCTACAGCATTCTTCGAAAAATATATCGCCGACTGATTATCGCAAAGGACTTCTGGTGTTGGGAAGGTTATGTTGAAATGGTTCTTTAGGTCTTCTTGCATTGGCTTCAACCATAATAATTCTTTAACTGCTTCAGATACAGCTACATATTCAGATTCCATCGTGGATAGGGACACTGATTTCTGCTGAAATGACCTCCATGAAACTGGCGAACTTCCAACGTAGCAAATGTATCCACATGTCGATCTTCTCGTATCTTTATGTGAATCATAGTCGCTATCCGAATATATCCTTAATGTAATTTCTCTCTCGTTTCTGTAGTGTAAACCATAGCTAGCCGTGCTCCACACATAACGAACCAATTGACATAGGCGGTTCCAATGGTTTATCCCTGGATTTTGGTTATATTGCGATAGGGCTATAACCGAATATAGAATATCGGGTCTAGTCCGTTGAGCCAGGAATAATAATGATCCAATTATAGCTTGATACGGAAATTCATTTTTATCTAGCATGTCCCTTTCTTCTGTTGGACAATCCTGTCTTGTGAGATTGGCACCAGTCGGTAATGGTAAACTGCTTGGTTCGTCGCAATTGATATTAAATTTCTTCGGTATTCGCCGTGCGAATTCTTCTTGGGTTAATTTAATCCCGCCTTCTTCCAGCACTTCACAAGTGACACCTAAGAACTTTCTTATAGGACCCAAGTTCTTAATGGTGTAAATCCCGGAGATTTGTTTTTCAGCGTATTCTAGGTTTTCTTGTGTATTTGCCAGTACCGCGAAGTCGTCCACATAGACTAAAATGACGATCTTCATAGGGACGTAATAAACGCAGTTTGTTCCTCTTAATTTGCGAAATCCTATCATCATAAACGTGTTTTCAAGTTCGTCGTGCCAATGTCGACCACTTTGTGGTAGTCCATACAAAGCCTTCTTCAGGCGCAAACAATACTTGTTAGGGTCCACTGAATGAAACCCTGGTATTAGTTTCATATGCACTTCTTTATCTAATTTGCCATACAGATATGCGTTCTTGACGTCTAGGTGGCAGTGTTTCCATCCTAACATGACCACGAATAGTGCGATAAAGAATCGGATAAGAGTGAAGTTAACGACAGGAGCAAATGCTTGATCGTAATCGAGTCCCTGGATCATGTTGAAACCTTGTGCCACCAGTCGAGCTTTATATTGGATCTGATCGTTGATTTGCTTCTTTATGGTATAGATCCATCGGCATCCTATGATATGTCCATGTTCAGGTTGTTGTACCGTATCCATAACTTCCCGTTTATTTAAAGTGGTGACTTCTTCCTTCATTGCTGCGTACCACTCTTCACGTTGTTCTGACTTGATTGCTTCATCAAATGTTTTAGGTACTTGAATTTCGGTATAGTGTGATTCGTAGAATACATCATCGTCTATATCGTCCTTTTCTTCGCTATTTGTTAATGATTCTGTCATATTTTCCGTTGTATTTGATGGTGTCGTATTGTCAATCGTACACGATGTTGACTCTGATTTGCTGGTCATGGGTTGTACCCCTTGTCCAAATAGAAACGGTGTTGCATCGTACGGCATCTTCTTAGCTGCGCAATATTTTCTGACTTCCCGTACAGACCTTAATCGTCTACCTCCACGATAACGATAATATACGTCTTGCATTCCTGCAGTTTTTCCCGTTTGACGTATTACTATTTCTTGTTTCCAGCCCGGTGGCAATTTTACGGTATCTTCGTCATCTGTAGATGTTTGACTATCTTCATTCATACGAGGAGGTATCTCTTTGTTTATTGGATTTATTGGATTAGGTGGGTTCGAGATAGGTGCTTTCGGTTCCTGATCTGGCCAGTACATCCCCATCGTATTATTTTGCTGTTCTGTAGTCCTCATTCCGATATTCCGTTCATCGATGCGGGCATGTTTGGTTTCCTTTACTATGCCTTCTTCTGGAAACCAAATTCGATAGCCTATGGTTTTCCGAGAATATCCAATCAATATTCCTCGTTTCGATCTTGGGTGAAACTTGTTTTTTCTTTGCTGACGATGAATGAACATCTGCGCTTCGCATCCTATTCTACGTAGATGCCGGCTGCTTGGCTTGCGAGATGTCCATATTTCTACCGGTACTCCATGTTCGAGTTTACTATGCTTTAGACGATTTTTGATATAAACTGATGTTAGTACAAGTTCGGCCCACAGTGATTCAGGTAGTTTAGCGTCATTCATGAGGGTCCGCGTCATATCAATGATGGTTCTGTTGATACGTTCGGCAACGCCATTCATTTGGGGTGAATAAACGTCCGTTCTTTCATGTTTTATCCCGTTCCTTCTACAATATTCCTCAAATTTCTTGGAACAAAATTCCATTCCATTATCCGTGCGGATGTTCTTAAGCGTTTTTCCAGTTTCTTTTTCAGCTCTTCTTCGATATGTATCAACATGTTGTAGGACCTCATCCTTTCTGTGCATGATATATACGGTAATATATCTACTATAATCGTCCACCAGTGATAAATAGTATCGAGCACCTCCCAAAGAGTTCACAGGTGCCGGACCCCAAACGTCAGCATGTACTAGTTCTAGTTTTTCTCGACTTTTTATCCCTTCCGTCGGATGATATGATTGTGCATGACTTTTGTTTATCATGCAGGCGCTACATAACTTCAGATCTCCTGTTATTGGTTGAAGGCCTCTCAACATTCTCTTGTTCATCATCGTCTTTAGATCGGTTTCATTAACGTGACCCAAACGTTGATGCCGTTTAGCTAATTCGTTCGTGTGACTTCTGGTGCAATATACTTGGGTGTCCTCTTCCTCTTGTTTTAGTGGGGATGCTTGAAGGATGTAAAACTTGTCTTGTAAGCGCGCTTCGAAAGCCAAATCACCGTATGGGAAGTATACGTTACAGCTACGTCCTTTAAACACGCTCTTGTAGCCAGCTTCATCCATTAATCTTATGGAAATCAAATTTCTTTGCATGTTGGGGGCATATATTACGTCCTTCAGCTGGAATTGGTTGACCTTCTGCTTTATCTTGACTTCTATCCAAACTAACTCACCAACACATTCGCTTTTTTGATACATGTGTTTTGGACTAATTTTCTCCAACAGCCTTCCCTCATCACCTCTCCGTTTCCATTTAAGGTGTCTGTCATACCCTCTGGATTGTATCGCTTTTGGTGGGTGGGTTTTCCCTGCTCATCAGTCATAAGAAAGTTGTGTAGGCAGGTTGTTGCTTGAATGATGAGATCTATAGTTTCAGGGTTTGATTTAATTGTTCTGTGATATATTTGCCAACGGGCTGCCATTATGCCAAAGACATTTTCGATTATTCTTCTTGCTCGGCATATTCGATAGTTAAATGTTCTCTTTTTACTATCCAAGAAACGACCCGGATAAGGCTTCATCATATTAGTCAAAAGAGGGAAAGCATCGTCGCCAATGAAATAGTAAGGGAAGGATACATTTGAATTTGGTAGAAACTCATCCTGGGGAATATGTAACTGCTTGTTTATAACTTTAACTCCAAATGGGCATGACGAAAATATTCCAGCATCGCTGGCACTACCATAGTTACCAATATCTACCATTAGAAAGCGGTAATTGGCATCACATAAAGCCATTAAAACTACACTAAAAGTCCCTTTATAATTGTAAAACAAGGATCCCGAATTAGCAGGGCAGGCTATCACCACGTGCTTTCCATCCAATGCTCCGCAACAGTTTGGCAATTGCCAACGAACCCAAAACTCTCTGGCTATATCTAACCATTCCAAATGAGTTTGTGGCATCTTCAGGTAAACTGGTGAAAGAGCCTCCCATATTGCTTTGCAAGTTTCACGTAATATATTACAAACTGTTGTCTTTCCCATTCGAAATTGAAATGAAATACTAAGTTGGTTATCACCACTCGCCAAGTATCTCAAAGTCAAAGCTAAACGTTCTGCTGGACAAATTGCCTTTCGAAAATTTGTATTTTGTTTCTCTAGCTTTGGTTTAACTAACTGCAATAGAATATCGAACTGATCTTTGGTCATCCGGAAGAACCTAAAAATATTATATTGCAGTTTAGAGTCAGCTATTGGATAAACTCAGATTATTCTCTTACGTAAAGTAGCTGTCGTCATCCCATCTCCTCATCTCTTGTATCAAGTTTGAATAATATCCTTGTTCTTTTCGTCTTCTGAAAATTTTTCTTACCCAAAAACGCCTTTCATATCTCGTTGCTCTTTGTTTTCGCCATAATAAGTACGACAAAGTCGTATTAATTAATGTAAAATAACTTAAAACAAAGGTCTCCATTGACACTTCATGCTCTTCTTGCTCCATTTTTAAATACCCGTATTTCCCGCGCGAATCAAAGTGCCACCTACTGGACGGAAAACATTCTCAGTGGAAACGTTCTTCCGTACTGACTTGCGTATTTTCACGCAAAGTACGACGTTTTTTTGACGCGCGATTACGCAGCGTTTTGACCAGTGAAAACCGGCTTTAACACGATACGCGCGTTGACTAACGGGAACATCGGTGGTAGTAAATCTCGTGAAAGACTAAGTTAGTACGTCCCGAGTTTTCCGAAAATAGAGTTTTTAAGTCGTCTTTCTGTGTAGGACTAAGTGTAGGTGACGCGACAGCTTGATCAACATCCTCTATAATCTGAGCCGTTGGAGTCTTCAACCCAGGGTAATTAAGCTCGAATGGAAACGTTCCGTCAATCTGACAAGTCTATTATGGTACAATGTTTGTGGAGTAAATATTTTCCCAAAATAAAATCGTTTGGCAGTGAAGGAACTACATGAAACTCTGGCTCTAGTTTTAGCTGTCCTAAGCGGAAGTCTATTCGCGCGTCCCTTTGTGAAGGTATAACGTCCATCGCCTAACACTATGCATTGCATCTCTTCTTCTGGTTTTAAAGTTTTGACTAAATTACGCCACTGATATGAGCTGATAAAACAAACATCATCGCCGCAATCTAGTTGAGTAGCGAAAGTCCCATGCGAATAAACGGCTTCTATGACCACGGGAGGATCAACCTCGCAGCGCCGCACATCCATAGAGCCAAATTCTATAATAAAAACTGTCTTTGCAGACAATGACTTGAAAAAGTAAGATAAGTTTATAAATTAACTGCCTGAAGTAACAGATATTAAAATTTTGACTTTTGAAGACATGCTTGTAAAATATTTAATATTTAAAAAAATTCTTATCTTAGTTTTTTCACCAAAATACCTTTAGTAAAAATATTTCATTATGAAATATCTGCATCGTTTTAAAAACACATGTGCATTTTACTTTCTATTAAAAATGTACAGTTAGGTTTGAGTATTTATTTATTTGATAAAATAAATTTAGTATTAAGACCTAACAAAACGTGTTCGTTAATTTTAAGTTTTCGAAGTACCAAATATGAACGTGTTGTATAGCTCTCAAAAGATCACGATCAAGGTACAGATCTTTTCGAATTTAATAACTATATCAATCCATAATTATAATCAATCAATTAATGCATTATTTTTAATTTATTTTAATGAACTAATATTCCATTCTTCTGATTCCTATTAATCCATTTTAGAAAATTTTTATTTCTTTTAACTTAAGAAATGGTTTCCCAGTCATTTGTTTATCCTTTGAACCCGAGAAATGGTTTCCCAGCCATTTCATAATACTTTAAACTTACAAAACTATTGACACGTAATTACGTAATTCCTTGACTTAAAAATGGTTATCTCTTGAACCAAATAATTTTTTTCATCATTATTGATCTATTTAATAAATGAAAGGTCCGTGCTAATTAATCCATTTTAATAAATTTTATCCTTTGAACTTAAGAAAACTTAGATAAGACTTCATACCGACTTTAATGTATAAGGATGGTTTTTTGATTGGTTATAACTTTTTTTGTATCGTATTAACTGCTTTGAAAAAATTCCACAGAACTACAATTCGGGCCCTCAATATCTGGTTAAAATTTCAAAAAGATCCACTCATTAGTTTATTTTATAAAAAATAAAGTTGCTAAGGGTGGTTTTCATTTGCATAAAATTAATCAGCCCTTTTGGTGAAAAAGTTAAATTTTCCCATAGAAATAACATGGAGTTTTTTTCAAATTTAGCCATTTTGTGGCCACCCTTTTGAAATGAAATATTCGTTTGTTACGTTTGGGAACGGTTTTATATCAAAATTTAAACCTTTTTCTAGGACCATTTTTAAGGTTTTTGAGAAAAATTAATTTTAAGTATGTTTAATTTTAAATTTTAAAAACTACCCCAATCTGCGATATTTTAGCATTTATACACTGTTTTATTAGGAAATATCAGCGAGACCAATGTTGGCCTTTTTTAACGTAATCATAATAATCCGATTGTTTCTTCTTAATGCCTTTTGGTTGGAATGGCCTATCGATAGTGAGATAAGACGGCTTTAATATTGCTGCAGTGACATTGACGCGGCCGCTACAGCGACGCCATCAAAACACACGGGTCTAAATTGTCGCGGATATAGTCAAATCCTATGAAAAACATTAACATGTAAAAAATGTGCCAAGCCTCGCTTCGTGCCCTCTCCGCCGTAAAACGTTCTGAGATCCCATGTAGAGCCAAGTCTGCCTTTTGTTCTCATTCAATCGCCAATTGAACAATTATGTTATAAATTAAGTCCTTTTCCTAATTAATAACCAATATTCTTTGACTCTATCATTATTATACATCTTTGTTCGTATCAAAAATATCGTGGCTTGGCAATCGCAGATAAGTAATATTAAAAGGAAGTCGAGGGGATATTCACTAAATCGTTGCCGATTTTAAAATAATCGAAGGGATATTCACTAAATCGTTTTTGGTCGAGGGGAT
Organism: Phalangium opilio; assembly: GCF_054372755.1. Classification (NCBI taxonomy): domain Eukaryota; kingdom Metazoa; phylum Arthropoda; class Arachnida; order Opiliones; family Phalangiidae; genus Phalangium; species Phalangium opilio. Next base: position 3,996,523 of record NW_028324163.1, read on the forward strand.
ATGTACAAGTTTATAAGATGAGTCATGCACAACGCTATGTACAAACTATATGGTGAGTTATGCATAACCCTATTTACAAGTTTATAAGGCGAGTTATGCATAACCTTATGTACACCTGCTCTTGCCAAGTCACGATATTTTTGATACGAACAAAGATGTATAATAATGATAGAGTCAAAGAATATTGGTTATTAATTAGGAAAAGGACTTAATTTATAACATAATTGTTCAATTGGCGATTGAATGAGAACAAAAGGCAGACTTGGCTCTACATGGGATCTCAGAACGTTTTACGGCGGAGAGGGCACGAAGCGAGGCTTGGCACATTTTTTACATGTTAATGTTTTTCATAGGATCTCACTTCTTTTTGTAGACCCTCTCGTTATACTTCTGTAGTTATATTAAAACAAGACCGTCTCGTGGTACTTCGTTTGCCAATATAATCGCTAACGTTTGTCCATATTTACGCTGAATTACCCTTTTCGACCCGCAGAGAATATGCAATAAAGATTGTACGCGATATCCTAATAAAAGAATGTAGCATCAGTTACGACACATTTCTTTTAAACTACTACTCCTAAAAGCTTTAATATATATTTAACTTTCGGTTAACTTTGGACCATTACGTTCTTTCATCAAGAACACAAACTATTTCTGTTGAAAAGACGGCAGCGCCGTCTAGTTTTAAAATAAAGCACTAAAGAACAATTTTATCAAAATTTCGGGATGTTTTAATTTTTCTGTGCTTTATAAAATAAATGAAAACTAAATCCTGAATTTTAAGTTTCTATCTCCTCTAGAAGTACCTTAGAATTTTGATGATCGGTGAGTGAGTGAGTGAGTGACAAAATAAGGTAAATTTCACCTGCGATATTTCAAAAAGTATATAGGGTAGGAACTTCAAATTTGGAAACTATAGCTACGATTGACAGTCCTCGCGGCAAGCAAAATTTCAGGCTTTTACCTGTACCCATCACGAAGTTACAGTGGGCTTAAAAGTGCCACGAGTTGCTTCGAGAAAAGGATGTCAGTGCTCGACTTGGCTGGGAGCACTACCGTGCTCCCAGATTCAAACTAGCTTAATGGACATTTTAACTTTTCCCTGCTAATTATTCTGGATTACCAATAAAAGATAATTAAACTAGACTCCCAATTAAAGATAAATAAACTAGATTACGAATTTAAATTATTAAAGTAGTTTACCAATTAAACGTTCTTAAAATAAATTATCAATTAGAGTTAATTAAACTAGATTACGAATTAAGGGTTACTAATTAAATTACCAATTAAGGGTAATTAATCTAGATTATCAATTAAGGGTAATTAATCTAGATTACCAATTAAGGGTAATTAATCTAGATTATCAATTAAGGGTAATTAATCTAGATTATCAATTAAGGGTAATTAATCTAGATTATCAATTATGGGTAATTAATCTAGATTACCAATTAAGGGTAATTAATCTAGATTACCAATTAAGGGTAATTAATCTAGATTACCAATTAAGGGTAATTAATCTAGATTATCAATTAAGGGTAATTAATCTAGATTACCAATTAAGGGTAATTAATCTAGATTACCAATTAAGGGTAATTAATCTAGATTACCAATTAAGGGTAATTAATCTAGATTACCAATTAAGGGTAATTAATCTAGATTACCAATTAAGGGTAATTAATCTAGATTATCAATTAAGGGTAATTAATCTAGATTACCAATTAAGGGTAATTAATCTAGATTACCAATTAAGGGTAATTAATCTAGATTACCAATTAAGGGTAATTAATCTAGATTACCAATTAAGGGTAATTAATCTAGATTACCAATTAAGGGTAATTAATCTAGATTACCAATTAAGGGTAATTAATCTAGATTACCAATTAAGGGTAATTAATCTAGATTACCAATTAAGGGTAATTAATCTAGATTACCAATTAAGGGTAATTAATCTAGATTACCAATTAAGGGTAATTAATCTAGATTACCAATTAAGGGTAATTAATCTAGATTACCAATTAAGGGTAATTAATCTAGATTACCAATTAAGGGTAATTAATCTAGATTACCAATTAAGGGTAATTAACCTAGATTACCATTTAAGGGTAATTAATCTAGATTACCAATTAAGGGTAATTAATCTAGATTACCAATTAAGGGTAATTAATCTAGATTACCAATTAAGGGTAATTAATCTAGATTACCAATTAAGGGTAATTAAGCTAGATTACCGACGACCGGTAATTAATCTAGATTACCAATTAAGGGTAATTAAGCTAGATTACCGACGACCGGTAATTAAGCTAGATTACCGACGACCGGTAATTTAGCCGCATTACCGACGACTGGTAATTTAGTCGCATTACCGACGACTTACTACTAATTACTATTTAGCCGTATTACCGACGGCTGGTATTTAAGCTAGATTACCGATGGACGCGCAACGGCCTAGGACTTTTTCTCCCATATTTTCTAAAGAATTTTAATTAATATGAAGACTGAAGTGACAGATATTAATAAAAACTGTCATTGTAGACAAAGACTGGAAAGTGTAAAAGATAAGGTTTGAAAATGAACTGCCTGAAGTAACAGATATTAAAATTTTCACTTTTGAAGACATCATTATAAAACATCAATTATTTTAAAAAATTCTTATCTTACTTTTTTTCACCAAAATTTCATTTTCCCAAAATATTTTTCAGCAATATTTACCAAGTATTTTATCCTCAATAGTAGTTGTCACCTAGAAGGGTTTAAGGGACACAGCTTGGTACTGGTTTTACTTTCAACTAACATTTGATTCTAGGAGATTCAAATGGTTGGATATCTGAAAAGATTTCTCTTGAAGAGTTTAAATTTTTATATTTTAAAATTGAAAATATTGCGAAGCGGAAAATAATATAGGCCTTTTCTTTGTGATTTAGTTATTAGTGTCGAAAAGATCTGTAGATTGATCGTGATCTTTGAGAGCAACACAGCACGTTAATATTTAATACTTTGAAAGCTTTACAATTTAAGAATATGTTTTGTAAAGTTTTAATACGGTTTATATTTTGTAAGCTCTCAACGATTTTCTCACGTTATAGGGTCAATTTTCTACCTAATTTTAAATTTTTGATAAAAAATAAAATGTAAAGCCGTAGTATTTTTAAAATAACGCGCATGTTCCTTTTTAAAATACTTTCCCGAAGTAATTTTGGTGAAAAAAAGTAAGATAAGAATTTTTTTAAAATAATTGATGTTTTAAAATAATTGATGTTTTATAATGATGTCTTCAAAAGTGAAAATTTTAATATCTGTTACTTCAGGCAGTTCATTTTCAAACCTTATCTTTTACACTTTCCAGTCTTTGTCTACAATGACAGTTTTTATTAATGTGGTATAGACGAAAGACCTGTATATGGTGGTGTTAGAAGCCAATGTTGCAGATTGGTGTCTATGTGGTATAGACGAATGACCAGTAGATGGTGGTGTTAGAAACAAATAACGATAGCTTGGTGTGTATGTGGTATACACAAAAGACTAGTACATGGTGTTGTTGTTAGAAGCTAATAAATACCGATTGGTATTGAGTGAAAGAATAGGCGGTTAGCCAGCAGTTGAAGGTGTAACGAATAGTTAATGACTGGCGATAAAGAAGATAGATTAAGTAATGAAGTAAAGTTTTCGGAATTTATGTGTACTGCGAACGCGGTCCGGTAATTGCGAACACGTTTGCTCCGATTTGCCAACTGCGAACGCGGTGACAGACACACATCCACACACCCAGACAGACAGATACACACGTCCAGTGTAAAACCTCTCCGTGACGTCATCGTCACTCGGAGAGGTAAAAAGTATTGGATTAACTTACGCTCGATGGTGCGTACGCGAGTTTATCGCCATAAATATAGCAACATTCTATACTAAATATCCAATACTCGTTGTTGTTGAAAGGTTTTTCTTTTTCTCAATCGAATTTCAGCTAAGCCTAACAATCATTTTAATACGTTTACTAAATATGGCCAAGGCTTAAGGTATTGGGCGGTATTATATTATGTTATGTTGTAAATACTGAAAGAAATTTAATTCACAAAGGCCTTATTGGTTTTTGTTAAGCCTAATTCCCTTACAAAAATGTTCTTAAGAATTCCAAAGGCCATTCTTTGGAACCCTATGGAGCCCTTGGGATCATTTTCTAAAGGAACAATTCCCAAAGACTTTCTTTGGAATTTCCTTAAGAAGTCTTGAGACAAATGTCCAAAGAATGTCTTGAGATTATTTTCCAAAGAAATTCTTCAGGAATTCTAGAGATAAATTTCCAAAGAAGGTATAACGAATATTTTCTAAAGAAATTCTTTAGGAATTCTAGAGGTAAATTTCTAAAGAATATATGTTATGTCCCCAACCTAGAGGGCACTACAAGAGTTTCCGGAACTCCCTGCTCAGAGTATGAGTCAGGAATTAACTGTTATAACTAAAATATATTATGTAACCGAATGAATCAGTATTAAATGACTATTGTGATATAATTAACAATGAGTTATTCTTCTTTTTCGATTCAAGTAAGAGGTTATAAAAATATATAAGGTTTATTTTCCAAAGAAACTCTTTAGAAATTAGTTTCCAAAGAAGGTATAACGAATATTTTTCAAAGAAATTCTTTAGTAATTCTAGAGGTAAATTTCCAAACCCTTATAAAATCTTCTTATGAGTTCTAAAGGAATTTCTTTGGAACCCTACGGAGCCCTTGGTATCATTTTCTAAAGAAACGATTTCCAAAGACTTCCTTGGAATTTCCTAAAGAATTCTTGAGATCAATTTCCAAAGAACGTCTATGGAATATTTTTCAACGAAATTCTTAAGGAATTTTTGAGATAAATTTCCAAAGAAAGTCTGGGGTTTATTTTCCAATGAAATTCGTTAAGAATTTTAGAGATGAATTTCAAAGGGCCAGATATATTTGCAATTATGCTTTACATATAATTATCTCAAAATATTTTTCCCCAAATTGTTTAGCTAAAGTTTTCCTGCATAGACATGGACTTTATGGCTAAAAAATTAAAAACGTTTCACGAAGGCTTGTCCCGTAGCTAAGGCTCAGCAAGTGCTGAAATGGTTTATCATATTTACCTATTTTTGCTTTTTTTTTGCCTTTAATAATCCGTGAAGTGTTTATGCAAAGGATAAATTAAATTAAAAGTAAAATACGCGTAATTAAAATCGTTATGTTTAGATTTACAGGGAGTATAAGCTGGCAGTCGAAACTATCGCTTTTGAAAAGTAAAACTAACCTAAAATTAATTCTTTTGTGACATGTTTTATCTTTATTTCGAGCGTAATTAGAGTCCAAAATAAATATTTTTTAAAAAATATTGTAGATACAATTTGGTTAAACGCGTTTCTGGTACTCAAAAAACTCTCAGTGAAAATACATTATAAAACTTAACAACAACATCTGTATCTACTGCTTGGTCATTGAAGCCTCCAAAACCCACTTAGTACCCCATACATTTGCACAAGGTTAAAACTTTCTGACGTTTTCGGATGTTTTTGAGTCGATCAAATGTCTGACTTTATATGCAGTTTCGCACTGCATGCGAGAACTGCCCGCGCTTTAAGGGGTGTTGTTCAGCATATAAGAACTGCACTCCCTGCATTGGGATGGTTCTGCATGTGAGAACTATCCTCGTTTCTAGAGGGCTAAATTAATTTACCCCATAATCTTCCCTATATTTCCCAGGAAAATTCCAAAGTTATGCTCAAGAAAATTGCAAAGTTATTTCCCAAGAAAATTCTTGACATATTTCCCAAAAAAATCTTGACATATTTCCGAAGAAAATTCCAAAGATATTTCCCAAAAAAATTCTAAAGATATTTCCCAAAACTATTCCAAAGATATTTCCCAAGAAAATTCCAAAGATATTTGCCAAGAAAATTCCAAAGATATTTGCCAAGAAAATTCCAAAGTTATTTCCCAAGAAAATTCCAAAGTTATTTCCCAAGAAAAGTCCAAAGTTATTTCCCAAGAAAATTCCAAAGTTATTTACCAAGAAAATTCCAAAGATATTTCCAAAGCATTTTCCAAAGAAAAAGAGGCCAATATTCCCCAGTTTTTTAAAGAACCCCTTAAGGATTTCTAAAGAAATTTCCCAAGGAATTTTCTAAAGAGTTCTAAAGAAGATTTTTGTAAGGGAATACACTGATGTGGGTGTGAATATAAAATTACTAGTTAAGCCTAAAATGTCATTTCAAAACGTTTTCTAAATAAAGCCAAGCCAAGGCTTAAGTCAATGGCTGGTGCTATGTAATGCTACGGATATTGAATTTGATTAGTTAATATTAACACACTGCGGACGTGAGTATAAAAAGACATCTGGGAAGTCGGGAAGTTCAAAGCCATAAAAGATTCACATATTACAAAAACCAAAACCCAAAAAGGAGAAAAAACCCAACGAATTCAATTTTCAAAGACTAAAAGACTAACACGTCAAAATAAGCAACAGTTGCTAAATTAAATTTATTTTTATCCGTGAAATTTAAATGGAAATTTATGTAGACTTAAAAGTTAATAGAAGCCAATCAAATTTAAGTGCAAATTAAATCAAAAGTTTGAAAAGCCAAGGCGTAAAACCCGGAAATATATCTTAATTACCTCTCCGAGTGACGTATGTCACGGAGAGGTTCTAATTTCGACATGTCTGTGTGTCTGTCTGTCTGTGTGTGTGTCTGTCTGTCCGTTGTTACACCCACGTGACCGCGTTCGCAGTTTGCAAATCGGAGCAAACGTGTATTCAATTTCCAGACTGCATTTACAGTCCCGGAAATTGTATTCCACTTACAGGCTATTACTCCATTGCCTGTCTAACAACTCTGTTCATTTGTCCACCCCACATGGACACCAATCTGAACTTACTAACTTCTAAACACCACCATCTTCTAGTCTTTCGCCCATTCCACATCGACACCAGTTTGTACTTACTGGCTTCTAAACACCACCACCTTCTCGTCTTTGTCCATTCCACATGGACACCAGTCTGTACACCTGGCTTCTAACACCACCATCTTCTGGTCTTTGTTTTTGTCCATCCCACATGGACACCAGTCTGTACACCTGGCTTCTAACACCACCATCTTCTGGTCTTTGTTTTTGTCCATCCCACATGGACACCAGTCTGTACACCTGGCTTCTAACACCACCATCATCCTTAAGGTTAAGACATACGCGGCGATCGGCTAGGGTTACGAGAAACGTCTAGCCTTCCAATGGAGGGGTCTTCCTCCAAGGTTCACGCAATTGCGATGTTCTTATCTACAGCTGCGATTCGAATCCTTTATATACTACTTATTTGAGTAAGTCGAAACAACAGTCATATCCTTCAATTCAAACGTCAAAATTAGTCAAGTCTCTCAAGGTTGTTTAATTATTCTTTTTTAAAACGATGTAACGCTCAATAAGGCGAACAACTAACGAAGAAAATATTACATATTAATTATATTTATTTTAATATTTAAGATAATCTCTTTTCTCAATTCTAAATTAATACGGAAAGAGTTAAAAAGCAGTCTATTTTTTGTCTGTGTGTGTCCGTCCGTTATCACACTAGTATAGTGCGCCGAGTTAGCGGTTCGCTTTGTTTTGATGTGTTAAGAAATCCTACAGAACCTTAATATTCACTTTTTCCATAATATAAAGTGAATATGTGGAAATCTTTTTCGTAATTACGATGCATTTAGTACATTTGTAGCTTTAAAGCTCTGTTTCATTTTGATATTCCAAGGATGTTTTTTAATATTATTATTTGAAATGGCTGTTTATATATTACTTAAGCTATACTACATCTGTATATAGAATAATCCTTGGTTTAGGTATCTCAAGACGAAAGCTATGGCCTCGATTCTGTCGGGTAAATCAAGATTGATCCGCAATAGGCTTAGTGAACCAAAGAGTAAATAATTGAGACCTGAGGTGGAGTAAACTCTGGGTTTTGATTATCGTGTCTGTAATGAAGGGACATTAACGGTTCAGAGTGAACCGAAAGTTAAATACACGTTTAAATAATCAAATTTAGATTTTATAATAGAAGAAAGCATCATGGTAGCAATTAGATCAGTGAAAGGGCTAATCGTTATCGGATCATAGATTTGAAGTTTTCATTCTTGTTTCAAAGTTAATATAGAACGAGTATTGATACTGTTAGTTATTTAAAACAGAATTGTATATTTGATTTGCGATAAATGATAAAATGAAGTTTCAAGTGTGTGACTCTCTGAAATGCGGTAGGGGGTAGAGACCATCTACTGGTCTTTGTTTTTGTCCATCCCACATGGACACCAGTCTGCACACCTGGCTTCTACTCCATCGTCATCGTTGGGTTAAAGACATTCGCGGCGATCAGCTAGGGTTACGAGAAACGTCTAGCCTCCCTAGGGTGGGTTGTCCACGATAGGTTTTCGCAATTGCGGTTGTTCTTGCTTTTAGCTGTAGTTCGACACCCTTATATACTACCTATTTGATTAAGACGAAGCAACCGGCGTATGCTTCATTTCAAACGCCAATATTAGTCAAGTCTCTCAAGAATGTTTAATTGTTCTTTTTTAAAACGATGTAACGTTTAATAAGGCGAATAACTAACGAAGAAAATGTTAAATATTAATTATATTTATTTTAATATTTAAGATAATCTTGTTTCTCAATTCAAAATTAATACTGAAAGAGTTAAAAAGCAGTCTATGTTTTTGTCTGTGTGTGTCCGTCCGTTGTTACAGTAGTGCGCTGCGTTAGAAGTTCGATTTGTTTTGATGTGTAAAGGAATCCTACAGAACCATAATATTCCCTTTATCCTTAATATAAAGTGAATATGTGGAAATATTTTTCGTAATTATGATGTATTTAGTACTTTTGTAGCTTAAAAGCTCTATTTCATTTTGATATTCCAAAGATTTTTTTTAATATTATTATTTAAAATGGATGTTTATATATTACTTAAGCTATACTACATCTGTTTATAGCATAATCCTTTCTAAAGTGAATACAAGCACAACGCTACTATGTTGGTCAAATGAACTTTTATTTGTCAATAGGCCTAGTGAACCAAAAAGTAAACGCTTGGGTGTGGTTTTCGTTTCTGTAATGCAGAGACATTAACGGTTCAGAGTGAGCCGAAAGTTAAATACACTTTTAAATAATTAGGCTTAGATTATATAATCATGGTGGAAATCTGGGCCGCGTTCAGCAGAGCCCAGCGCTGTGAGCAGTGTCCTACATAACGGGATTTGGTTTTTGAATTTTGACGTCACGGTGCTTAGCGCTGAGCTAGCGCGGTCTTCAAAGGAAATAGTCGGCTCTTTGGATAACGTGACGTAAAACGCATAGTTCTCAGCTTGGCGAAAAAACCATGGAGGAATTAATACAAATAGCTCTATGGGACTGTAACAATTTAATTGGCGTGAAACCAGTTGATCACGCGAGAATTTTAAGAGATATGTTAGTTTCTAATTTTAATTATAAAAGTTGTTATCTATCTCTATAAATATGTTATGATACAATTTTTGTTAAGCCTTGGTACCTTGCACGCTTTAAATCGGATGATTTTAATGTGTACAAGTATATCATTATTGGATGTAAAATGTCGTCTGATTTACTGTATATTTGCTATGCTTTGTATACTGCTTTAATATTTCATAAACATTTCCATATCTGGGTAAATAAGTTTGTAAGTAGTCGTCTTGACTCGGAGAGGTAATATTTTGGTTTTCCCAACTTGTTTTTATTCCTAAAATGTATACGGAAGCCTAATGATGTTCTAAATTATATAATTATACAAAACGGTGCCGAAAAATTAAAAAAGAAAAAAAAAACTAATTCAATATGCGCAGACGTTATTTAATTTCCATGTAAACTGAACTTCAAATATATCCAAGCCTGGTTGGATTAGTAAGAAAATTTTTTTTTAAAAAAAAAATAATAATAATTTCAGTGATATTAACAGACTTTACAGAGAGTACTTCTAAAAAATTTCAAGGTGAATAATTTTGTCTTTCAAAGAACCTTTATAATCTACTAACCGTTTTTCTGCGCATAACGAATACTATTTTCTTGTTATTACAAATTCAATTACTAGTCCTGCAAGAAGTAGGATAAGGGACTAGAAGTACTGAGCTAACCAAATTCTTCACTTGGCCCTCTGGTAGCGGTTTCTGAGTTTTCCCTCCAAAACGTGAGACGCTCGCGGTGGTAGACGGCCGAACTAGATTGAAGCACCCGCGTCCGTCTTCCGGGGCTTTAGGGTTAGGATGAGGGGAAGGGGATTGGAAATTTTTTTTGAACTCGACCGATTTTTTCTCTCTAGTGTAGGCGCGATGGAAAAGGCATAAAATCCTCAAATTTGTTCACTAGCGCCAGGATTTATTACCAATGCTAGAGCTCTTTACTTCTAGTCTCATCCTACCTCTGGTCCCGCTAAAGTGTATTATATTCTTAGCTAAGAAATTTAATATTAACAATTCTCCCTAATTTTCAAAATAATTAGCATTAAAAAAAAAGAATAATGATATTTCCACGGCTGATATTCTGCACTTTAAAATTGAATATTTAGGCCTATTCTTATTTATTTTTCAAGGAAAATACTGCGCAACAACATCAGGCGGGATTCCGGGTAGCGTTACTTGCTAAATGAGAAGGAAATCAAATAATCTTCGAGCTATTTTTGGAATATCCCAGATAGAAACAGAAAGGTCGATCCTTAAGCTGTTTAAAAAGAGCGTTTTACTTTTATCTCGACTTACACTGCATTGCCTTTGGTCAAAAGCGGCGCAATATATACGGAACTGTCTCGAAAAATGCCTTCAAGCAAAAGAAAACAACGATAAAGTAAAGAAATTACAATCACGTTTAGCCATCAACAAGCTCTTCAAACATCGTTAGAGACACAACAATTTAAAAATATCTCCGGAATTTAGGTTTAGCCAGGCTTGGCAATGGATAGAAATCTAAGAACAACATACGTTTCTACCAAGAACCGATATCTAGTTTATTAGGGAGAAGGTATAAATTCGCCACATTTCCAACTTTATCTCCAGTCCAAAAGTAGGTCCGGATTTAATCCCCGCTTCTAAATTACAACCAGAATCTAATTGGTTCTCGAAAACTTACGTCAGCGTGACGCGAATGACGAAAATTACTTGTATTTCCCGTCTGAGGAGAGGCGAAATAGCCCGGCCTCCTTTTACGTCCCCCCTTGTATTTTGAAAGGGGAACTGGGACTACCGCACGCGAATACTTAGGCATCTTATGTACTTCTTGTTCCTACTAAAATAGACCAGAACAAGAAGCCCTAATTCCTTGCTTACGTTCAACTAAGCCTAATTTAGCAAGAGTCATTATATAAATCTAGTTAACTCTTAATCCAAAGCTACATTTTTAAAAAAAGAGGGAAAGACTATACTAAGCTAAAATCTAGGGCTGTGCGAATACTCGAATTTTCGAATAGTATTCGTTTAATTCGAATCGATTATTCGATTGGACGAATCGAATTTGCCATTTGGAGAAAATCGAGTATTCGAATCACAAAACGGTTATTCGAAAAGAAATTCGAATAACCGTTTTAAAAACGAATACAGTTTCCTTAACCGAGTAATCGTTTCCAAGCTATTAAATTCGAATAATAAACGAGTATTCGATTGAAAATGCAAGAGACTAGTATGGTCACATGACATAAATCATTTTTTTTTGGAATTTCAACACCATTGCGCAGTTCCTGGTGTTTTGTTTTGTCTCACGAAATACTCAGTCTTAGCACGGAGGTGTATTGTAGAAGGAGTAAGGACTGGGGCTCTAGAGAATAGGCATAAGCCTACTAGTCTTCCTTGCATAATTTTCGCGCATACCGGGCATATGTAAACAATCTCTGACGTCATTTCTCCAATCTCCTAGTGAACTCGTGATTTAAAGAAGGCGTCGTTTTCTTCTTTCCCGGCTTAACAATATGAAAATTTTCCATATTATAGTTAATATAAAAAGACATAATAGTAAAGGTATAAATTAAAATAAGATTTACAAATGCATGAGAAATTCCCGGCACTCGGACTCTATATGTATACTAGGGATGTCAAAAACCGCCCGGTTTAACTGAAACCTGTCTTTTACACTTCGAAGCACCATTTTTTTTATTCTTCGGGTTTAATCGGTTTTTTTGAAATGAAAACCGGAATTAGAATCAGTTTTTGTTTAATTCACAAAATGAAAAGTTTTAGTTTTTCTTCACTTGTCACTTGGCTTAGGTTAAGTCGTTGCCTACGTTAATCAAGTCCTGTTCGCGGCGCCGATTTTGATTTTTCGTTTGGCAATTTAAGTTTAAAAATTCTCTCACCTGAGACACTATAAGCTGGACTATAAGCTATAATTTGAAATGTTCTTTTTCACGCGCTTAGAATTTTAAATACTAATTTTCGCGTGCGTTTCGACCCAGCTATCAATGAAATCTCGCGGTAAAATATGGAGAAAATAAGAAGCCGCGTTTCGTAATAGTCGCCCCCTTCGAAACTTTCGCGCACAGGCCTTGATTAACGTTTTACGGTTGATAACGGTTTACTGCTAGCAATCTACCACCATCAGAGAGGAGAGACTTGAGAGGGAGTGTTAAAGTGAATAGGCGCGTTCGTTCGCTTTCCTGGCTAAAATCGTCTCTCTCTGGCGCTGACTCGGGGACTCATCGCGGTGTCCGTGCGCATGCGTCAAATTTAAAAACAGGCTTTGAACTAGAAGGGGAAGGTCGTGTTTGAATTTCTGCCATGGTTAACGATAAGAAGTGTTGTTTTTTAATTGTTCAAGTAACCCTAAGTATTTAACAAGACCCGACATGGTAAATATCGTTTTCAAACCATTTCCCAAACCAAAAACAAAGCTTGAAATTTATTGAAAGTGAATAGAAGCTAGTGGAAATGGGTCTTCCACAAGCTAATATCCATCTTTTACATTTTTCTATCTGGGTTTTTGGCTTTGGAAACGCGTAGAAGGATATTCCTTTCATATATTTTTAAGCGAATACCTTGAATCATTCCTACAACCGTTACAAAAAAACCAATTTCGCATTTTTATTAAGCCTCGGTTTCCTCCTAACCAAAGAGAGTATAGGGGAGGAGTGGAAGCTCCCCCGCTCCACAAGGCTAAATTACAATGTTGCCCCTAAATTATACTAGTGGTACGAGGGAGTTTCCGGCTCAGTCGCGCCACCTACGATACTATTTAATGTCTCAAACGGAAATGCCACGGTACTGCGCATTGAAGATGCGCGGTTGAAAAGAGCAACAAGATTTTCCCCTCTTTCCACTCCTTTCCTATACTCTCTTTGTCCCAACAGACGTTGATTGTTGGTTGAACAGAGTGAGTGGGGCAGCAGTCAATGGAAGCGGAAGCTGGCGCTGGCGGCAGAGAGAATTTTTAAATTCTCTCTGCTGGCGTTAGTAAACGACGTCACTCGCACGTGCGCGTTAGCTAAAATTGAAGAACGGAGATAAAAATTCCTACCCCCACTTTCTTTCCCATTTTCCACTGTATGACGGTTTTTTCAGCATTAGATCAACACTCCCTCTAACGTTCCTTACTCCCTGCCACCATGGAGACGTATCAAAGGAGACATAGATGCGTGTAATGCAATTTTAAAGGAACTTTTGTTCCCACTCCAAGAAAATTACTTTGAAAAACCGGTTTTCTTGTCCAGTTTTATGGAACGGTTAAACCGGCAATTTAAATTAATCGGTTAACCGAAAACCAGTTGTTTTCGGCAAGTTGGCATCCGTACGATACACAAAAGGCCGAGGCTTAGCAATCCTAAACGTCAGTAGCTCGCGGCCATCTTTCATGTTTTCAAGGTTTCGTCTAGTTTCGGAGGGAGGTGCAATATTCATACCACTTTTCATGGACCAATAAGGTCTAGATTTTTTTAGTAGAGGCGAAGCTACGAGTCTACTTTTTCTGCAATACACATCCGTGGTCTTAGCATAGGACAAGAGAATGGAAAAATTTCATTCTACGCGGGAAATGCAATATATTGTAGAATTCTATGTGTAATTACAAAACTTTTAAACGTTCGGAAAAGGATATTCGTCTAATATAATCGAGTAATCAAATTTTTGAGTCCTCGTTTTGAAAAAATTGCCCTGCTAGGTCTGTTTTGAATACAATTAATCGTTTTAAATCGAATATACGTCTGGTTAAACCGAGTAATCGATTTTTCGAGTACTCGTTTGGTAAAAAACGAGTACTCGAACTAGATTTTTTGAGAAACCAGTAATATTCGTTTGACCGAGTACTCGATTCGGATTTCGAATAGGAAATTTACTATTCGATTCGTATTCGATTCGGTTTGAAAAACCAATATTCGCACAGCCCTACTAAAATCATTTGGATCACTTTATCACATAATGTAGTTAAGCCTAATCGGTTAAATTTAAGTGACCATTTCTCCTAGACCTTACTGTAACTAAGTCTTAAGTGACCATTTCTACTAACCTTTACTGTAACTAAGGCTCAAGTGACCATTTCTACTACCTAACCTTTAATGTAACTAAGGCTTAAGTGAGAGAATTTATTCAAGCAATCAATGTAGGTAAGCCTAAATCAACTAAACTGTACCATAAATTAATGTAGATAAACCTAAGTAAACGAAATTCAACCAAACGTTAGTATATCTAATCTAAAATCGACCATCAAACGTGAGTAAATCAAAGCTCCAAAACTAATTAACGTAAATCAAGCATTTTCCGTCAAAAATCCATAAGCCTAAACTTGAACGTTTTTCGATGCTTAAGCCTAACTCCTTTATTTTTATAGCACTTCTGCACTTACTCAAGTTGCGAAAACATTTGGAGCTATAGGCTAGCTTTCTGGCCCGCTTATTATGGATTTGGTTATGTCACGGAAGAAATAAGGCCCCTCCCCCCTCCTCCGTCGGTAAAAAGTTGGCGCATTTACACATATGGGTGATTTAAATACGGGAACATTCTAGCAAATTCTTAAAGTGAAAATTAAAATCTGTCGAATATTTATTTCGTTTTCCAGAGAGAACTCATGGGTCGCGTGTTGCCAGGGAGAAGAAGAAAAAGGAGATGAATTGCTGCGGAGTGAACTCGTATTCTACACCTTGAGCCAAGAAACGGGGTCGAGTGGGGCGGAGTTAAATTGGTTCCTTCTTATCACGTGGGCTACTGTTTGCATAATGAGTTAAAAACTATTTTGCGCCCTCACTCCCACACTAAATGTACTATTTTCAAAAAAAGACCCCCAACTGATTGCGCCCCTATACAGCCGACGAACGCTTTTATTATATCTTTTCAAAAATCTCATGAGAGGGCACTTTTTGTAACGCGGGAAATCTGATGCTGATTGTCACGTGATAAACGATAACCAAGTCTAAAATCAGGGATAGATTTAAGTAGGAATGGAGAACGGTTAGTATTTTTTTTTACTTCAGTCCGACTCATAGCCCCTCCCTCCAACACGTAACGAAAAGATTAAATTATATTATTGGCTCACTTAAACTACGTTTTTATGACGTTGCTGACGGGGTTGGCAAAAAATACGAAATTCCTTTTTACCTCTGTCGCCATGACCCGCCTCTTCCTTCATACCCCCCGTCCCGTGGAAGGGGGTCCGGGACGGGACTATGACGCGCGCCCAGATTACTCTGTTCTCCTGCCATTCCTACTTCTAAAATTAAATCTATCCCTGCTAAAATTTAAAAGCGCGTGAAATGAAATTCGGTCTCCTTCTCAACTACCTCCCTGTTTGTGCATTGCCAAAGGCGATAAGGTTCCGCGTCATAACCTTTCTCGGGAACGCTTCTCGTATTTTATTTCGATTTTCAAAAACAAATAAAGAAAAGGTCGTACGAACCCGAACGCGGCGACGGCAACTTCGGCTCGATTCCCTTTTCAATAAAATGTCACTTTCATCCGAGACAAGCGGGCACGCAAAGTAAAATTGCATATGGGATAAAATTCGCCGAATTGATTTACAGTTGTACAAACAACTATATCACTTGACTAGCGTACATTGAGTGGCAATAGCCGCGTATATAACAAACAACTCAATATACCCGGATAGAAAAATTGGGCAAAGGAAAGAGAAATTCGATAAATCGTAATTTTTAGCTAGGTGGTCCTTTTCTCTGAATTTTACGCTTTAAGCACTTTCAAAATGAAATCGAGGCGGGAAAACTCGTATAAAGGTCTAAATGAGACCACGTGACATTAAAAACTAAAATTTCGAGGAGATGACGTGTCTTTAAAGAACACCATTCTGGTTCTCGACTTAATAAAGCTATGGCCCCTTCGACACAAAATTTAAAAACGCTGTAGCCTGTATCTTTTAAACCGTAATAGATAGAACTAATTTTAAACCTGATTTAGATAGAGGAACTAAGAGAGATTATTAGCTGTAATTGTCATTATATTTAATTAATAATTAACTTAATTAAAAACGAAAAACATTTTCAATGTATTTCCTGTGGCCCCTTGCTGGGTGTCTTCCCCTCGACACAGAACTTAAAAACCCTGGGACGTAACGCAATAATTTAACCTTTGACCTTAAGCATACTGATTAACTGTATTTAAGACTTTGGCGTTTGCTAAAACTGTCTGATAACATAACAAAATCGCACCAAAAAACAGTTTCAAATTAGACCAATTCAAATAGGTTTCCAATCAAGATAAAAATTCCTTAATTATTTTCTTTTCATCTATTTCCTTGATCCATTAAAATATTAATTAAAAATAACGGTATCGACACTTCCTAGACGACCTAAGCTAATTTATGAGTAGTATTTCAAGTGGAATAATTTCTCATTAATCACCTTTAAGAATTAGGGCCTAACTACCCTGATTAAGTTTAATCAAAACAAAACGGTGTAAGGTAGTCTAGGAAAGTCAATTAAAAATTCAAAGAATTGGAGCTCGAGCGAAAAATAAAACAAGAGAGAAGAGATCTAGGATTAGGTTTCACGTCAAGAAATAATAAAATTGAAAAGTAAATCGGAATCGTGTTTCCTAGAAATGAAATTTAATAAAACTAAAAAGGTCGAATTTTTGTAAAAGAAAAGGCTTTGTTCGTTCGTTTTCACGGAAGAGTGATTCGTTTTTTGGTTCGTCTAGCTTTAAATTACGGCCGTTGTCTTCGGCTTCAATCATTAATCATTCTTGTATGTCTATTATCAGGAATGCATGAAGCGTAATACGCTATATTTTGATTTAGGTTTAGTTGTTCAAAAATGGAAGGAATCTAGTGAATTATTAATTAGTTCTGGCGTTTTAATTAAATTTAAATATTTTATTTATTTATCGATATAGTTTAATCGGAAATGAATGAATTTCGAAGATTTTTAAATTAAATTATTAGAATACAGAAATGTTTTCTCTGATGTTTCAGGAGATGTCGGTGAGTTATTAATTATTTTCTGACTAAGCGGAATTAAAATTAAGTATAATCAAACGTGAAATTCGAAAGAAATATTATAGCTATATCTGATAGAAAAAATTATAGGATTTTATAGGAATTTGGATCGTTTTAAAAACAAACTTGAAATTTTAGAGAAACATTTACGTTCTAATGAAATTTTTGGGAAAATTAATAGTTTTCTAATTATAGATTTATGAGATCGTATATTCTATAATTATAGGATATTATAGGAAAATTATGAAATATAGGCGATCCTTGACATTCAATGACGTAATATTCATCAGGCGGTTGGAGCGAATAACGAACCCGGAGTCTAAACCAACCAATTTAAAGGTAAATTTATCGGGGAGGGTTTATTATAAACATGGGAATATGGTTCGAATAAGCTAATTGACTCGATTGAACCGCTCGACGAAGAGAGACAGAGAGAGAAACGAGCAACGAGGCGAATGTTACGTCCACAGATGCCGGAAGGCGATAATCCGATAACTAATATGGGGTATTTCACCCAAAACTACGAGCTCAGCTATTCCCAATATACTTTTAAAACATCCTTCATTATAGAAAAGGTGACTGCGTCGAAAAGGCCCATCGAATTCCCTGCCTCCTAACATCTCTTGTAAATTTATCGGGGAAGCCAAGAATCGTAATTAAAAGGCCTTATTAACTAGCTAAGGTATGGCCTTCAAAATGGGTTTACACGAGAAGGGGAGCCCAGGGTTAGCTATATACACTTTTATAACATGTAAACTGCGCTTGGGATGCTATATATATACAGTTTCATCCTTAATTTACGAGTCTGAATTATGCATGAGACCAATTCCATGTTCATTAAACCTTAACAAATAAAGCGTGGCTTAGCTATTCAAGAATTCAGGCACAACGGGTCGGGACATGTTGTTCTCCTAAACCAGAGATCCATGTTATTTTAGAAGTAGGAATAGAGAACAGAGTAGTCTGGGCACGCGTCAAAGTCCCGGACCCCCCTTCCTCGGAACGGAGGGGTATGAAAAAAGAGGCGGGTCATAGCGATAGAGGTAAAATGGAATTACGTATTTATTTTACGCCGTCCCCGGCAGCAACGTCATCAAAACGTAGTTTAAGTAACCCATGAAGATAATTTAAACTTTTCGTTACGTGTTGAAGGGAGGGGCTCTATACTGGACGGCTATGAGTCGGACCAAAGTAAATACTAACCGTTCTCTATTCCTGCTTCTAAAATGGCTTAAACCTTATGATGACGTAAAATGACGGACTAACTAACTCGAGAATGAAGAAAATTGGGTAACTTCAAATATCAAACCCATCTTTTATAATATATCGTAACCAAGCTTTGTTGTTAATTGTGTTTATACGTTTAAGCGGATTGTTTGGGAAAGTAGAAAATCGAGTTTCCAATATTAGCTTTAATGTTTAAGGTCGACTCAATTTTACACACTTAATTAGTTTAGTTTGTTAAAGTGCCTGTAACCCAAACTATGGTGTGATTTCACCCATAAATTGCTCATGATAGAGATAGATAGACGTAAACTTTGAAGGTCAATCTATACTTTGTTTTACTTTTGGGTATATCGTCAAAAAAAGGTCAAATCGATAGTCGATTTTAAATTTTCAATTTTGAATAGGATGTAGGTGTTCAGAATATATTAGGGAAGGAGGTTTTTATATAAAAACGTTGTACCTATATAGTTTAATCGAAGATCAATACTTGAATAAATTTTATTTCTAGATGAATATTGAAAATTAAAGAAATTTTGGTTCTTGAAAGATAAATACAAATTCTTGACTGGTTAGCCAATCAGAATGTGAGATCCCAATCAGTGAACACCTCAAATCTCGTTTTTAACCAATTATACCGTCAAATGGTAAAGAAACCCTTCCATACTATCATTTTTAAACAAAATTTCTTACCATTTATCAGATTCATATTTTGCAAAATCAATTGCAATTATTGATTTTCAATTTTAAAATAAAATCTGGTAAACATTCCCTTACTTTTAATATACCCAAAAAACCCGAATACGAACAAGAAATTGTATCTTTATACATTTAAAACAATTTGACCTTAAATATCTTAGGGTATACTGACGGAAAATATTTTTGAAATCTGTTTAATTTACGACCACAAACATCTTTAAAGGCATTTAATTAAAGAAAATATTGTAAATTCACGACAGAGAAGCGGCATTAGCCACAAAATCACATCGAAAACCCTACTGTCGCTTCAATATTGAAGGCAGGGTGGTGTCAATATTCTATTGAACGTACTTCCGTAGTTCCGGGCGGTAATAGAATCAAGAGAATAGCGTGGTTTGTTCCCAAAACTTTGCGGCGGTGTAAAATGTCTCCTAATTTTGTATCCAGTTCTCTTTCGCGGATCCGCCCCCGCCAACTAAATTTAACTAGGGTAAGACCCATAGGGTTGTAACAATCAACTTCCCCGGGGGAAACTTTTAACTAAGCGGAACTATAGGCATGGGTATCTTCCGTTTCCGAAAAGGACCACGCCGCATCAACCAAAGGAGGACAAAATCGAACTATCAAATTACCTCGAATGGAAGTGATTAAATTTCGACGTTTCCAAATTAAAGTTTCAAATAACGAAATTTGCGCTGCACGAGTTAACGAATTTGAATTTGGTTTTTTGACATTTACAAACGGTAATAATAGAAACATATAATTTCTGGTCTTTTTTTTATAATAATAACCTCAAATTAAGAAAAGGATGCCTTCATTTTTAGCCATATCGTAGTATACGATAGGCTCTTAGTTTGACCCGAGCCGTAGTAACAGTAGTAACAGTAGTGGCCGGAGTTTTCGCTATCGTTATCGTCAGATTTTAGCTTAAAAGGAACTCTAAAATACCTTAAACCACCAATAGGGGTTAGAGATTTAATTTTAATTAAAAATTTTTCATGTCGCAGCTAGGAATCGAACCCAGGTCGCTCACGCAGTAGACAGATATTCTACCATCGAGCCATAGAGACTTGATAGAAGCCCTGAGTTTTTTTATTATTTATTTTTATCTCTAAAATGTCGGGGTGATGTGGGGTGGGGTACCTCTTAATCTGTGGGGTCGGATACTTTTGAATTTTTATCTTTGGGGTCGGATACTTATGAATTTGTATGTTTGGTGTTTTTATATTTATTTTCTTTTTATGTATGTGCTAATTAAATAGATAACGATTTTCACCGTTTCCTACTGCGCTCCTCATGTGTTTCGTTCTCGTTCGGTAGCTATCGTCATCTATGTTATGTTTGACTGGAACGTTTTGCCGGTTAATTCAAATGTGTGTTTAGATAGAGCTAACATAGTGTTAAATAAGCGTTATGCGTTTGAACATTTTAGCATTGCTAAAGGTAATTCGAGGGGATAATCACTAAAATGCGTAATCACTATAACTAAACTTTCTCTTTCAAAAGTTTCTGGGCATACGTCCTTGTTAGAAATTTATAAGATGCGAAAAGTGTGCATCAGCGTAAGTCTATGTTGTAAACTCATCGAGGGGATTATCACTAAAACCATCTGTTCTTCGATTCGCCGGAATATTAGAATTACAGCATAAGTAAATTTATACGGTTATAATTTTATCGCTGTTTAGAGTAGGGCATCGAGGGTCTATTCACTCTGATTTTATGCACGGTATATCATTTAAGCATTGTAAGCGCTTTTCACTCATTAGGGTAAAGTATAGACGGCTATCCACTCATTAGGGTAGGGTATAGAGGGGCTATTCACTCGAACGATGTGGCTACTATTACGAGCCCTTGGGCCGTCTTGTTAATTCATGTAGGCAATAAAATAAAAGCATTAAAATAGTACACAAATTATTTCTCGTTTATTTACAATAAATTTTCAATGTTGCGATTTTAGCACCACTTGGAGTACAAGGTATTTTAAGTACCGAAATGGGTCTCATTTAAAACCCAACGAAGGTCAGAATAATAATTTAAAATTTTTAAAGGTACTCCTTAATGGTACCTGTTGACACTGAATTCGAAAATATGATTTTAAAGCTAAGAAAGGTATTTTAGGGTACCGCATTTGGTATCGTTTAAAACCCCAAAAAGGTCGAATTATACTTTTAAACTATGAAAGGTACAGACTGGTCTTATAATTAGTAGAAAA
This sequence comes from Phalangium opilio, assembly GCF_054372755.1. Taxonomy (NCBI): domain Eukaryota; kingdom Metazoa; phylum Arthropoda; class Arachnida; order Opiliones; family Phalangiidae; genus Phalangium; species Phalangium opilio. The sequence continues at coordinate 4,018,083 of NW_028324163.1, forward strand.
ATAAATAAAAAATCACTATATTTTTCACTTTACCTTCCTTTTAATGAACGTCTGATTTATTGCAAAGTATTACGCCACAAGACCAATCATATATATATGCATAAAGTGCCATAACATCTAACAAGCATTATTACGACAAAGATTCGATACTCTGATGTTAATTATCGCCACTCTAATCAAAGTTGTCATATTTGGAATAAAGGATGATTACTCGTGACCTACTCGTCCTAATTGAATTTCGTGAAAACTTTTTGAATATAAATCGACCCCAAAGAATCCGAAAATCGTATTTATAACCGCGATAATGCAATATTTTAAAAATGTTAATTTTGGCACTTCCTGTATAAGTATGCAAAAGACAACTGTGAAACGGATAAAATATGAAAGATGAATGCAAAACTATTATAACGCACTTTATTTCAGAGCGCTATCTTGAATAGTCTTTGAAATATAGTAAAATGTGTGCAAAAACTGCAACGCGCAAAGACTTTTTTAACTGACTGTACACTATTTATAAACACTACACCCACAGCCGAATCTGATGATTTACACCAAAGTAAACTAGATCACTTAATAACCATAGTGAAAAACCAGTAGAGATTCAAGTTTTTAACTCACATTTTTGTGATAAAGAGCCCAGGACTTCCGGATACTTTAAGCAGGTCATGAGAATGAAGTTATTAGTCTGATGAACGGAGTTTTCAGGTGTGGTAAGAAGGCTTAAGCTAGGTTCCCACTTGACCGAAAATGACGACCGAAAACTTTAGCGCTGCGTCAAAAAATTTAGTTTTACGCAGGCCTTCGACGGCAAGATTTTACTTCGGTTCACACGTAGGACCGAATTCAGACCAAAAAGTCACGTGGCACGAGTCTTTGATTTTCCCTTGATGGTATCTTAATTAGGGAGCTTACTTCCACTAAATGAAGGTCAGACAGATTCAAATCAAAGGTTTATTACGTACAAACACGGCAATAGCGACTCGCGATCAAATCCGATTAGATAATTCAGACTCAAAAGTTCATAACTTGCAAAGGTGGCAATGGCGACTAGCGAGTTGAAAAAAAAAAACCTCAAAGCGGCGATAAAAAACTCCCATATTATGACGTCAACAAAGGTTTCATCCCGAAACGAATTTTGATTGGTTATGAAAATAATTTTACGTCGGCCTCTGCGTCAAAAATAGAACACCAATTCTGTCCGACCGAAAGCTGTTTCGGTCGCGTTCTGCGGTAGATGTTTTACCGCAGAGGTACTTACGCAGTGTTTCCGTCGTGTTTTCGGTCAAGTGGGAACTAAGCTTTAGCGCAGATAATTGTACTGCCCAAATAACTGATAAAATAGTTGTCAACAGGTAGTTCTATGTTCAAAATAAAAATACATTTGGTTAAGTTCCACTAGGCATACTACATGGTCTCTCAGAACAAATATGTCTTTTAGCTGGATACAAGATGAAAGTTAGTATAAACACACTGAATTAGCACGGCTGATTCATAAAAGTAAGAAATTGAATTATAATACAGTAACTAAAAGCAGCAGAACATTATGATTTCATAATTTTAAGGTGCTCAATAGCATTATCCCGGAACAATTTTTAGAAAATCCCGTATTTCAGTGCGAAATAATTTACATAAGTGAAAAATACGACGAAGTTGATTTGTTGCCCAGTGATTGCAGTCACATTCAGATTTTTCCGACTTTTCCAGAAAAAAGAGCAGTCAGAAAAACTTGATGACAATCCTAACTTGGAAATGTCAGTTCTAAAATGGAACACGCATTCCTATATCTAAACCCCTGGGCCCTAATAGTAAAAAGTCACGTGAAACATTGTACGTATGAGTTTGGTGTGGTTTGGGTGGGGAGGGCGTGCTATCTTCGTATGTGCTAATTTAATACAGTATTCAAGTTTTGTAACTCACTATGGTAGAATTCGAGATGGCCCAACGGGTGGGGTATTTTAAGGTCTTACATTACCAAGCTAAAAGTTCTTTTCGTCTATTTAGCCTCCACACACAACTTCATAATCTTAAAAGCCAGTATGCCTTTCACACTCGCAGATAAAAACCTATAACAACACACATTGAAGGGTCAGGAAAAGTTTTCAACGAAAACTAGAAATAAATACAAGTTGCGAAAACCAAAATATTACCTCTTCAAGTCAAAAGGACCTCTTACAAACTTATTTACCTAGATATTGAATTATTTCTATTTTTTTGATGAAGTTAAAATTTATGAATTATTAAAACAGTATTCAAAGCTTATCGAATACACATTAAAGCAAACGACATTTTACATGCAATAAGGATATTTCTTGTACACATGGAAAGCAGTTAATGGGGACGAAACAGGAAATGAAGAGTATTAATTTTGGAGTGATATTACCATTATGTGTTTGAAAGGCCAATTTGTCTACACCTCTACTGTATTCCCTCTATGACCAAAGGTACATTCACAGCTGGAATGCCGTGTAAACTCTCTCCTCTTGTTTCACCTCATCGATATTCCTATTAGCTATAACCGGATTACGACCAGACCTCTCACTGATCTGTTAGTGGCCACAATTAATTTTCTTCTATTATAAAATCCAAACCTGATTATTTAAATGTGTATTTAACTTTCGGCTCGCTCTGAACCGTTAATGACTCTCCATTACAGACTTGAATATCAAAACCACCTATTTTATTTCACCTCGGGCCTCAAGTGTCTGCTCTTTGGTTCTCTACGCCTCTTACGGATAATACTTGATTTAACCGCCGATCCTGGATCGGGACTCCAAGCTGCTGCCAAATAGTAGCTAGGGCCGTTTCTCTTTCTGAGGCATGAGCATCAAGGTGATCCAGATTAACCTGCATCACTGCAAAGCAGCGTCGGAAGTTCTATGTCGGAGGTTTGTCTTAGAGGGCCTGGAAGTGGCCCTCATTCAGGAACCCTGGATTCATAATGGTAAAATCCTTGGTTTAAAGAATGCAGGTAACCTCTCTTATGGCTTTATCTCACCCAACCCCAGGGCGTGTGTTCGGAGTAGGAAGGGTCTCGACACCCTTCCCCTTCCGAACTACCTCACTAGGGATACTGCAGTGATTATGGTAATAACCTCCTCTGCCCTTATCATAGCGTCTGCTTACTTAGCCCATGATGCCACGCACTCCCCCCACCACAGGAGGTTACCGCTCTTGTCGACCACTGTGAGCGGCAGAGGGACAGGCTCATTCTAGACTGTGATGCTAATGCTCATCATGTTACGTGGGGCAGCAGTGACTGCAACAAACGCGGTGATGAACTGCTTGAATATCTGGACGGTACGAAACTGCATATTCTCAACAGGCACAAAGAACCAACCTTCGTTACCTCTGACAGAAAGGAGGTCATTGATGTCACCCTTGCCACAGACAATATCAGTCTGTCGGTATCTAACTGGCATGTGTCTAATGAACCGTCTCTCTCAGACCATAGGCACATCTGCTTCTCGGTCGCGGTCAGTGGCGGCGCCAGGGGTAGGCGACACAGGCTACAGCCTACTTTTCGTTTCAATTTGGGGGCCCATAAACGCCGTTAGGGGCCCAGCGACGCCCTGAATTTTAATGTAGTATATTTTGGCCCCACTTTCGTTGAGAAGGGAAATTATTAAAGCCCATTGTTTCTACTGACAAAAAGGATGTGAAAAATTTCACGTAAAAATAAACATGTCTAAGGGATCGTAAATAAACTACGTCACATTCTTATTGAGGGAGGGGGTTTCGAAATTTGTGACGGTCCGTGACAAATGGGGGGTGGTGTCAGAATAAACATTAATTTTGATACGAAGTTAGGACTGTTGTGTAGTTGAATGTAATAAAATGCGAGTGAGATTAACACTTAACCAACTCCATACATTGCATTTAGCTATTTTTATGCAAAACGTTTTTAACAATAAGTATCCCGAGTACATAAAGACTATGTTTCAAAATCCAAATTCTTCTATTCCGTAAAAAGCAGGGGAATAAAATTATGGAACTCTATCCCACACGACATAAAAAGAATTAATTCAATATCTGTTTTTAAAACAAAGATCCTGGAATATGTCAAAGATATTGTTTAATTTTAACTAACATATTTAACTTAAACCGGACTCCTAAGTAAACCAGTTCTAAACTGATAGGAATATCCATGAAATAAAGCTATTGTTATTATTACTATTATTGTTATTAAAACCCGCGGCTGTCGAAAAAAAATCGCAATAAATATGATGCTAGAAAATATTGATGATCTATAGAGTAATGGCATCTGCATGCCTTGGCTATGTTACACTCTATGAGAAATTAACATGGAGTGCCACTACTCTATTGGTCGAGAGAAATAACGTAACCACTTGACTAACTGGTCAGCGCTTTTTAGGATAAAAGGAAAAGCAAATATCTACCCATGTAGGATATCAGCTTTTCGATTATTTCACGCGAATCTGATTGAAAAGCGCCCAAAAACGCGCGTTTGAAAACGGGTTCTGATTTCGCTATAGTGTTATGCTTCAGTTTTTGAAGCAAAACCTTGAAAAGCTCGATGGAAAACGGGCCTTAAGGACTGCTAAATATAGAGTACGCGTAGTTTCAGCTTAAACTCTCTAATGCAACTGTTTATTCGCCACTAGCATTAGCTAGGATGAGCCGGATCCCCTTTCGGATTGAAATGGTTTCGTTTCTTTCGCACATTTTTGAAATCTGAATATCATGATCGATTAGACTAAGGTATTTGTCTATCAATGTCGAAACCTATAAAGTGTGCCCCTTTAACTAAGCTTTATGGAAAATGTTTTGAAGCTTACAAAAAAAGCACAGACCGGCTTTGAGTTACGATAATAAATACTCACAAACAATTTAAACAATGAATTCTAAAATTTCCTTAACAATAATTAAAAGGGGCCCATATTTGTGAAAAACCTTTAGCCTACACCAAAGAATATCCTGGCGCCGCCACTGGTCGCGGTCAAGTCAACTTCGGTTAAGACGGTACTGCTTAACCCCCGTCGGACCGATTGGTCCGGCTACAGGGAGGAACTTTGCCTCCTACTCAGAGGTAATGCTTCTAAGCTTACCTCGGTGCTTGAATTTGATTTGACAGTTGATCTCATGCAACAAGCCATTATCAATTCCTACCACCATAACTCTCCAGCGAAGCCTGCCAGCTCGTTCCTTGGTGGAATACGGAACTTGGCAAGCTCCGGAAGCTCGCTCGTAAACTCTTCAACAGAGCCAAGAGGACTGGGGACTGAACTATTTATAGACAGACCCTTAATAAGTACAAAAAAGCCATCCGGGAGGCCAAGACGAACTTCTGGAGGGACTTTTGCGGCAGCATCTCTGATGCCCCCGCTACTGCCAAGATCATGAAGATCCTGGCTCATGATAACACTCACCAGCTCAGCACCATCAAGGTGGCAGAAGGTGAGTTTACCAAGTCAGGGACTGATACCCTAAAGTATATGATTAAGGTATACTTTCCGGACTCCAAGGTTTTTGACCCTATATGCACCGACGATCACCCCGCGCACTTTCGGAGAGCACATAGGTTAGATTGGGGCATTGCCAATAAGATAGTATCATATTCAAGACTTAAATGGGCTGTCAACTCGTTTCAGCCCTATAAATCACCTGGCCCGGATGGCGTCTTTCCTGCTCTCCTCCAGGAAGGCATGGACGCCATTAGCCCCAATCTGTGCAGGATATTTAGGGCCTGCCTTGCTCTGGCGCATATTCCGGATATCTGGAAGCGCTCAAAGGTTATCTTTATTCCCAAACCTGGGAAGACGAGCTATCTTGAGGCCAGGGCATTTAGACCTATCTGTCTTATCTCTTTCTTCCTAAAGATTTTAGAGAAATTGGTGGACAGGTATTTGCGGGATGGCATTCTTTCCCACACTCCCCTTTTCAGTTTGCATATCAGAAAGGCAAATCAACGGAGACGGCGCTCCATGGCATTTTTAACTGCCTTGACAGGGCCATCGAGTTCAAGGAGATGTCTTTAGCCGTCTTCCTTGATATTGAGGGAGCCTTTGATAGGGTCTCTAGTGAAGTTATCCTTCGCGCTGCGGAGCGGTTTGGTACACTCCATGCTCAAGAATCGTAGGGTGACGGCGTCTCTTCTCGGGGAATCCCTGGAAATCTCCACCGACCGTGGCTGTCCACAGGGAGGGGTTCTTTCCCCTCTTTTTTGGTGCCTTGTGGTGGATGAGCTGCTGGGTCGACTCTGGGAGGGGGGTGTCACTGCTTTGGCTATGCGGATGATATCTCAGTGATTGTTACAGTGAAGTTCCCTGCAACTATCGCTGCACTGATGAAAACTGTCTTGCATGATGTTGAGGAATGGTGTAGTGGAATCAACCTCACCGTCATTCCCAACAAGACCGTCCATATACCGTTTACCCGGAAAAGGACCAATGACCTCTTCAACGATATTTCTTTCTTTGGAAAGGTTTTTAAGAAGTCCACGAAGGTCAAGAACCTTGGCCTGACCTTTGATGCCAAGGTTACTTGGAAATACCATCTTGATCTTAAGGACAAAATTCTATTTTGACGTATAACGAGTTCAGTCAGAATATCCTGGGGCTTAAGCCCTAGCACCGTGAACTGGATTTATACTAGGATCATCAGGCCGGTGGTCTCCTACGGAGCTCTTGTCTGGTGGTCCGGGGTTCGCCTTAAAACAGCCCAAGATGAACTACTCAAGCTTCAAAGGCTGGCGTGCATCGGTATCACGGGGTTCATGAGGACAACCCCCACAGCCTCTCTGGAAATCCTTCTCAATATGCTTCCTCTTCACCTCTTTACTAAGAAAGAAGCTATTATGGGAGCCTGTAGGCTCAACAACCACGGCTGGTGGAAGCCCAAGCACTGGGACTTCAGTCACACCAAGCTCTTCGGTGAGTACAGCAGTCTTGAGCCATCACTTGCGATGGTCTCAGATAAGTCTGTTGTATCACATCACTTCGACAAGCCATTCAGCTGGCAATTTCCTAGACGCGCTGTTTGGGAACTGGGGGGGGGGGAGACCGTCTGGTTCACGGACGGCTCTAAGACGGACTCTGGAGTTGGTGCCGGGGTCTACTGCTTGACAAAGAAGTTTGGTTTTTACGAGAGCCTTGGCAACTTTGCCAGCGTTTTTAAGCGGAAATTATGGCCATTTGTTTATGCGCGGATTTCTGCTTCAATAAAAATTACCGCGGACGTACGATTCAGATTTATTCGGATAGTCGGGCCGCCCTCATGGCGCTGAATCGGTGCCTTGTTGACTCTAGACTAGTCCTCAGCTGTCTGGATTTCAGGGCTCCCACCAAAATCTCAATAAAAAATAGGGGAAAAAGGGACTTTTCATGAAAAAAATAGGGTAAAATTGGGACCTAAGTCGCGAGTTGCTGGCGACTTTTGCTGTTTGCTTGGTTTGAAGTCGATAAAGGAATCCATCCATCTTGGCGAAAGCTGCAACGTTTTGACCTTCCATGATTCTGCATTCGTCGCCTTCGAAGATAACAGTGTGTCCTGTCTGCGTCAAGCGGTGTACAGACAATAAGCTGCCTCCTAGTTTTGGAACATAAAGGATGTTCTTCACAGCTATGCTATGTACTTCTCCGTTTGGAGCGAGGCAGTCAATCATGCCATCGCCAATCCCTTCCGCCATTATGATTGAGTCGTCGGCGAGATGAATCTTCTCTGATTTTGGCGTTATGAATTTGAAATTCTTCCGATCGCTGGACATGTGACTGGTAGCCCCTGAATCCACATACCATGAGTTCGCTTGTGAGCCATTCGAAGCCTTGAAGGCTGTATACTCCCCCCTCGTTCTCTTTTCTACCGCTGCTTTACTTCGCTCACTTCGGGATGCAGCATGTTCTCGATCCAGCTTATCTTTGTAGCTTCGGCAGTCCTTCATATAGTGCCCTGGTTTGTTACAATGATAACAGACTCCTCTGCTTGGACGACGCCGTTGATTATTGAATCTTCGACCTTTGCTTTGACTTGAAGTCTGCAACGCTGTGTCATTCCTAGAGGAAGCTGCTCTAGTCTCTTGACGTCGATTGAATTCGTCCAGTAATTTCGCTTTCACTAAGTCTAGTGTCAGATCTGCTTCCGGTCTCACTTCGAGGGCTGTGACCAAGACATTGTAAGATTCCGGTAGACTGCAGAGTAGCATGGCAGCGACGTGTGTATCAGGCAAATTTTCTCCGATTCCCCGTAACTTCTCGACGATCTCCAACATGGACCCTATGTGGTCTTGCATACTTTGGTCATCGTCCTTGAAGCGCATTTGATGCATCTTCCGTAGCAGGAATAATTTGCTAGTGATGTTCGCTTGCTCATGTAACTTCTGAAGTGTTTTCCACATGGAACGGGCAGTCTTCTCGTGAACGATATGAATTAGTTGATCGTCTTCCACAGACAGTGCTATAGCAGCTTGGGCTTGCTTGTCTCTCTTATCCCAGTCAGCAGGAGGTTCCGACGTAGGCTTCGGTTTCTCTACGACTTCCCATAGATTGTCTCTGGTCAGTACCATCTTCATTTTGAATTTCCATAGTTGATAGTTAGTATTGTTCAACTTCGTGACAAGAGATTTAAAGTCGCTTGAAGCCATCTTGTACGTGTTGACCGAAGACTAAGTCTAGTTATACTACTATACTAACTGGTACCCGACTTTCCTTAACATAAGTATTTATCCGTGGCTGAGCCCATAACCTGATAGATTTTCATAGCCTTGTAGCTAACTTATATTAAAGAAATAATTCATAAGGAAGAGAGACCAAATAAACTTAACAAACTGTTTATTACACGAGTGAGTGAGTGAAGTGAGAGATATGATAACATAACATTGCTATTTATAGCAGTTACTAAAAAAACAGTATTAAGATATTAACCGGTTAAAAAACATATCGCCTTAATTAAATTACAGAGTTAATATGTTCCGAGTAGATAGGAGTCGCTTTCTCCAACAATTAGCTCGCTCCTTTCCGTTCCATTTCCACAACTCCTTCATTAGCGGTTCGGTTTCCGTAATATAGATCTTTCTTACTTCCGATCTCGTTTTAAGCCGGGGGAACGGAACGGACTCCGCGAAAAAAAAATCCGTTTCGTTCAGCTCTCTAAGCCTCAGTCAATAGCAGCTAATGTAAAATAAATTCGCACTATATCTTCATGCGCAATATCACAAATTATCTTAGGTACGTGGTGAATAGGCGAGGGGGATGAAACATATTTCGTGAGTATGCATTCACCCCTCCAAATGTATGTCACAGACGAAGGAGAGAGTCCGACACTTTCCCCTATTTATTTTTGATTTTACCACGGTTAAAGGATACGCATCGTGGGGATACTCGCGTTTACCGTTGGTGTCACATGAACCATTTTAATTCTACCAGAAGTAAAAAAGTAATAATTTTAAAACAGTTAAAGGTAGTGCATTGAGGGCTATTCACTAAAAGTTTCTGTATGCCTGTTAAGTATGGTACGATGTGGCTACTATTTCGAGCCCAGCCCTTGGGTCGTCTTGTTGTCTAAAGTCTAGACAAAAATTATCTTGTGTGGGTTTCCGCAGTTTAGGGCATCACGGCAAAGGGGACATTATTCTACGGACCGTAGAAAACAGTAGAATGATGCCCCTTTCGCCGTGATGCCCGGGGTGGGCCGCGCCACCGCCCTCCCTTTGGCTACGCCACTGATTCAAATCCCAGATATTAGAAGCCACCAACGGCAGGTGATCAAATCCCAGATATTAGAAGCCACCAACGGCAGGTGATCAAATCCCAGATATTAGAAGCCCCCAACAACGGGTGATCATATCCAAGATATAAGATGCCCCTAACGGCAGGTATCAAATCCCAGATATTTCCAGCCCCTACGGCAAGTTTCAAATCCCAGATATTCCTGGCCCCCAACGGCAAATTTCACATCCAAGATATTAGCAGACCCCAACGGCAGGTTTCAAATCCAAGATATTAGCAGCCCCCAACGGCAGGTTTCAAATCGAAGATATTAGCAGCCCCCACGGCAGGTTTCAAATCGAAGATATTTGCAGCCCCCAACGGCAGGTTTCAAATCCAAGATATAAGCAGCCCCCAACGGCAGGTTTCAAATCGAGGATATCAGCAGCCCCCAACGGCAGGTTTCAAATCGAGGATATCAGCAGCCCCCAACGAAAGGTTTCAAATCGAAGATATCAACAGAACCCAATATGAAATTCGGATATCCTTAAAACTTCAAAAAAGCGAACCGAGATTGTCAATTCCAAACTTCTTCAGTGGCGCGCCAGGATGTTTTAACAGATAGGCTAAGGAAGATTTGGGGCCCCCTTATAAAATTTCAAAAGAAAAATTTAGTTGCACAGCGTCGTTAATATTAAATTAAGAACTATTTTTTATCTTATTATTAATATATTAAATTTCAGTATTATCAGACAATAGACATATTATTATACAAGTTGGGAAAACCAAAATATTACCTCTCCGTGTCAAGAAGATTATATAAACTTAAGTATCCAATGAAAACGTTATTATGTTTCTGAGTTGGGGTTTCCCATTTTTGTTGTTGTTTTGAAAAATATATCGCAATGCACGGGCCTTGATAGATATAGGAGGCAATGAATGAAATATATCACAATGCACGGGCCTTGATAGATATAGGAGGCAATGAATGAAATATATCACAATGCACGGGCCTTGATAGATATAGGAGGCAATGAAGGAAATATATCGCATGCACGGGCCTTGGTAGATATAGGAGGCAATGATAATCTCTCTCTTTGCACGAGAGGTTTATCTTTAATATTTAAATAAATATAATTATTTTTAATTATTTTAATCTTCAATAATTAACATTAATAATAGTTAAATCGTTTAAAATAAAGTTATACCTATTATCTTATCAAACTTTGCTAATATTGACGTTTAAAGTGAAGGGTACCCGTCTTGCCCGCTTTTTTCAAATTTGGGGTATATATACGATTCGTTTCCATTATAATAGTAAGGAAAAAGCGCAATTGCGAAAACCTTTGGTGGCGATCCCACCTTAGGGAGGCTAGACGTTTCTCGTAACCCTAGTTGATCGCCGCGTTTATACTAAAACCAAACGATGATTATGGAGTAGAAGCCAATGAGATAGATTGGTGTCTATGTGGAATAGACGGAAGACCAGTAGATGGTGGTGTTTAGAAGCCAGAATGTACAGATTGGTGTCCAAGTGGGATGGACAAAGACCAGAAGATGGTGGTGATTAGAAGCCAGTATGTACAGACTGGTGTCCAAGTGGAATGGACGAAGACCAGAAGATGGTGGTGATTAGAAGCCAGTATGTACAGACTGGTGTCCATGTGGGATGGACGAAGATCAAAAGATGATGGTGATTAGAAGCCGGTAAGTACAGACTGGTGTCCGTGTGGGATGGACAAAGACCAGAAGATGGTGGTGTGAGAACTCGAGTAGAGGAGCCATTTCCGTGACTGTGAAAGCAGTTCGGAAATGGCGAACACGTTTGCTCCGATACGCAAGATGCGAACGCGGTCACGTGGGTGTAACAACAGACAGACAGACAGACAGACACACACACACACACAGACACACACACAGACACGGCCGTTACAGAACCTCTCCTGGACTACGTCACACGGAGAGGTAAAAAGGCTTCTCTAGTATGGCAACAAGTGAGTAGCTCTATGGAGCATAGAGTTCCGAGAGGTATTTTGTGTTGTACTATAGCTAAATGTTCAAGGAAAACGTTTAAAAGCGTGTCAGTATGGCCGAGTGGTCTAAGGCGTCAGATTTAAGCTCTGATCCTCGTATGAGGGCGTGGGTTCGAACCCTTCTTCTGACAACGATTTGTTTCATTTTAATAACATGTATTTCATGATCAGAAAAGGCTTCTCTAGTATGGCAACATGTGAGTAGCTTTATGGAGCATAGAATTCCTAGAGGTATTTCGGGGTGGTACTATAGCTTCATTTTCAAGGAAAACGTTAAAGCGTGTCAGGACGGCCGAGTGGTCTAAGGCGTAAGTTTTAAGCCCTGATCCTCGTATGAGGGCGTGGGTTCGAAACCCACTCCTGACAACGATTTGTTTCATTTTAATAACATGTATCTCATGATCAGAAAAGGCTTCTCTAGTATGGCAACAAGTGAGTAGCTCTATGGAGCATAGAATTCCTAGAGGTATTTCGGGGTGGTACTATAGCTTCATTTTCAAGGAAAACGTGTAAAAGCGTGTCAGGATGGCCGAGTGGTCTAAGCCGTCAGATTTAAGCTCTGATCCTCGTATGAGGGCGTGGGTTCGAACCCCACGTCTGACAACGATTTGTTTTACTTTAATAACATGTATCTCATGCTCAGGAAAGGCTTCTCTAGTATGGCAACACGTGAGTAGCTTTATGGAGCATAGAATTCCGAGAGGTATTTCGGGGTGGTACTATAGCTTCATTTTCAAGGAAAACGTTTAAATGATTGTCAGGATGGCCGAGTGGTCTAAGGCGTCAGATTTAAGCTCTGATCCTCGTATGAGGGCGTGGGTTCGAACCCCACGTCTGACAACGATTTGTTTTACTTTAATAACATGTATCTCATGCTCAGGAAAGGCTTCTCTAGTATGGCAACAAGTGAGTTTGAGAAAATAATAAAAACACCGAGTCGGAGAGAGAGAGAGGGATTTTCATTTAAGCCCCCTATTAGGTCAATGTGCACTGTCGATGTGGTGAAGAAAAGGGAAATCGGTTTACCAAAACGAGTCTGGGAGGCTATTCTCTAAAAATCGAAAATCATTCGGATCACTCCGAATCCTTATGATTCGGATCGGGCTCATTCGGAGTGGACCGAGAAAACCGTATTCTCTAACCCCAATCCTTATCGTCATTCGGATACTGCGAAACTTTTCTCTCAATCCAAATGGACGTCACTTCCTCTTAAGCCACGTGTTGATTTTTCCATCACGTGCGGTACTTTTCCACGCCCACTTCTTCCTTATTGGTCAATTTTATTAGGCGCTCTTTCAAATTGAAAGGATGGACACTTTGGTTTTTCCCAAGGAGTGGAAAATTTTGGAAAACGAGTCTTTGTATTGAGAATACATTCAATACAAATAAAATTTTCTCTTTCGATTTCTTTTCTTAAGATACAAACACGTGCTTCTTTTTTGGTTTGAAAATATTTATTTTTGAATTAATTTCACTTGAACATTAACTTAAAATGGGAGTTAAAGTACACGCCAAGCAACAATTAATTTACGTGGAGTTTTTAGAAGCTAATAGAAATTTTGTAGACATGAAATTTAGCGCTACATTTAGTAGGGCTAAGTACGAGGCCATGTGGGAGGACCTAGCCTCCCAATTAAATAGTTGCGGAGTTGGGGTTATGAAAAATGTTGAAAAGTGGAAGAAGGTATGTTAATTTAAATACATTTTAATATAAATTTTAACATAATAACTCCGTTAGTGCTTTACAACATGGAAATCTACCGTAAAAGCCAAAGCCTCTAAGGCCAATATTGGCAAGACCGGTGGAGCGCCACCTCCGGAATCTATTACGGATTTAGAAGGGAGGCTAATCCAAATTTTTGGGAAGGGGTTGGTCACGGGCCTAGAGTCTGTCATTGACGCTGGGTTCCCCGAAGTTCATACCCCATCAACTTCATCCCTCCGTTCTCCTGCGGCCAACAGTTCCTCAAAGGAATCCACCTCGTCATTTGTTCCGTTGGATGACAACTTTGAGGTGGATGTGGCACCGATTGTCACAATGGTGGTTGGAGAACCAACCATAACTACTCCAACCAGCCGCGAGATTTCCGGTGGCGAATCTAGCGGAAACGATGAAATGGGTTTTGTGCCAAACTCAGTTGCAGATTCTGCAAAAAGTATTTTTATATAGCAAATAATTTAGGCTAATCCTGACATTTACTAACAGGTATAACAAATTTATAGAATTGAATGAGGCACGAAAAAAGAGAAGGGCCGAAAGCCGCAAAACGCCGTATGAACGGGCCGCAGAGCATTTGGGGGAGACCCAAACTGCCCAAAATATCGAATATGGAGGCATTAGGAAAGCTCTAGAGTCGATAGCCGCGTCCCAAGCAAAACTGGCTGAGGCGGTAACGACATTGGCCAATGCCTCAGTTATGCAGGCTAATGCCTCAGTTAGACAGGCTAATGCCTTTGAGATAATTGCGCAGGCCTTAAGGGACAGAGTCTGAGCATTGGCGAAGAAAAAAAACTGCCCTTTTAAGGGCTACTCGTCAATAATATACTGTCGAAATAAAGGGTTAAATTTTTTTAAAAATTGAGTCGTCACGCATGATGACTTGACCGTCGGATCCCTTGTGACGAGGAGATTAGTAAAAAAAATTGAACTCTTTATTTTGGCGCTATATTGTTGGCCAGTGACACTTGAAGTTCCGATTTAATCTCATATATAGGCTAATGTCGTGAACATGTGCGGAGTATATTGCCTTCTCGTGGCAAGTGTCGTAAACTTGCTTTGCAAGGCCGAAATATACACGCTTTCTTAGAATAATACAGTTATAAATTTCACAAAAATATAATTTATCATAATATAATATGGTTTTTATAAACTAACCATCTTATTGTACATTATTACTTCCATTAAAGTAAACTCTAAGTAAATGTGTATGAAAACCTTGAAACAAAATTTTTATTTAATAACATAAAAGAAAAAAAAAATCTTAGCCCTACGTAAATTAAAATGTAAAAAATTAATAATTTCTAAATTAACTAAAAAATGTAAACATTTTCTAAGAAATTTTTAAAAGAAACGTTTATGAGAAATGTGAAAACCTTGAAACAAAATTTTTATTTAATAACATGATAAAAGAAAAAAAACAATCTTAGCCCTACGAAAATTGAAACGAAAAAAATTAATAATTTTTAAATTAACTAAAAAATGTAAGCATTTTTAAAAGGAATATTTAAAAGAAACATTTTTGAGAAATATGAAAACCTTGACACAAAATTTTTATTTAATAACATAAAAGAAAAAAAAATCTTAGCCCTACGAAATTTAAAACGTAAAAAATTAATAATTTCTAAATTAACTAAAAAATGTAAGCATTTTTAAAAGGAATATTTAAAAGAAACGTGTATATTTCGGCCTTGCAAAGCAAGTTTACGACACTTGCCTATATATGAGATTAAATCGGAACTTCACGTGTCACTGGCCAACAATATAGCGCCAAAATAAAGAGTTAAATTTTTTTTAACAAACTCCTCGTCACAAGGGATCCGACGGTCAAGTCATCATGCGTGACGACTCAATTTTTAAAAAAATTTAACCCTTTATTTCGACAGTATATTATTGACGAGTAGCCCGTAAATGGGCTGTTTTTTTAGACAGTGGCGGCGCCAGGGGTAGGCGGCACAGGCTACAGCCTACTTTTCGTTTCAATTTGGGGGCCCATAAACGCCGTTAGGGGCCCAGCGACGCCCTGAATTTTAATGTAGTATATTTTGGCCCCACTTTCGTTGAGAAGGGAAATTATTAAAGCCCATTGTTTCTACTGACAAAAAGGATGTGAAAAATTTCACGTAAAAATAAACATGTCTAAGGGATCGTAAATAAACTACGTCACATTCTTATTGAGGGAGGGGGTTTCGAAATTTGTGACGGTCCGTGACAAATGGGGGGTGGTGTCAGAATAAACATTAATTTTGATACGAAGTTAGGACTGTTGTGTAGTTGAATGTAATAAAATGCGAGTGAGATTAACACTTAACCAACTCCATACATTGCATTTAGCTATTTTTATGCAAAACGTTTTTAACAATAAGTATCCCGAGTACATAAAGACTATGTTTCAAAATCCAAATTCTTCTATTCCGTAAAAAGCAGGGGAATAAAATTATGGAACTCTATCCCACACGACATAAAAAGAATTAATTCAATATCTGTTTTTAAAACAAAGATCCTGGAATATGTCAAAGATATTGTTTAATTTTAACTAACATATTTAACTTAAACCGGACTCCTAAGTAAACCAGTTCTAAACTGATAGGAATATCCATGAAATAAAGCTATTGTTATTATTACTATTATTGTTATTAAAACCCGCGGCTGTCGAAAAAAAATCGCAATAAATATGATGCTAGAAAATATTGATGATCTATAGAGTAATGGCATCTGCATGCCTTGGCTATGTTACACTCTATGAGAAATTAACATGGAGTGCCACTACTCTATTGGTCGAGAGAAATAACGTAACCACTTGACTAACTGGTCAGCGCTTTTTAGGATAAAAGGAAAAGCAAATATCTACCCATGTAGGATATCAGCTTTTCGATTATTTCACGCGAATCTGATTGAAAAGCGCCCAAAAACGCGCGTTTGAAAACGGGTTCTGATTTCGCTATAGTGTTATGCTTCAGTTTTTGAAGCAAAACCTTGAAAAGCTCGATGGAAAACGGGCCTTAAGGACTGCTAAATATAGAGTACGCGTAGTTTCAGCTTAAACTCTCTAATGCAACTGTTTATTCGCCACTAGCATTAGCTAGGATGAGCCGGATCCCCTTTCGGATTGAAATGGTTTCGTTTCTTTCGCACATTTTTGAAATCTGAATATCATGATCGATTAGACTAAGGTATTTGTCTATCAATGTCGAAACCTATAAAGTGTGCCCCTTTAACTAAGCTTTATGGAAAATGTTTTGAAGCTTACAAAAAAAGCACAGACCGGCTTTGAGTTACGATAATAAATACTCACAAACAATTTAAACAATGAATTCTAAAATTTCCTTAACAATAATTAAAAGGGGCCCATATTTGTGAAAAACCTTTAGCCTACACCAAAGAATATCCTGGCGCCGCCACTGTTTAGAGGGTACATCAGCGAAAACGACGAACCACTCTGTCCCTTAACCTTCGCCCTTCCGGGTTCCAGTTCCCATTACGAGGGGGAACAATGTGAGGATGTGGGCGGTCATCCTCCACATATGGGGCATCGTCGTCCTCTACGTCAATGTCTTCCCCAAGGCCATTCGCCATACACATGTTATGTAAAACAACACATGCCATAACGATTTGTGCCGCGAATTTCGGATTGTAATGGAGAGCCCTAGCCTTTAGCAAACACCGAAAGCGTTACTTTAGACATCCATTACACCTTTCAATGGTACATCTAGCCTTAAAAAAAGCTGACATAAACCGAAATTCTGGGGTACCCTCTTCGGGCCCTATAATGGGGACCAATAACCATGGAGTTAATGGATAGCCACTATCTCCTACAAAAATAAACAAAAAATAAATAAATAAATAAATAAATAAATAAAATTATTAAAAATTGGGCTTTGTGACTTTAAACTAACCCAACTCAAAATTGAAAAAAAAAGTCACACCTCCCCATATAAAATTAAATTGGTTAAAATAATTTGGTCAATTAAATCCGCTCGCAATGAATATATTGGTTGGCACATACTAGCTCCCTATTATTACTTTTGTGGAGGGTCAGTTTTTAGTCATGTTAGAGATAAGCAATATAATTAATAATTACCAATTATCCAAGAATAATTTAATGACCCATTTAAGTATGACCGTTCCAAATGTCTTGAAACTTTTGTACTGCGGTAAATAAATGAGTCGTGCGTTGACCCCGCGAACTTGGCATTAGCCGCAAGAATGTTCAAATCATAGTCGCAGACTAATTGAACATTTAAGGAATGATAAGACTTCCGGTTCACATAAGAGCTCTCCGGAAAGTCGGGATCATTATTCGGAGGTGGCACGATTGCAACGTGGGTGCAATCAATTACACCGATAGTTCCGGGGAAATTGCACTCATCTTGAAACCTCATTTTGATGGCATGTTTCTCTACCTCCGTTACAGGAAATTTTATGTGCCTCGGTACTAGATGACGGTTTATAGCCCTAGTATCGCCTCTTAGACTTCGGCTTACGCTACATTGGCTTACACCAAGAAAAATGTTTTACCCAACATCTAACTGGTATGAACCCATACCGTAAAACCTCAGTGCAATGAGAACCTAGAAAAACAACGTCGATTAATCGTAAATTATAATCCAATTGTGTGGAACTCGTGAGATTATGATAAATTCATTAATGTAGATCATTAGCCCTCTATCAATGGTCACACACCTACCAAAATTTAATAATTTAAATAGATGCTAAACGAAATAACCAAATTATTAATAATAATTGATGCAATTGGTCAAAAATAGGTGGCTCTAACTTACAAGCCCCGGTAGAAAAAATATTAAAATGAACAATTAAATCTGTGTTAAGTAATTGGATCTCGCGAAATTATCCCTTAAATGTAGGATTAATTCAACGACATTTTTTTACCTTCAAATCTACCAAAAAGCCGTCGATCTACCTTGTAGATTTCGCCAAGGCCCGCCAAGGCCTAAAGCCATTTCCCGCTTTAACCTAAAATTTTGCCCACGCTTGATTTTAAGTCTCGAAAAACCCTTTGAACTCGTAAATCGCGACGGGCAATGCGATTACCATGTTCAAATCGCAAACGATGAAGCTTGAGTTGAAAAAACAAAGCAGTCATACTAAATAAAAATATGAACCGCAGCCAAAACTCCGGCGAAAGTTCGGCGAATCTAAGATTGATGGAGGGAAGAGAGGCGGTAAAAACTCCGAATGCCCGATTCGGCCGTCTCTTACGGCCGCCGAATGATTCGGAGAGGTTATCACCGTATGATTAGGATAAGGTGCTTACAGAATACGTTTTATTTTCATTCGGAGAAATTGACTCCGAGTGAAAAGATTCGGATCGAAATTCCTCCAAAAGGACCTTAGAGAATAGCCTCCCTGACCTCGAAGTTTTATGGAACCAGATGAAGGTTATGTAAAGAGCGCGAAACAAACAAGTTGACCCAAGTGAATAGGTCCTCAATGCGCTACCTTTAAGTGTGATATAATGATTAGTAGTAATCCTAACTTCATTTTCTTCTGTTATAATTATAATAGTGCGACACAAATAGGAAACTTGCGCACCCTTTAACAGTGCAAAAACGATTAATCGTAACGCATAAGTAAACTCTTAATTGAAGTACAGAAAATCTTTAACTATGGCGCAAAAAGTTTATCCATCAATTGTTGGCCTCCTTTTTTGGTTTTCTCATGACTAGAAATAAAATCCTGGAGTCTGCCATGGACCAATTTGCGTATCCATTCCTTATAGAAGCTTTCAACAGCATGGCTTTCCAAATTTGACTAAGGAATAAAATCAACAAATAAATTTCTCTGCTCCTCTGTTTGTGAGAAAGAAAAGCTTTCATCTGCACACTTCTAGAAAAGAAACCAAATTAATAAGCTTTTAGCTAGGTTCATATTAGATCATAATTTCTTACTTCAACCATCTTAGTTCCGTATTTTAATAAAGAATGCTTGTTCGTATATTGGCAAACCTTTGCTAGTAGGTTTTTGATAAAAGGCAGAAAACATTTCTTTGGATAACACATTTTGTTACGCGTATCACGTATTTTTAACTCAATTGGCAAGTCTCTTTGTTTTTCTTCATCATTCATTTTTACTAAAGCAACACATTTAAACAAATAATCATCTTCCTTCTTTTGCTTTGGGGATATTTTTTTTTATTCCACTTTCTGCCCTTTCTTCTTGTCCGTCCATAAATTTCTCCAATTGTACCTCCGCCAATTAAAAATAAGCCTGTATCACGTTCATTAACATAATTGTGGGATAAATATGAGGGATCTTTTAATTCGTGACACGACGTAGTAAGTGCCATTTGCTCATCATTTTGGAACCTCTCCGGGTGCTTATCAATTGCTTTTAAAAAGGTGAATTCTTTGGACGTAAGCGTACTTAATACCGTGAATGTTTCTGTATTATCGAACTCTTTTAGATTTAGCGCCTGTTTTAAAGGTTTTGATTCATTGAAAAAATGAACGGTTAGAACCGCCATTGATTTGTTGGTGCGAATTTTTGGTCTTTGTTCATCTACGCCCGTATCTGTTGCTTCCTCAAAAAACTCTATGTTTGGTTTTTGGTTCTTCCGGCTTACAAGCGTTTTTCAACTTACAGAATAGTTCAAATAAGCTAATGAAATACCTTTGTATTTTCTCAGAGTTTAACAACGTTAGAAATAACTTCATCAGGCTTTCCGAAGACTATATAAAAATTTACGTTTCTTCCACAATATTTAATAAAAGTTTTCATTTTCTCTTTCACTTCTGCTTCCACTGTTTCCACATCTTCTACTTCTTCCATGTTAAGCCTTGGCAGCAGTAGAGTAGTTGAGTGCAGTACACGAAATATACTTCGTATTTTTCTGAGCTAGAACTCTGGAAGACAAGAAATTTCATTAGATTCTCAGAATAATACCTAATCTGCTTTTTGTATTCAGAATATTTAATTAAACACCTACCTTCATGCAGCATCTGTTCCAGCTCCATTGCTGAGTCTGTCACTCTAGACAGCACTAGCCTAATGCCCTACTTCATAATGCTAGATGGCGCTACCAGTTACTCTAAAATTTCAATGACGTCACATATGACGTACTCCTTACCGAGAGTTCCGTGTTTAAGTTTCTAAAATGACGGAGGGGATGAAATTTTCATCAATGGCAATATGTTCCCAACGCTTTTGTAAATGAAACGTCGATCTCATTTTCTAGCGTATCCGATAACTTTTGCTTACGAACTTTTGGTATTTCCAATGTTTCATGATATTATAACGTTGCACTCATTTTCTTGCCCATTGTTATGTTAAAGGTCTATCTTTGAGGCCTATGGATAGGAGAGAAAAACAAAAATTTTACACTGTTTCTGGATGGGGGTTAGGTAGACTAGATAGGGAAATACAGAAACATAACTGTGCATTGAAACAGTAAAGGGGGTTTATTGTTATGCCAAGGCGAAGGTTAGTGATTCATAGAGGTGGAGACACGGCTCTCTAGGTTTCGACATGCTGCTGTAAACACAAATTGTATTTGACAGGCTACAGTCACGTGACTGATGGGTTCTCATTGCTTGTCTAAATCGGCCCAGTGAAATACTGAACCAAAACTTTGAGAATTTCGAGGAGCGTTGCTAGGCTGGTATATAGTAGTGATCGTACAGGGTGTTAATATAATATAATATAAATAATCACGAGACCAAACCGCCCCGAGACAAAATAATAACGATACCAAAAGACTAATTGCTGGCCTTGTGCATTTCACACAAAGGACATCCGCGAACGTACTGGGTAACGTCCTGCCTTGACGATGGCCACCAGTATCGGGCCCGAACCTTATCGAAGGTACGATCTCAACCTCGATGTCCAGATAGAGAGTGGTCGTGAAATAAGAGGATGGTGTCCCGCCGGAACCACTATGGCAAATATATTTTTGCTGGTTGTCTACCATAGGCCTTCATGTCGTAGTATCGATGTGCTTGAGGATTTTCTCCTGATAATTGGACTCTGATGTCATAGATGACTTGTTCATCTCGCTGGGCTCTTCGCACTTTTTCCAGTGTGAGAGTGTGGTACAATGCGTGATTGGCGGGAGGAGCTAATTCGCTACTGGTTGAGGACGAGGTCGACGTCATTGAGACCAGGATTCCGCTGGACTGGACTCTTCTGACTAGGACGGTCATGTTATGCCTTCCAAAGACATGGCTAGTAGAGAGACAGGCAATCTGTATGATTTTGATGTCATACGTCTGCAAGTACATCGCCAAACGAAAAAGTCGACAGTTCGGTTCATTCAGTGTGAATAATCACTGTAGTGCATATGATCAGTGATCACAGTGAATGGTATGTTTTCCAAGTATGGCCGGAATTTTCCAACTCCCCAATAGATGGCCAGACATTCCTATTCCGTAGTGGTTCATCTTTTCTGGACGTCAGTCAGCTGTTCACTGGCATAGGCAATAGGCACTTCGACGTCATCTATCTGCCAATAGCCCCTCTTAAGGTCAAGTTCTGTTATGAATTTCAGGGTACTCATTTTTCCTAGCAGTTCCTCTATTCTCGGAAGCGGATAAGGATCTTTCATGGTCACTTTATTTATAGCGCGGTAGTCGGTGGACAAGTACCACTGGCGACGCGTAAAGACTAACGGAGGGCTTCACGATTCCGTCGCGGATCATTTCGTGAAGACGATCTTCAATTATCCGTTTTTTCTCGTCGCTAACACGATACGCGCGTTGACTAACGGGAACATCGGTGGTAGTAAATCTCGTGAAAGACTAAGTTAGTACGTCCCGAGTTTTCCGAAAATAGAGTTTTTAAGTCGTCTTTCTGTGTAGGACTAAGTGTAGGTGACGCGACAGCTTGATCAACATCCTCTATAATCTGAGCCGTTGGAGTCTTCAACCCAGGGTAATTAAGCTCGAATGGAAACGTTCCGTCAATCTGACAAGTCTATTATGGTACAATGTTTGTGGAGTAAATATTTTCCCAAAATAAAATCGTTTGGCAGTGAAGGAACTACATGAAACTCTGGCTCTAGTTTTAGCTGTCCTAAGCGGAAGTCTATTCGCGCGTCCCTTTGTGAAGGTATAACGTCCATCGCCTAACACTATGCATTGCATCTCTTCTTCTGGTTTTAAAGTTTTGACTAAATTACGCCACTGATATGAGCTGATAAAACAAACATCATCGCCGCAATCTAGTTGAGTAGCGAAAGTCCCATGCGAATAAACGGCTTCTATGACCACGGGAGGATCAACCTCGCAGCGCCGCACATCCATAGAGCCAAATTCTATAATAAAAACTGTCTTTGCAGACAATGACTTGAAAAAGTAAGATAAGTTTATAAATTAACTGCCTGAAGTAACAGATATTAAAATTTTGACTTTTGAAGACATGCTTGTAAAATATTTAATATTTAAAAAAATTCTTATCTTAGTTTTTTCACCAAAATACCTTTAGTAAAAATATTTCATTATGAAATATCTGCATCGTTTTAAAAACACATGTGCATTTTACTTTCTATTAAAAATGTACAGTTAGGTTTGAGTATTTATTTATTTGATAAAATAAATTTAGTATTAAGACCTAACAAAACGTGTTCGTTAATTTTAAGTTTTCGAAGTACCAAATATGAACGTGTTGTATAGCTCTCAAAAGATCACGATCAAGGTACAGATCTTTTCGAATTTAATAACTATATCAATCCATAATTATAATCAATCAATTAATGCATTATTTTTAATTTATTTTAATGAACTAATATTCCATTCTTCTGATTCCTATTAATCCATTTTAGAAAATTTTTATTTCTTTTAACTTAAGAAATGGTTTCCCAGTCATTTGTTTATCCTTTGAACCCGAGAAATGGTTTCCCAGCCATTTCATAATACTTTAAACTTACAAAACTATTGACACGTAATTACGTTATTCCTTGACTTAAAAATGGTTATCTCTTGAACCAAATAATTTTTTTCATCATTATTGATCTATTTAATAAATGAAAGGTCCGTGCTAATTAATCCATTTTAATAAATTTTATCCTTTGAACTTAAGAAAACGTTTCCAAGCCATTTCTCTATCCCTTGAACTGAAGAAAACGTTTCCTAGTCATTTCTTTATCCCTTTAACTAAAGACACGGTTTCCCAGCCATGTTGTCATTTCTTGAAAAAAATAACTTTCGATCATTATTCCATTCTTTTTGATCCATTTTAATAAATTATAATCTTAAGTTCTAATTAATCCATTTTAGTAAATTTCACCCCTTTAACTGAAGAAAAGGTTTACTAGTCATTTCATTACCCCTTGGACCTAGGAAATGGTTTCCAAGACATCTTGTTATCTTTTCAAAAAAGGAAACTAACTTCTCCCACCTTATTCCATTCTTTTTGATCTATTTTAATAAATTAATTTTCCGTTATTATTAAACCGTTTTAATATAAATGTTATCCCTTGTACTTAAGAAAAACGTTTCCCAGTCATTTCGCTAACCCATTTAATCATTTGCACATGAGGTAAGATGAATTGGAAATGAAGACGGGCGACCTGCCACTACGGTCGAAGGCAGGAGGCATTTGTGGTCGGGATTTATAAGTGCACTTATAAACCCCGCCCACTAGCCTTCGCCAAGGAGGAAAGTCAACTTGCTATAACTCCTATTAACACAAATGAACAATTTATACTAATATGAATGCATCATTAATTGCTGTAAACAAATACTAATAATTTAAATAAAATAATAAACTTAAATAAAATAATAATATGAATGCATCATTAATTGCTGTAAACAAATACTAATAATTTAAATAAAATAATTTTTTATCAACTTGCGTTAATCAATTTCTTCATAACTTAATGAAAATTCGTCGAATTTTAAAGCAAATACATGTTGTGCTTTAGTTTAAACAAACGCCACTAGATGCTCCCATAGTCGAAAGCGAATAGCTAACTGGCCTGCTAAGCTCAGTAAAATTAAAATGTCCTAAGTTATCGTGGTTTTTGTAAAAGGTTTTAAACTCATAATTTCCTAATTTTAAAGCAATATCTGCCTTTGTTTAGTTTAAACATACGCCACTAGATGGTCCTGTAGTCCAAGAGCGGAGTTGACAGGCCTTGATTTATCAGTAAGTTTGTAAAGGGATGTACAACGACTTAGGCCTATTTTAGAAGGTGTTTTAGGGATTAGTGTTACTATTTCCTGGAATATTGGTTAGGCAGATGGATTGGACATCCATAGCAAATGCACTGATATCGCTACGAAATTCACGGTTGCCCAGTAGATCTATTTGATGATGTAGAAAGCTACACAGTGATCCATTAATTTATAATTTCGTGCTTATGATAAATCTAGTGAAATGTAATTTTGTAAATCAATAATTCAACAGTGTTAAGAACATAAGATCTTCTAAACTGAGTTACAGACACCCATATAATTGATAAAAAATTTAATTTTTATTCTTTTTACCTAATAGGCTTTTGATCGGGTTTCCCATTCATATTTACTAGATAAGATGCGTATTTTGGGTGTGGGGGACCAACTGTTAGGGTGGTTTCGCTCCTATTTGGAAATGAGAACCAACCGGATTAAATGTAATGGCGTACTTAGCTCTAATATTTACCAAGTGAACTGCGGTGTTCCCCAGGGTTCATCTCTTGGCCCTTTATTATTCAATTTGTATATATATGATTTGCAATTTTCAATTAAGTACTCGAAATTAATAGCTTTTGCTGATGATCATAAAATCTGTAAAATTATCAACTCACGTGACGACTGCCGCAAGCTCCAAGCTGACTTAACCGCACTGTCCTTGTGGTGTGACAAAAACAATTTACCGATTAATCCCACCAAGTCATTACAAGTGGCCTTCACCAGGCGCATTAGTAGAGAAATTTGTGTCTCTTACACCATAGGGAATTCAATTATTCCTACACGTTTGGACGTAACTGATCTCGGTGTTACCTTCGATCGCGCTCTGCTCTTCCGAGCACACGTAACGCAAGCAGTAAATCGTTGTCGTAGGACACTGGGGGTGGCGTTAAAGCTATGTCGCTCGCTCAGATCTTTCAAACACTTTCGAATGCTATATCTCAGTCTTGTGCGATCGAGACTTCTCTACGGTTCAGTGGCTTGGAGTGGCTGCAGCTCGTACTTAAGACAGCGTAAATTCATATCTTACAGTCACACTTTCTTTTTACGTCATGAGAATTACGATTACACACTTTTGTTAGCTCGCTTGGACCTTCCGTCCATTGAATACCAATTAGAATTATTAGATATAAAATTTCTGCATAAATTAATAAATAATCAAATAACGCTTAGCGACCTATTGGCTAATTTAAACTATCTAGTTCCTCATACTTTTCGAAATAATGTCACCTTTTATGTGCCATGTCAATTTTTAAATCCAATTTACCGCATTCAAAGAACGTATAATAAGTACTCATTAGTTTTTGATATTTTTTCCATTTCTATAAAACAAATTCGTTAGCTTACAAATGTTATTTATTCCACTGGACTAAAGTTATATGTTTATCCTTTACTTGTATTCCTGAAAATTAATGTGTATATTCTCGTGAACTATATGTATAGTTTTTTATATGCACAATAAACATCCTATTCATTCATTCATTCATTCATAACAATGACTGGAACAGCTTGGACATTAAATATTGGTTTGTGGGTGACTGCCTGACCGGGTTTAGCGACCCTATGATTCAATATATTAATAATTTTATTAGTAAGATTGTTTTATATTTTCATGACCAATATGGGAACTGATAATCTTGGGAAAAACTGGCCATTGTTTATGGTTTTTTAGGTTATGTTAGAATATGCACTAAAATGAACATTATATACATAAACTGCCCATGGTTTCATTTTTTCTTATGTATCCTTAAAATAAGCACTAAATTATTAATGAAAAATTTAATTATTACGTAATCAAAATGATTGGAAGAGCCACAATACAAAATATGGCTTTTTTTCACAGCGGTGTTAAATAATTAGTTGGGTAATTGTCATTTTTAACTAATTGAGAATGCGGTAATTGAATTATAAATAATAAAGAAATGAAATAAAATGTAGCATGACGGAGTCCTTGAGGCTTGTCTAACTTTTCGAGAATAATACACAGCTTCCGCACCCCTTTTTCGCGGAGATTAAACATTAAACTAATTTGCATTACCAAAGGCGGAGTAGGAAATCGATGGACACTTTTCTAGTGTTATATGTTACATATGGTTTCTTTTCTACCCTAGGCACCAGTTTAGAAACCAGGTAACAAACCCTTATGCATAATATAGTTTGCATTAATCTATGTTAAACAACAAAAATTTATCTAATTTAAAGAAAAAAATTATTCTAATTAGTTGTTGGTCGATGGCACTAATAAAAAAAATAAAAATATTAAATGTTACCTAATAAAAATTATTGGAAGAGCCGGAATAAAAATTATTGGTTGTTTGCTGGCAGGGTTTAGTGATCGTGTGATTTAATCTATCAATTATTTTACCACTAATGAAACATTCAAAATGATCTAAGCAGTGGTTATCGTTTGCCGGTTGCACCAGATATAATCTTTGTAGCGTTTATCGTTGGCAACCTCGCCATTGTTTACTGTTTTCTTAGGTAACGTTAGAATTGGCGCAAAATAATTAATAATTCAATTGTTACCTAGTACAAATGATTGGAAGGACCTGAATTAAAAATAATGGTTGATTTGGTAACAGGATTTAGTGAGTGTGATTGAATCTATCATTTATTTTACCAGTAAAAAACGTATCTTCGTAGCGGTAACCGTTGGCACTTGGCTGGCCGCTGGTGGCACCAGTCGAGAAACCAGGGAACGAACCCTGATGCGTAGTTTGCATTAATCAACTTTAAACAACAAAAATTGATTTAATTTAAACAAATTACCTAATTAGCGGCTATCGTTGGCCGATGGCACCAGGTGAAACACCTTAAAACGAACCCAACACTGCCAATTGGTCTCTAGTCTCTACATACAATCAGCTGTATTTAAATTTTGACCAAGGCTTAGTGAAATCAGTGAATTTAAAAATTATCGGCTAAATCCTAAATTTAAATTCTTTTGTATTAAATTATAATAAGGTTTAACTTACGAAATTAAAATAAAATGAGGACGAATTAACCCCTTCTTTTATGTGAAAAGTTAAAAAATTCGCTTTAAGCTCGACATAGCCACACGCGTTGTCTAAACAAAAATCTTCGCTCAGTCGCTCTATTAGCGGTAAAACAGCGCAAGTTCAACAGTACGTTTCTCTATGATTTTAGCTAGGATTATACCACGTAAGTCCAACAGAATAAAAGGTCGTAAGTTTAAGTATGTGCTTAAAAGTACAAAAAGTAATACTTAATATTAATTGTTTTCAATAAAACTTCGAAAGGCACCAGTTTAATGTTCAACCTTTCATTTAAAACCATTTTCAGACCTATCGAATAAATAGTCTTCAAAAAATGGTCGAGTAGCTTTGGCCATCACAGCAAACATTTCCCATGTTATTCCTATGGGAAAATTTCCCTTTTTTTGCCAAAATGACTGAATTTTTTTATGAAAATGAAAACCACCCTTAGCAACTTTATTTTCTATAAAAAAACTAATGAGTGGATCTCTTTGAAATTTTAACCACATATTCAGGGTCCGAATTTTAGTTCAGTGGATTTTTTTCAAAACAATTAATACAATACAAAAAAACCTACATCCAAACAAAAAACCCTCCTTATACATTAAGAGCAGTATAAAGTCTTATCTAAGAGAGCTACCGCTCTCCTGTTGAGGGAAGGTGGTTGTATCTGTCTTTGGACATTATGTCCAAGGCTTAGACTATCATAAATAACCAGGCTCAATTAAAACAAACTATTTATTAACGGATATTAGAACTTAACTAATGTTAAAGTAATAATTCAAACTAATTAATTTCCTACTACCATCACGTCCCTCTGCTATGGTGAAATCGTGGTGGACTACAGAGAACTAACTTTTATCTTTTACAATTAATACTATTTTTCCATTACATAGACTATATATCATTATGGACTGATAGATAGGGTGTGTGTGGATAGCCTTGACATGGCGCATGTGGATAGCACGGTCTGGTGTATAGGAGTAACAAGCATATAACCAATACTCTCCCTACTTGATACTTCTATGCCCTCACACTTTTCTAATTATTTTCTTTTCTTAACATTTTTTAAAACATCTTATTCTATTAAATTTAATTTAAATACAAAATCTTCAAATATTCTTTTAACTAACAATTTTGTAAAAAAATCAGATTATCATCCGTTCTAATATAGATAATTTTAAACATTTTCTTTTCAACACATTCTCTAAGCCAATGATATTTAATGTCTATATGTTTTGATCGGCGGTTCTCGATTCTATTCTCAGCAAAATTTATAGTGGACTGATTATCACACTTGATTGGTAAAAGTTCAGGATTATTTACTTGTTAACATAACGGTAGAATTTCATTTAGTATTCGGTCCATCCAGATAACTTCCTTTCCGGCGTCAGCTAGTGCCATGTATTAAAATTCCATCGTTGACCTTGCAACGCATTCTTGTTTAGTTGATCCCCAATCAATGACATTTTCCCCTTGCAGAACTAAGTAGCCACTTGTCGATCTACCATCGTCCAGATCGGATCCGTAAGACGCATCAGTGAATGCCTGGTATTTTCTCTGCAAATTGGTAAAATTGAGATAAGCATAAAACTATTATATTGAAAATCTATTCAAATATATTACTATTAAATTAAAAATCGGTTCGAATATAGAACCAGAGGCCTGATTCAACAACATCCAAAACAGTGTTCATTATGGATAAAGGTTAAATTTATGTTAATATTACAAACCAGATTCTGGTTCTCCAACATCAGGACATTTATTAGATGTCTTGCATGACGTAAGAACTTTTGAACATTTATCTCATCACGAGCTAGCTCTTCAGTTACTATTGCTAGGCGACTGTAAAATTCGGATTGACTTAAATTTATCATTACCAAAGTATTTACATTGTTTGTGTTATCCCGACTTACTTGTTATTTAGATGGGACGCGTTATGCCCTGTTCGAATGGACCTCCTCTCTTCTGCTATTTCAATGTCTCTACGCTCTCTGTCTTCAATTGATCTCAGATTTCTTGTTTTATATACACAACATTAGCTTAAGAATCGAAATTGAAATTTTTTTACGTATTTACTTGTAAATAACCATATGCATGGAAAATTAGCCCTGAAGTCCCTGTTCAACTGAGCGTGGATAGACTCCACGTCGTTGTTTGTTTGCCTTCGAACCCCGTGGACGGAAATTACGAAAGGTGTCACAGTATCTGTCCTATAATCTTGAACGTAGCGACCCAAAGTATTGATACTATTCGGGTCAACTAAATTCAACTAAAAAAATGAAACATTTGTCAAAAGATGGCAATAAAGCTCGACCGAAAACGTTCTGTAAACTTTTACCGCATGGTCACGAAAGGGTCTACCAATGCCATCCCATATTACGTCCATTCCCTCTTGAATTTGGACAGCTGGCAAAAGAGGCAACGCCGCGGATGTTGTTCTGTTCCCGTGGCAAGTTCCTCTCTGTCTTATAATGACGGTGAAGTTCAGGGCTCGCGGCGACTCTGCGATAAATCGCCTGAAGAAATTTTCACGGGGTTGGCATTTTTCTATTCCTTTGAAATGGAATTTAAAAACGATAACCTGTGTGTAGTGGAACCAACACCCACGTAGCCTCGCCAAAGAGAAATGGTCATGCAAACTCCTCTGATTTCCCATTTCAAAGTCAGTCATGATGTCAGTAGACTGAAAATTGAGGTATTCTCGGCATAAGAAATCAAGAACCTCATCATACGCCCCCGCTGTTTTTCGGGTCATGAATGCGTGCACAAAAAGGAATACGTATTTAAAAAAATAATAAGAATAAAATCTTGCTATCGCGATCAAAGGGAAAAAACGCTGACGTAATGCTTTGGTGAGCCGCCTTCAAAATAACTTCGAAAGTTCCATCTAAGAAGATTGATTTCATATCCGCCATAAAATGCTTAATCATATAACATGATTCGAAAATCTAAGTATTCCACACAGGTAGAATGCCATGTAAAAAAAGATTACGATTAAGAATGTTCGTATCATACCTGTATTTTTCCGCTTTGGGATCCTTGTTTAGCGCTTGAACAAGGCCTTCAAAAGTATTGACACTGTTAGGTTCGTTCCTTTCCATGGCGCGGTGCATCATTGAACGACAACTTGGGAACGATACACCCATCACATTTTGGCTAAATTTGTTTTAACGGGGTATATGGTCAGTAAAATACAGTATCGTTAATTATGGATGTAATTAATACAAGAACGAAAAATTGCTAGGCTTCAATGTGCTAAGATAGTACAGCTGGCAGAAGGTGCTAAGGCCTCTTTCTCTATTCCATATATATGATTCTAGTTGGCGGAAGAGAATATAGACCTCCGTATACCGATAAGATTATCGGTATACGGTGGTACTGTGAGGAGGAGGGGGGTCATTTCTTCCCCCTTTTCGTTCTTCTCTCTCTAGGTCGTGCCGTGCCATAGGGGGGAAATATGGTGGGAAGGAGGGGGGGCATAACCATTGTCATACCCCCTAGTGGTGGCGGGTGATCTGGTTGATTATTACTAACTGCCAATTGTGTATCGTGCCTGAGGGGGTGGGGGATTGGGAGGAATTGATAACGTCACGTGTCACGTGATGGTGTGCGGGAATTTTGATTTTATTTTTAGTGTATTGGTATGACGTCACGTAATTTATTGGTGTAGAAGGCATTCAGTGTCCATAGTGGTATTATTTTGGTGTATCTTTAGGATATTGTGTACATTTAGGGGTTGATTTCTTGGTAATTCTATAGGTTCAATAGGCCTTTTCTATACACACCCTTCCCGTAATGATGTACGATTTTGAGGTCTCCATGGATGTTTATGTCATACTAAAGAACTAGATTAGGTTTACATTGCAAAAGATACAAATTAAGCTACGACGCGGTTCTAATTGTACTCATGTTTTGTATTGCTATTATTAGGTGTATCTTTAGGATATTGTGTACAGTTAGGTTATAATTTACGGGTAATTCTATATGTTCAATAGACCCTTTCTACACACACCCATCCTTTAATGCTACTCTCTGTATGATTTTAAGGTCTCTCCATGTATGCCTATGTTATACTAAAGAACTAGTTTTAAGTGAGATATGGTTTACATTGCCAATTACAGTTAGAAATGAAGCTACGATGCGGTTCTAGGTGTTCTCTTGTTTTGTATTGGTTAGAAAACGAGTTACTGGGTTAAAACGATACATTTTAGTATCAAAAAAGAAGAAATACGGCAGTTTTTACACAACTTGGTAGCTGGTAATTAGTTAAAATGAACAAATATTACTAAAAAGTCAGAAAATTAGGTTCACATTAGTTTTAATACGATTTGGTAGTTGATGAGTAGTTAAAATGCTGATCCAAACAAAAGTATACTCAAATATAGCTTGACTGTTTCGTATATTTTCTATTTAGCACACATTTTAAGTGACATTTTAACCAAAAAAGAATTACATATACCGCAACACATGATTTGTTACAAACCTTGTCAACAACCTTTCTCTCCAGAGTTCGGAAGTGAAATGACTCTCTATAGTTTTCAAAATTCCCTTTTGGACACCCAACAGGTATATATTATATGACATTAAGGGGGAGGATGAGGTAGAACTTGATTCATAACATAAGAATTTATCCCCATCTGTTTCTATTTATACGTAAACACGTTCAAACGTGTCTAAAGGGCTTGGGGGGTGGCAGTGCCACTAGATTCCTTGCATTGCTATCAATGTAATTTATTTTTCATTAATTGGACCACCCACCAGGTTTTATTGAAGGGGGGGGTTAAACCTTTATCCCCATCTAGTTTTTATTTATATGTAAACATGTCCAGGCGTGTCTTAATGGCTTTTGGGGGGGGGGTCGAACCATTTGTATTGAATCAATGGAATTTATATTTAGAGTGATTTATAACTCACACAAATGTGTTAGGTCCAAGTTTATGTCATTGAGGGGGGCGGTGACACATCCTACAAGGGGGTTCAAGGATTTAATTGATTACAGGTGGTTGCCCCGAGTGCATTATTAGGACAAGTCTCAACAAGTTTAAGATGTTTCCGTTGCGTCAACAGAAAGGCAATATATCATTAAACCGAAACATTAACCTAAACGTACTATATTTATCAAAATTATTGGCAACGTAATCAAAAATTTGTGGAAAACGTAAAACGGTATTGAAAGAAGCATCATTCACAACGCATTTCGTGTTAGAAGTAAAATACAATCGAAACTTTTTTGATCAACTACGATACAATTGACCGACACGAAAACGATAATTTAAAATTCCTAAAATCCCATAGGAATACATGGGGAAATGAATAATCCACCGAAACGAAAACAGTCATGTACATTGCATTTTAGCAACACGAAACGAGTCATTTGAAAAACATTTCAAATTATTAAAAACGTTTCGATAGATTTTAGCTAAATTTATTAAAATTTCACCAAAAACACTTTTGATTTAGCAAAATTCCACCAATTTTTTTCTATTTAAATAAAAATTTGTTACCTCTTCGCAGAAACTAGTATAGCAACCTTTTACTATAACTAAGACTAAACTAATTAACCAAAATATTTCTAAGGAAACGTCAATCAATTCGAGCACGAGTATTGTATATGTTTACAATGCCGAATCATTTACATAGTTTCACACTAGAATTTCACTGCTATTTACACTCTTCTAGGGAAAAACACAGATTTTAACTAACACCTTTAGAAAAGACATACATCCCTATATACTAAAACAGAATACACGACCAGCGAAAAGGTCAAAGTACAACACAGAGTGTCATTTAGCTAATGCCAGTGCATGAATCGTGGATTTCTTGAAATAGAAGGAAATATTGTACGCAACATTTTTCTAACATATAAAAATGCTTATTTGGGTTTCCTAAATTCCCCAAAGAATTGCATACAAAATTTGAAAAAGTACTGACTTCAGTTAATCCAACTCACTTAGTTTCTTTAGTTGCCTTAAAATGTCGAAACGAGTCATTTGAAAAACAGTTCACATGACTAAAAACGTTGCGATGATTTTCGCGATATTTATCAAAATGATTCGTTGAAAAGCATATTTTCATTTATTTCAGAATCATTAATTTCAATACATAACTAGATGGTGTTGCAGACTTAAGGAATTTAATTTTCTATACCTCAAAACTAGCTTTACTCTTATCGTTGCAATTTATTTAGTTATTTATTTAATAAGGCTCGACGGATAGGGTCGTGAAGCCGCCAGGGCTTGGGTACGACCCCTCCCCCCTCCATGGCACAAGAGTCTAGATACAATACGAGAGTATATACAAACGGGGAATATTACAAATAGAAACATAGAAATGAACTAGCAAAAGAGAGAAATCTTACGAAATGGTTAAGTTTAAACATTCTGTTACGTCATAAAAAATGTTCCTTAATAATACATTTGAATATCATGAAAAATACTGGTTTTTACAGCAATAGTCGCAAAATTTGACGCCTGCATTGACTATATTTAATATTGAATATGATAACACTAGTGTTAGGGTCGCTTATTCTTGAGATGTTCAGACTTTAGGGTGGTGCTTCCCTCGTTTGTTGTCTGATGATCATAGATTTTTTAGATAGATTGGAATTTATTGTCCTTTCTTTAATTGAACCACCCACCTGCTTTTATGAGGGTTAGGGGGAAGAGGTTGAACTTGATCCATAACAAAAGGATTTATCCCTATCCGATTTTATTTTTACTATAAAGACGGGTCTTAATGGGTTTAGGGGCATGGCCGAACCATTTGTATTGTTATGAATGGAATTTATGTTGTGATTTATTGCTTTGTTAGTTGGTGACTCTTCCTACCACGAAACATTTGATTCGAGGGGTTTGCCCCGATGCCATTATCCTGACAAGTCTCTACATGTTTAAGATATTTTTGGTGCGCTAACCGAAACCAGGAAAATATATGAGTATTTTTCCAGAACTATAGACTAGGAGACTAATTTCGTTCTTTTTTAAAGGAAATAACGCTCTTTGATCATCTTTAACGTAGCAAATAATGTAACAAAGCTATCCTAAATATCCGCCATTTTACCTTCAATCTGGCAGCTAAATCAAAAACTTTCAGTGCTTACATCTCAAGTAAACGCTGTATCAATCTAGGATTAATCAAAGCATTTGTTAAAAAACAGTACATTTTTTAACCTTTTTATCGCAAACCATACAATATATTGTGATTTTCCCGCTCGATGAAGTCTCTTAAGCCGATATTAAATAGTTGGGGGTTCAACATTGTTAACAAGTTGGGTCGAGTAAAACATTTCTTGTCAGATATTTACGCCTATACAGTACTTTGATGAGATTAAGATTGATTTTGCAGAAAAATCATGCTCAAATCCTTTTGTTTCTCACAAAGTCTTTAATCTTTTTAGTGGGATTAACAGGTGTATTCAATTAGGGTTTACAAATAAACGTTAGAAGAAGAAACGTTGTTCTGTGCCGTTTTTATTACAGAATGATAAACTATACGTCCACATGATACAAGTTTATATGCGCTAATATTTTTAAAATTCGGTGCTTTAAATCTTTAAGCTCTTAATAATCCCTTTTCAGACAGATCCATATTTTCATTTTGGAGCACCAGAATTCTTTGTCCATATAGGACCAAATTGCTCTGGGTTTAGCTTTCTTTATTTACAAACCTTTCACAATCAATTGTGTCCCTTTTAAAGGTACTACAGTCTATCACTACACTGGCCAGTAGCGAAAATTATCTTTGTACTCTGAAATCATCCCAATCAATCTCAATTATTATACACATTTACGCCTTTTGTTATACGAGTTTTGTATACACATCGGTGGAGAAAGGTCTTTTGTTATAATCCATGCGAAAGACGCCTAATGTTTGCTACTCGACTTGTTTTTAGAATTTCATTCCTTTGATAAACCTTTCCATAACGAATACTAGCTCAGTGGCCACTGTCACTTCTATAAAATTTTAGAAATTTAGCCTCTTAAGGAATTAAATACGTTATATTTAAATGTCTAGTTGCTAGCTGGTTGATGAAATATTTTATTGCCTATTCCGTAAACATGTTCAGGCAAGGGCTTTGGGGGTTGGTCGAACCATTTGTTATCATTGGAATTTACTTTTAGAGTGATTCATTGCTTTTCTAATTGAGTAGGCCTTTTTCTTGCCTACACAATCATAGTATTATTCATGACGGCGAGAATATCTTGTCATAGGTTAGCATTTTTTTGAAAAGTGTACAATGTGAAGATAACAAAGGATATTTTCACAATTGAGAATCTCCAGAAACACTTTACACACCATGTTTTTTATTTATTGCCCCAATAAAATTGTCCCTTATTTGCGGTGTTTGTAACAAAATTCTATTTATAGGCCACTCTTTTCTTGACAATTTATTTGATATAAAGCAAAGCCCGCGTTCTTTTGTTATAAAATCGGTAAACTTTTAACAGGCATGGGTCCGAAATGCATTGTGAGAAAACATCTGGTGACTGATAAACAATAAATCAGGACATTGTTAAATGATTGAGGAATGTGGGCGTGTCTATTAAGAAATTTCGTTAGCTCAAGGTAGCATTTTTTGAAAAATGTACAATGATTTTATGACCTATTAGAAAAATTCGGAGCGTTATTATTTAACAGACGTGAAGATAACAAAGGATATTATCACATTTGAGAATTACTTGAAACTTTTTACACACCCTGTTTTTTATTTATTACCCCAATAAAATTGTCCCTTATTTGCTGTGTTTGTAACAAAATTCTATTTATAGACCACTCTTTTGTGGACAAATTTTTTGACATAATGCAAATCCAA
Source organism: Phalangium opilio (assembly GCF_054372755.1). NCBI lineage: Eukaryota > Metazoa > Arthropoda > Arachnida > Opiliones > Phalangiidae > Phalangium > Phalangium opilio. Next base: position 4,054,426 of record NW_028324163.1, read on the forward strand.
CGTTCTTTTGTTATAAAATCGGTAAACTATTAACAAGCGTGTGTCAGAAATGCATTGAGAGCAAAACATCTGGTGACTGATAAGCAATAAATCAGGCTATTGTTAAATGATTGAGGAATGTGGGCGTGTCTATTAAGAAATTTAGTATAAAAGCGGCTGAGGAAATGATCAAAATACACAGTCCATCTTCAAACACCGAAAGTTAAACATGGATCTTGAAACTCTCCGTACAACTTTGAACGAACTCACTATAAATAGACCCTGGCCGTTACGTTTAATATACGAGTTTTATTTCTTCCTATGCGCCTATCTGCGAATAGATCCTTGCAAACCTCGCAAAAATCTTTGGCGTACCAAAGATTTTCGCAAGGATTGCAGCCTCGCAGCCAATCAGAGGTATCCTGGTTGACGCAGACGCCGTGTATTCGAGATATTTTCACGAAAATAAATATGTCTCCGGTTAATATGCCTAGTGTTTCTCGTAAACGAGTGGAAATCAACAATTATTTTCGTTTTTATTAATAAATCACCTTAATAGAAAATGCACGAGAAGAAGGATATGGGTTCGCGAAGTTTTTGCAGAGAGAAAGAGTTGGTAATTACCATCATTTAATTCCAAAACTTCAGTTATATAAAGAGCTTTATGATGATTCCCTATATATTCAATATTGTTGACTAACCCCCTTCTCAGTTTGATTATTTATTAAGGTCTAAAGTTAACCCGGATATAATATTCAGCCATTGAAGCTCTCGGATATGCTGCGAAGTTTGTCAAAACGAGGGCGTATACCTTAGCGAATTTCTATAGTGTAAACGATCCGAGCGAAGCGACGTACCGCGCGCGCGAGCGTTACGTAGTGTGGACTAACCTTTAGAGTTACTGACGATCCAATCGATAGTGTATGTACCGTAACCAAATGCGTTCTTAGTAAGTACAGGCCTACAGATTACGTCCAAATTACTTTAAAGAGTGCGGCAAATATTTGTAGGTCCGAACTAGAATTCTCTTTTAGAAGAGCAGATCAAGTCGACCCCAATATTCTTTTTGACCAGCTTAGTGTTATGCTTTATGATGACGAAATGGAAGCATTTTTCCTAGGTCCTGTTAAAATTATTTTTAGCATTGTACGATTGCCTGAGGGTCAAGGGCGCTCTGTAGCCCGAGGGATAAAACCTTTTAATCTATTTTGCAAAGATAGACGAGGTATTGTACGCATAGTCAGTTCTGATAACCTCTGTTTAGCCAGATCCCTTTGTGTGGCTATAGCCCATAGAGCTTGTGTTGACGATACAACCGAAGACAAGACGCTAAAATCCGATATGCCACTATATCTAAAATAGATCCAAAGGGCACACTGCAAAGAAATGAGGTTTAGATTTATGTTATAAGGCCGACGTAAGAGCTAGTGAGTGTGGGACGGCTGAGTCTTTTCAAAAGTTCAAAATTTATTTAAATAAATATTCGATTTTCGTGTACAAATTTGAAAATAGTGTTCCTATCTTAATTTTAGGTGAAAACGATCCCGATGATACTAGGCCCCGCCTCTATTTACTAAAGGAAAATAACCATTACTACAAAATTAAAACCACTTTTTAATCACGACCGATTCTGTGAAAAATGTCTCGTACCTTATTGGCGAATACAGTCCCATAAATGTAATGACTTGTTTTAGTTGCATGAGACCCACTATAGTACAGTCAATCTGGGGTTTGACCCGGAACAAATTGCGATAGTTTTGAAATTGGGGACTCTTGTAGAACTTGAAGCGCTCTTTCACATGGTGCAATCTCCCCCAATCAGCAACTTGAGGAAAATCCGCCATCTTGAAAAATGGCCGCCAAAATTACTAAAGTTCTACGTAACTTTGGCTGTAATTATCGGATTGAATCCCAAAAAATCTTATAGTGTAGCTTAAGACATTCCACACGATGTACCTTATATTCATTTTTAGCGTTAAACCAACCGGAAGCTGACAAACATGCATTAAAACCGGCTAAATTGATAAATTTCGTGAAATGCAAGTTTCTACCGAAAGAATTTAAAGATTTCTTTAAAATTTCGCTGTTCAAATAGTAGGAAGCGCTCTTCTAAGACTTTTTGTCGATCCTACGATTAAAGAGGGCTAAAAGTGTCCGCCATCTTGAAAAATGGCCGCCCAATTACGCTAAATTGATCATAACTCGTGATCTAATCATCCAATTCACAATTATACTTTTTTTTAATTACTTGATAAGATTGATTTATTTTGTGAAGAAAAGGATGATAACATTCGATTATGAGTGCAGGTGTACTCTGTATTGGGACGTCAATGGCTATTAGTTCCAGCTCCAGTTAAAGTTAATGTTAGGAGGGAAAGATGGCGCTAGAGTGTAATTACGAATTTTAAAGCTCATGAATGAGAACTGAAAATTCATTTCAAAGTAAATTATTTATTTAAAACAATTTGTTATTATGAAAATTAGTTATATTATTTAAAATATCAATTAAAATTAAACAACGGTGCAAAAAATGAAACAATTTGAGGTATGAAACGTGTGAATTGGATGATTGGATCACGAGTTATGATCATTTTAGCGTAATTGGGCGGCCATTTTTCAAGATGGACACTTTTAGCCCTCTTTAATCGTAGGATAGACAAAAAGTCTTAGAAGAGCGCTTCCTACTATTTGAACAGCGAAATTTTAAAGAAATCTTTAATTACTTTCGGTAGAAACTTTGCATTTCACGAAATTTATCAATTTAGCCGGTTTTAATGCATGTTTGCCAGCTTCCGGTTGGTTTAACGCTAAAAATTAATATAAGGTAAATCGTGTGGAATGTCTTAAGCTACACTATAAGATTTTTTATGATTCAATCCGATAATTACAGCCAAAGTTACGTAGCACTTTAGTAATTTTGGCGGCCATTTTTCAAGATGGCGGATTTTCCTCAAGTTGCTGATTGGGGGAGATTGCACCAAGTGAAAGAGCGCTTCAAGTTCTATAAAAGTCCCCAATTTCAAAACTATCGCAATTTGTTTCGGGTAAGGCCCTTTTTTTAGCTAGATTGACTGTACTACTATCTGTCAAGGCCCCAAGATAGCTTGTGGGTTTTGTTTGCGAAAATTCTTAGGCGCTGATTGCTATCAAAGCCACTTAGCATCTTCCAGCAGTAAAAAGCCGCTATGTGAGCGTCTTTTTCATTGTAAAGACTGTTTAAATATTATTGATTTCTCCCGAAGAACCGAAACGCATACGTGTGGGGAGATATTTTGTAAGAAATATCAGCCCAGCAATCACTTATGTTATATCCAGGTTATCCAAGATAAACCTCTGAAAGTGTCATCCGTTAAAAAGCCTAGGCCTAATCAGCCTAACCTTATGTATATTTTCTTTGACTTAGAATTCCTACAAACGAAGATGTGTCAGGAAAAGTTAGGAGCCTATGAACACCAGGCTATCCTGTTAGTCAGTATAACCGTGTGTGAGCATTGTATAGATGAAACGTCCTTAACTTTTAACTGTATTATGTGTAGTCAGTTTGGTAAGCGTAAACAACAATTTTCAGGCGGTAATCAAATAGCTTTATTTTTAGATTATTTAATGCAATTGCATGCCGTAAAGAACGTCATCATACTGTCACATTTTGGAAGTAATTATGATAATCAGTTACTAATTAGAGAAATCATTAATAGGGATGAAAAATTCGTTCCATCTTTGAAAATTAACGGAACTCGAATTTTAGAAATGAAATTGTTTAACTTGTTATTTCTGGATTCTTATAATTTCATCCCCGTAGCTTTAGCAAAGTTTTCCGCTACTTTTGGTATACCCAACGCAGTGAAAGGGTATTTTCCGCATTTTTTATTCAATGTAATAGAACATAATTTTGATGTAAATAGACCGAATGAAACCAACTGTTATAGAAAGTAATCTGCCCCCTATCGAAGCGTATGGTTGTCAATATTTTACAAGGAACAATTTAGATGCCTTCTTAAAATGGCATTGCTCCGAAGACAGTAAAGGTAAAGGTTTCGACTTCGTGAAGGAACTAAATTATTACCGTGAGAACGACACGGTTTTACTATTCCTAGGATGTATAACATTTCGTACCCTACTCTTTAAAGTAACTGGTGTAGATCCATTTAATTGCGGCGCAATTACTCTTCCTGGCGTTTGCTCTTACGTATTTCGCAGAAATTATCTTAAACCTGATACTATAGGCATCATACCCGCTAATTATTATAGACTTAGCGAAAATCAGTCGATAGGGGCTAATGGTTAGAGTGGACCGCCCAAAAAAGAAATATATATATAGCCATTCTTCCTTTAAAGGTAAAGAAACCAGAATACAAAAACTCAAAGTAGACGGATTTTGTGAAATCAACAAGGAAATATTCGAGTACTGGGGGTGTTTCTATCATGGGTGTAAAGTACACTTTCCCTTAAACAGAAACAAGCCTTTGCACGGAGGCCCAGCACAGACTTTGAATTCTAGATATATTAGTAGCATGAACATGTTAGCCAAATTTGAATCCCTCAATTATAGAGTAAATGTCAAATGGGAGTGCGACTGGCAGAAAGAAAAAGTAAATAAACCCGAAATGATAGAGTTTTTAAAATGTAACGATATACGGCAAAAAATAGCGAAAAGATTAGACCCCCGTGATGCATTCTTCGGAGGAAGATGTTGCGCAACAAAATTATACCATAAAACAGAAGGATCAGAGCGCATTCATTACGTCGATTTCACAAGTTTATACCCTTTCATTAACAAAACCTCTAAGATACCTATAAGACATCCTGAAATCATATTAGACAACTTTCCAGACATATTTTCGTTTGATGGTCTTCTAAAATGCGACGTATTACCGGCCCAAAACCTGATTCACCCCGTTCTGCCCGCTCGTATTAATGGAAAATTAACATTTCCGTTATGCTACACATGTTGTAAAACCCAGTTTCAAGGTGATTGCGAACATACTCCTGAACAAAGAGAATTACGAGGCACATGGGTAGTCGACGAGTTACGTCATGCAGTAGAGAACGGATACACAATCACACGAATGTACGAGGCGTGGTCATACAAAGTGACACAGTACGACCTTAAAACAAAGCAAGGAGGACTGTTTAAAGATTACGTTAATACCTTTTTAGAGTATAAAGCCCAAGCTAGTGGCTTCCCAGCAGATTGCGTGAACCAAAGAGACAAAGAGAACCATATCGAAAGCTTCAAAGACGAAGAGGGTGTAAAACTAGATATCACTAAAGTAGAGAAAAAATGAAGGCCTGAGATGCCTTAGCAAACTTATGCTTAACTCTTTTTGGGGTAAATTTGGCCAAAAAACAAGACACACCTCTACTGAATTGATCAAAGATGCCCACAAATTATACGGCATAATATTAAATCCTGATATAGAGGTTAAAAGTCTATTAACAATTAACGAAAACACAGTACTCGTAAAATACGAACACATTCTCGAAAACGAGATCATACGCAAACATACAAACGTAGTTATCGCTTGTTACACTACAGCTATGGCGCGATTACATTTATTAAAGCACCTTGAATTAATCGGTGAACTTTTTTTTATTATGACACGGATAGTTTAGTGTACCTCTCACCAGACGGCGCTCATTTGCTACCCACAGGCGATTATTTGGGGCAACTTAAAAATGAGTTAGAACCTTATGGACAAGATGCGTATATTTGTGAATGGGGGAGTGCTGGACCCAAGAACTATTCTATGGACATTCTCGACCCTAAAACCGGCATTAAAACCAACATTATTAAAGTTAAAGGATTTTATTTAAACGCCTCTACTGAAAATTATATAAATTTCGAAACAATGAAGAAACTACTGGGAGTAAACAATGAAGGTGAACCTCTACTGAACTCGGTTCAAGTCCCTATTGGCCCACAAATCAGACGTCTTCCAGATCATACTCTGATCACTATCACTCAGACTAAAACATATCAGGTCGTAATGGATAAAGTTAGAATTCTACCCGATTATAAAACTACCCCATACGGTTATATTAAATAGAATCATTGACTTTTTTAACATAACTTACTTGTATATATTTTAGACACCCAGTATCAGTATTTTAATTAATATTTAAAGTATAATTTTTGGTAATATTTTTGTATTTTAACTATTAGCATGTAACAACATTTTAACAAATGCGCAGCGATTTTAGTAATATTCATGCATTTAAGCGTATTTCAGTAATTTAGTCTGTAAAATTCTTATGGAAAACATTTTTTGTCTATCGCATGAGAAGTTTAGTTTAATAGTATAAAACCTAGTATTTGTATTTATTCACAAAATCGTAACCATTATAATTTGTTAAGAGTACCAAAGGTACATGTTTATTTCAATATATATGCTCAATCATCTTGTAGTCAGTAACATAATATTGCTATATTTTCTTACGTGTTTATGCAAAATATATGCACTTAATAATCTCTCTTGTAGCAGAAGAAAATAGGGGAAGTGGGTAGCTTGGGCAACTTCGCGAGGCGTCCCGTTTACGGATTTTTCGCGCCATTTCCCTTCCCGTGGGGGTGAAGAGAGATAGGATTTTTACGCGCATTAACACACGAGTGACGTAATTCTGTGGACAGTACGGTCCTACGCCTTCCAACTGACTAGACGCGTCTGCTAGAGGCAGTGAGGCACTCAGGCAGAATGGCAGAGGCTGGAATCGAGTGGTAAGTACTAAATTCATAACTTATTTTAAAATATGTCTTTATTTTTAAATACAATGGTATTTCTAAGTTCCAGGGAAAAAATTAACTTGTCCGAAGTTTTAAACTGTGATAGGGAAGAGTTCAAAGTAATAAAGTTGTATCCAAGTTGTTGTAGTTTGATTTTTAACATTGGGATTGGTTTGGGTAGATCTTACTTTTCCTTTCAACACAGCCTGAGTTTTCTTATCGGTAGTTTCCTTGTACGTTAAATCACACTGCGTATTCTTAACGACATTCATTTTATTAAATAACCGAATTTTCGTCCTTAATTAAACCAATATCCGCATTAACCCGTTGCCTGACGTAACCCTAACTCAAACTGAAGCACAGCAGAAATATAAGCAGACTACACAAGTTAGTTCCACAGTTCGCTACATGGTGGCGTTCGCAATGAAATCTGGTACTATTTTATGCTTCGCGCCGATTGGCCAGATTCAAATTTTAAGGGTGGTAGGGGAATCGACCATTGTAAGTGAGAATCACTGGACGACTTGTATGGCTCAAGGCTACGGCTACCCACTTCCCCTATTTTCTTCTGCTTGTAGTAATATAATATTGCTATATTTTCTATAAAGGTACATGTAAATATATGCGCTTAATAATCTCGCATGTAGTAATATTGCTATATTTTCTATGATTGTATATGAAAATGTTTAGGTGCTTAATCATCTTGTACTACCATTTTTTTAAGTAGTATTAATTATGCATTTTAGTCTATTAGTATAAAAAATCAGTATTGTATTTGTATTAATTTTCCATTTTAGTCTATTGTTTTGCTATCAAAACCAATGTAATTTTTATTTTTTGATGATGTTTTTAGCATGTATGAAAAAATATATTGTTCAGTCAATCCTATGAGGCTTTTTAGTTTAATAACTACCTAATTGTGCTTATTCGCCAAATCGAATCAAAATCTATGTAAATCGTATTTTCTCATGTTTTTTTAGTAATATTTTGCATTTTAGTAAATTTGTTCGTTATCAAAACTAGCGTAAAACGCAGTTTCTGACTTTTTAGCAGTATTTCTTCATTTTAACTTCTAATCAACTACCAAATTGTGTAAAAACTGTCGTAATTCCCCTTTTAAGATATTAAAATGCACTATTGTTTTAAACCTGTATTTCGTTTACTAACTATAACACCCTTCCGAATTACCTCGTCGTAGCTTAATTTTCAATAAAGTTCTTTAGTATAACATAAGCCTACATGGAGAGACCTTAAAATCATACACAGAACAGCATTACAGGATGGTGTAGAAAGGGCCTACTGAACCTATATAAATCATGCCCTAAATGAACGTAATATAATAAAGATACACCTAATAATAACAATACAAAACATGATTACACCTAGAACCGCGTGTAATTTGTACCCTTTTTCAATGTAAACCATATCTCAATTAAGACTAGTTTTTTAGTATAACATAAGCCTACATGGAGAGACCTCAAAATCATAAAGAGAATAGCATTACAGGATGGTGTAGAAAGGGTTTACTTGAACTTATAGAATTACCAATAAATCATATCCTAAATGTACACAATATCCTAAAGATACACCTAATAATAACAATACAAAACATGAGTACACCTAGAACATCATCCTAGTTTAGTTTGTACCTTTTGTAATGTAAACCTTATCTCACTTAAATCTAGTTCTTTAGTATAACATAATCATACATGGAGATACCTTAAAATCATACAATGAACAACATTACCGGCAGGGTAGGTGCAGAAAGGGTCTACTGAACATATAGAATTACCAAGAAATCATCCACTAAATGTATACAGTAGCCTAAAGATGCACCAAAATAATAACACTATGGACGATGAATGCCTTCACCAAGTCACATGACGTCATACCAAAACACTAAAAATAAATTCAAATTTCCCGCCAACAAACAACATCACGTGACACGTGACGTTGTCAATTCCTCCCAACCCCCCACCCCCTCAGGCATGATACACACTTGGCAAATAGTAATAATCAACCAGATCTCCCGCCACAACTAGGGGTCATGACAATGGTTATGCCCCCCACCCCACCCCTCAAGCACGGCACAACCTAGAGGAAAGACATAGATAGAAAAGGGGGGCAACAAATGGGGTGGGGGTAAACGCCTAGGGCTCCATATATGCCGCCTTTATACGGACATCTTGTCCGTATACTGGCAGCTATACTCTCTGTAAAGTCTTAACCACCTTATTTGGCCACTGTGTAGCCATTTGCCTATTTAAGTTTTCAATGCACTTGAACACGTTTCGTAAAAAAAGTATGAAAAAAAGCTTAAAAAGGCTTCAGCTCATTGACCACAGCTCTTCTTTCGACGTGGGGCACTTTTGGCAAGTGACGTAGTCACGTAAAACAAGTGCGCTCACATCGCTTCGTGTTGATTTGGGAACTAGCGTGAAAAAATCGGTTGTTGCGCCGTCTTCTGGTTGCCTGTTGTGTTTTAAGGCTAACGCATAAACGGGGCTTATGTGTGATCACAATCGTTTCAACGAAAATTTAAAGAAATATAAAAATGGATGTTTTACTCGAAAACGTAACCATTGTCATGTTCATTGAGACGTTTCATATTTATTTTTTTAGGCCTATATTGCTCATGCTAACAAAGTAACAATCTGATTTCATTGCGTATTTTTTTTTAGCATAGAACTGTTGAAGTATAACGAGGTGAAGCCCATTGTCCGTAAAGTTCACGGAAAAAGTGACTCCTACAGTGGAGTCGTTATATTAAGAGCCCTGATATTCGATGTAAGATTTTCCAATTCCTAAAAAAAAACTAAGGGAATCTTTAGGGTACTGCGATGATACTTTGAGATTTGAGAGGAGTTTGTATCAATGTTTGACATTTTATATAGACGACCTGCACTTTCGATTGATACCACTTACCAGTACCGATGAAAGCTTACTAACTGATAATTTTCTATATTTTTATCAAATAGTTATGCGATTTTCCGTTGATATTGCTCAGCGCACAACCGCGTTATTTAGCACGTCTTCACATATCATCTCCCGTTCGAGCTTCAGCAACGAGTATAGTGACGACTGTGAAGGTCGTCAACGACGCCGATGGTGCTCGTTTATGGATACAAGGCTTCGATACAGCTATTTGGTTCGATATATACTCGATAAAAAATCGAAAAATATTCTAAAAATATTATTTAAATACTAGATGGTTGGCAGTTTCGTACTTCCCTCCGAAGGAGTTTTTTATGAACTTCTGGCAATATGAATAGTGCGCAGTAAAGAAACACTGATATTATCAGACTGAGACGAACTACTGGAATGACTCCCAAACTTTCCCTCTTAGTTACATCGAAATAGTCTATTGTGGGGGAAGTGGTCTTTCTGATTGAGAGTGGTGCAGCCAGCGCCCTTTTACGACGAAACATTTTACACTACATTAGATAAATTAAAAAAGAAAAAATCTTTTTCTCACGGACGTTTTTGGCAATTCAGTTCCTCCAACTTCTATTTATACGATCAAACTAGTCTGTCAAAAGTTGCCCCGAAACTTAATGGAATTCTAATCTAAACAGATTCAAATAATTTTGGAAAGCGCTCCGTCTTTTTACGATGTGGCTGGCTATTCTTCTCATTCGCATTTTTAAAATTCTACTCATCCGCACTCAAGAGCGAAATGCTAATCGACAATTCGAAGTACGTATGAGCAGTTCCCTTATGAGCGGATTTCATAATAGCGGTCCTCATAACAACAGTTCTCTAAATAGCGGTTCCCGAAATGGCAGTTAACCCATTACAGCAATTACCGATACAGCGGTTCTCGTAAAAGCAGCGTACCGTTACAGCAGTTCTCTACAGAGCGGAAAAACAGATATGCGAAAAACTATAGTTGTTTATTATGGTGTAAGGTGGCCCAGCTGGGTTATATGAACTCAAGAAGAACATAGATAATTTGATTATGTAAAAGTTGATTATTTCAACTAAATATTATTAGATCAGGTTAGATTAGGTTTTGTTTCGTTTGGTTAGACTTAGGTTAGTAATATTTTGGAAATGGTGCAACAATGTTACGCCTTTTCCAAAAAACTAATGTTTACAGTTATCTACTTCCGAAATAAAATAACCTTTCTCGAATTATAATATGCCTTTTCCAAAAAATAACTGTTTACATTATCTACTTCCAAAATAAAATAACCTTTCTCGAATTATAATATGTCTTTTCCAAATTATTGTAAACTGATAACAGCCAGAAGAACAGTACAATATTTAAATGTACTTTTTAAAAAAAATCATAAACACGATCCGTTAGTAGGTCACATTCATAGATATAATAAAAGGGTAGATACACAATTCAATGGGAGGTCGACGTGGAAGGGGCAACGAGCAGACAGCCGCTATTTTCTGGGGGTAGCCGTATAAAACGCCATCTATCGGGAACTTTCGAAACTAAATTAAAGGATGAGCTTAGAGTATTGGCACTCTATGTTAACTCCCTATAGGGCATAATAAGTCAAACCCTCGGAGATGCCATTACTCCATTTTATACGAGCTAAGAGCAGAAAAACCTATTTTATAAATTTTACACCTGTAAAATCTTTTTAAAAACACTTGGAACTTGTATTTCTACTTACTTTCGAGGAAATACCACCGTTTTCTGAAGGTAAGAGTCTTTTTTTATACATTTATTAGTAATAAAAACATTTAAGGCGAGCTAAGCCTTGGTCTTGTAAAACACGGCAGATTAGTGATTAGCGTTGTTTTCAGCGTTGAAAAACGTTATTTTATCATGTTAAAAAACGTTAGCAACGTTTTAAGGTACTGATATTTAAATATCCGGACATTAAACTGTTACATATTCTTAAAATAAGAGTCGAAAATGGTGCCCACCATAACAAACTTTGTTAAGTGTGTGTCTCTATATTTAAAGGCATAAAACAAAATATAACATAAACGTTTTTATTTACTTATTTATGTAACAATCATGGCTTCAACTCATGTTTGCTGCGTTCAAACTGTAGGTGTAAAGAACGTTTTCCTTCTTACCACAACTTTCCGAAAGAGACTGCCACTAGAAAGAAGTGGATTAATTCTATAACAACAGCTGTAGGACCTCTGTCCACTGATATCTCCAGTTTACGGATTTGTTCAAAACATTTTACAAAATCAGATTTCTTTCCCACCACTGGAAAGAGACTACGTAGAGCGCTCAAACCGTACGGTTCGCGATTCCATCCTAATTTGGAGATCAAATTAATGTAACCGATGAAATTATCCCTAAACTGACTCTCCGTAATTTGACTCTCGAGCAACAATCTGAAGCATTAGAAGAAATGGGAGCGTTGTCCTTTGATCATGGATTGAAGCATGAACCCGCTGCTTTTTCAAATATTCAGGCACCACATCAATACCCAGTGTCACACCTCTGTGGGTTTGATTGTTAATCCACAATTTTGCTTCCTTGGAGCAAGCCCCGATTGCCTTATACTGGTTGAGGACTAGCTGTACTTAGTAGAGATCAAATGCCCTTACACTATTTTCAAGAATAAAGAAACTATCAGAGGAAAAGCAGCTTCGGGTAACTTTTACCTTTACATTGACGAAGAAACGGATGAACTGCAACGTCTATCATCAGATTCAGGGTCAGCTTTTCGTGTGTAACGTACCCGTATGCTTTTGGGCAGTATTTGTGCCACCCGATAACATCGAAATCTTGATGATAGTGAAAGACAACCAATTCATCAATGATACCTTGATTCCAAAATTATCCTCTAAATATTTCATTAGTCTCCTAGGCATACCTCATTTTGCCATAGAAATGTTCGAAAAGCCTAAAAAATAAATTTTCCAAGTCACAAAAGTACAGCCTCTATTCTCTATGTGCAAATCAAATCTACATTATGGCCATGACCAAGGCTTAGCTCGCCTTAAATGTTTTCATTACTAATAAATGTATAAAAAAAGACTCTTACCTTCAGAAAACGGTGGTAATTCCTCGAAAGTAAGTAGAAATACAAGTTCCAAGTGTTTTTAAAAAGATTTTACAGGTGTAAAATTTATAAAATAGGTTTTTCTGCTCTTAGCTCGTATAAAATGGAGTAATGGCATCTCCGAGGGTTTGACTTATTATGCCCTATAGGGAGTTAACATAGAGTGCCAATACTCTAAGCTCATCCCTTAATTTAGTTTCGAAAGTTCCCGATAGATGGCGTTTTATACGGCTACCCCCAGAAAATAGCGGCTGTCTGCTCGTTGCCCCTTCCACGTTTTTTTCGTTAAGCCTAAGCCAGCGAAGTGGATCTAGACCCTTTATAGTTTTACTATATCTATGGCCCTACCCTAACAATTATTGTTAACTTCCACAAATGTTGATGGAAAGGAGAAACAGTGTTAGGCAGTGGAGGAAAACTTTTAAATGGGGAGAGAACTTGCAAACTACGCAGTATTCGTTCGTAGATTGTGACCCAGTGGCACACTCCGTCATTGAACCCGGGATCCTTTTGCTGCGAGGCGAAAGGGCTAAATGCTATGCCGCCCCACTCTGGTCAAACGTTTTTTAAGGCCGAGAGAAAACAAACTGACTGGGAAACTATTTATTAAGTTCAAAAGTTAAGGGAATGGCTGGTCAACTGTTTCTAAAGTTCAAGGGATAACGAAATGGCTGGACAATTGTTTCTTAAGAACCATTTCTAATGTTCGAAGGACAAAAAATAGTTGCGAGACCATTTCTTAAATTAAAAGAATAAAATTTGCCAAGGTCAATTATTAAGAATGGAACGTTACTTCATTAAAATGAATGATTAAGAATGGAATGTTACTTCACTTAAATGGATTACTAAGAATGGAACGTTACTTCATTAAAATGGATTAAAAAGAATGGATTTATGGATGAAATGGATTTATTTTAATTTTTGGGCAAGAAAATGTTTCACAAAAAAAAAGAGAAAAAAAAAATTAAAGATAAATATGATGATGAACTGATGATGCTACAAAAAAATTTTTTTGTTGTAAACAAAAAGTTTTACTTGAAACTCAGAAAAGGAATTGAGGTTGTTAGAGATATTTAAAACTTCAGGCTTTCGGGAAATTTATGACAAAAACCTGAAGCTAAATTTATTTTAATGAGCCCCAATTCAATAAAAGCTTTTAATTTTTAAATGTGGCTTAATACTTTCAAAATATTTACAATGGTGTCTCCATTGTTGGAGCTGGTTGGGACTCCCCTCCAGTCACTTTGGAGGATGGGGGTTCTTCTCCCACCACCCCCACCACCACCTCCTCCCCCACCACTTACACCTCCTCCTTCTCCTTCACCACTTCCTTCTCCCCCGTACCGCCTTCCTCCATCAAAACATCTACTATGTAACCTTTTATTAATGTACTATATATGCTTAGCCTTTAACTCTTTTGGCTGTTCAGTGTGCGATATACTTTGAGACTGAACGAATTAATTTTGGTCTTACATCCAGATAATTTCTGTCAAACAATTTCACCCAAATATCCCTCTCTAGATACTTTTATACCAATGAATATTTTTCTGCCCCATTGCCAAATATTAGTACAAAATTACTTGACACTATGAAAGCCATCACGATAAAAGGCTCTAGCTAAGACTGCTTCGCGTTAGAGCCACCTAGGAACTTAACCGGCTTTTTTAAATTCAAAAACCTTTTATTAAATTAAAAACTCGTTTTCCTTAACGAGAACTTTAACCAAGTGCATAGGAGTTTTTAGGTGGCCCCAGGAAAAGCACTCGAAAATTGTACCTTTATTTAGCGGGCACTCCCGCTTAATGTGCCCTGCCTTTCGGCAATTGTAGCAGGTTCGGACAAACCGCCACTGGCCCGAGTGACCGCCGCGTTTTTTCTGGCCTCTGCCACCGCGACCTGGACCGCGTCCACTTCCACCCGCACCTCCACGTCCTCTTTTGCCACCAACGCCATAAAAATATGCGTTGGTGACAGTGATGTTTTTGCCTTCCATTACTCGACTAAACCGACAAACAAGAAATTTCATTTTATATTGATTACTTTCTATCTAGTTTTAAATTTCACAATAAATTTAAACAGTTTAACATTAATTTTTATGAATTAGTTTCAAAAACCGTTAATAAATATTATTAACCATTAAAAATACAGTTCAAAACATACTTACGAGGTTAGCAAACAAGGGTAAAGGGTGTGAGACAGAAAAAACAAATATATTCCCGCCAAAAATTCCCGCCCTAGGAACAGTAACATGGAGCAATTAAACTACGGGGAGTGAAGACTTTATTTCACAGCAACATTTCCACCTATATTTCTCCATGCTACTACAACAGACTCCAGAAGGCGGTAATTTTTTTTTGTTTGTTTTTGGGCGGGAATTACTCGTTTACTCTAGTATTAGCAGTTTACCAACTCGTTCTCTTATAATTCTCAAGACTTGTAACAATTTCAATTGCCACGAATCTTAAATATTAAGATTTAAAAGGTTTTATATAATCTAGTAATTAATTACCTTTGCTTTTTAATGTACCGATTGTAACAATAACTTTTATTCTGATTCCAGATTGTGAAACTATTCACTCTTTGCCTTAATTCTTAGGATTCACTTTCCCTTGTAATTACATTTATTATTATTATTATTCAAACTGTATCTTTTTTTTCTTTTTACGATTTGCAATTCTGTCAGAGTTTTTTTTGACACTGGGTTCTTCCTGTGCGCCCAAAAGGTTCTCTGTGCCTTTTACTTTGCCAATTCTTTGTGTTTGGTAAGTGGGTTCTCTGTGTTCCCAAAAATTGGATTTCTTTGTGTATCCAAAGTGCAAATTCCAGAGTGGGATTAAGGTATCTTTGTGACCTATTGCAAGCTGTGTCAAATAGGGTACTATTTGTACTGTTTGAAACTCTACAAAAATTGATTTAGTAACAAGAAGTACTATTTGAAAAACAAAGATAATTTTCTTAGAAAAAGTAAATCAACACTATGTACACAAAAAGGTGGTAAAAGGGCTATGGCACCAGGTGGCGCCACTAATGGTGGTTTTTGCTCCAAAAAAACAAAACCCAAACCTAAAACAACTAAACAAGATAAATTTGGTTTTGCGAAAAAGCTACTAAATGCGGGGATTTTCAAAACGAAAAACCAAAAAATTATAGCCGAAAGCTATAAAAGATTTCTAGTTAAACGTCTAACTGAAAGACTGGCGGCGTCAAAGTATTTTGACCGTGAGACTAAAAACAGACGCACGAAGTCCATCTCTCATGAGCTAAAATGCCAAGTGCTAGCTGGTAGAATATTGCATTTGAAAAGGCAATTATATTCGGCTTACCACGCCCAACTAACGGGGATTGTTAGTGAATTTAAGGATTTTGTTGAGAAAATCAAAGAAATTGGGTCCATTGATCTTGGCAATTTGGCAGAAGTTGTGGGTGGGAAAAGGCTTCACAGTAGCATGAAAGAGGCCTATTTTCATGAAACTACCTATTATCTCATTGGAAATAATGGTAAAATATTGAAAAATGGCGATGAGTCATATTACGGCAAAATTTTTCAATTGGATTCTGATGGTCGTGTACGAAAAGTTCTGAGAGACCGTGCTACCAGTTCGACTAAAGAATTGTTTGTTGACGAAATGGGAAATTTCGTTGACATAAAAAACAATAACGCAACTAGTAACGTTGAACCAGTTATACAAGTTAATGAGTCGGGAATTGTTACGAATCTTTTCAAAATTGTTGAAACTGAAGAGAAGAATCCGAAAGCAAATTTTGTGATCAATGAAGGGGGGTTTATTGAAACCCAAAACAAAACTGTATATTATGAATGCAGTGATATTTGTAATGTTCGAACTCGAGCCATTGCAAAAGTACTAGCTTTTATAAACACAGTTGCCAATGCTAATGAAAAATCTTTGACTAAAATTTTTGAGTCTGATTTGGACCTTTGCGAATTAAGAAAAGAATTTTGCAAAAAATCAAACGTGTTTATACCACCAGATGGAGACGAAATAGTGGTGAGAATAGTTCCGTTCCTAGGACACACCTCTTACTGCGCTGATAGCGAAGAGTGCCAAAGTAATTTGCGTTCTTTCGCTGAATTGGCTCAACATTATTCGGGAATTAGAACTATTCTGAATAAGATCTATCAAATCAAAGCGTTGCTCAATGCGTTAACTAAAATTTCAACTGAAATTGAAAGTGGTGATTACGATTCTCTGACGACTGTCATGGCGGAGTCGAGAAAAATCCTAGCCACACGTGGGAAAAATTTAAATAACGAACAAAATAATGCTCCCACAGGAAGCATTAACGCTCCTCGGCCCACTCTCGATGAAAGTGAAATCTTGAGTCTTTACGAGAATCAATTCGCTCGGGCAATGCTAAACACCAACGAATTTCACGACACGCCCTGCGACTGCTGTTTAAGATTACTGAAAAAATCTGATTTAAGAGCAGTAGAAAAACTGGTAAACAGAGCTGTTTTTGATAACGAGGCGTATCTGATTTTAAGAGCTGGCTGGATAATGAATTATTCCGACACGAGAGAAGCAGACATGCTACTATGTCGTTACTGCGCTACGAATTTGGGAAAAGGTAAAGTTCCCATTAGATGTTATCTGAACAACTTGGCGGTGGACAATCCTCCACCAGATATCACCAGTTTAAACATGTTTGAGAAAGTTTTAATTCAGTTTTGTTTCATGCAGGTTACCGACTCCAAAGCCCACCTTGCGGCTAAAAAAGCTAAGACCCATCCTTCAGTTACTATCTTTTATGATCTCGAATGTGTTCAAAATACCCCAGACCCTTCAAACCCTAATGCTTTCCTACACACTCCTATCTTATGTATTTCTCAAAAAAATCTGTGATCAATGCATTCTCGAGAAATCTGATCAATTTACTTGCGCCACCTGCGGCCCTCGAGAACGGGTGTTTCTCGGGAATGATCCTGTTCTGGATTTTTTAAATTATCTTCAACAATTCCACAATTCTCCCAAAATAACAGTTATCGACCATAATGCGAAGGGATACGATTTACAATTTCTGTACAAAGCCATGTTAGCCATCAAAGCGTGGCACCCTCAAGTGATAATGACGGGAACGAAGATTATGCAAATTCGATATGAGAATTTGACTTTTATAGATAGTTTAAATTTCATCCCATCCCCCTTATCTAGCTTTGTTTCAACTTTTGGCTTAGACCCTAATTTAAATAAGGGACATTTCCCGCACTTGCTCTTCAACTTTGTTGCCGAACACGTGTTTGATCCAAAAGATCCTACGAGTACAAATTATGTCTTGAGGGAAAGCATGCCTCTTTTAGAATCTTACGCGCCAGACAGGCTAACTATTATTATTATTCCTTCAATGCTTCTTCTCTTGCCGATCCTGATAATTTTCTTTTCATAGACGTGTCGTGATCTATATTGTAATTTCCCTGGTAAACACATTTTATATGTACTCTTGTAAGCTCATTGGGCTGGCTTTCTATTATTCCTTTAAAATTAGAATTGCAAGTGGTACATTTGCCAAATATTTTCCCATAATATTCGTCAGTTTTGCTCAATTTGGCTCGCTTAAAAGCTAAAACGCAGGACAACTTTGTATGTTCTAAGAAATGCCTGTTTATGACGTGTGTCCAGCAACCAGGTTTAAATATGTAATACGATCTATAATTCTTCACACTGATCTTTGGTTCATCTCGCCGATAGTTCTTTTCCATTGGGGACATTTTGGCAAACTCCTCTGGTGTAAGTGTTATGGTAAAGTCAAAAGTTTCGATATCAGAATCACTCGTACCCTTTTCCATACTCTGACTAAGTTCTCTTTTCGAATTACTACTAATGCTTGAGTCAGCAGTCTCACTTTCACGTGACCCATTAAGTAAATCCTCATTTTCGTTCTTTTGAGTCAAATTTATATTTAAACGACTCCAAACCGAATAGTAATTCTTTCGCACGGTTGTGTAAAGGCCGTTTGCGGATATACTTTGATTTTCTTGAGCCATCCTAAGTGAAATGTCCGACCAAACTAGCGCTTTTTTCCCTGTTATTATACCATTTTTAAAAATTTGGTCTTTAAAAGTAACAAGAATGTTTATCAAATTTTCGATATCTTCCGCGGTTTTCTTTTTAAACCCCATTTTTAGTTTTGGCGAAGCTTATCACTTATGTTTCTTAATCTAGTATGTGATCATCCAGTATTTACCCTACGAACGGTAAAGAGAAATTGGTTACGTCAAGCGTCAAAAAAAAACGTTTTGAGCAGGGATGGGCAACATGCGGCCTTAAAACTTAGTCTATCATTCAATGTATTATGGCCCGGCCTTCAATAACTATCGTCTAAAGGGTTGGTGTCAACTCGTGCGTTCTATGAGTTCGCGATATCTAAATATGTGATTAGTCTTAAGTGTCATCATACCTTGAACGAAAAGCAGCGGATGTCTTGCAAATTCACCTCGTGCAAATAAAAAACAAGGTGGTCAAATTAAAATTTTACCGTTTTAAATAATCACGAGAGTGATTACTTAGCAAAAGGGTTAAGCTGGTCGATAAGTTATCGCTTGCTTTAAAACTGAAAACGATAAAATTTTAATTTACCAACTTGTTTTTCATTGGCACGAGGTAAATTCGGGAGACATCCGTCGGTTTTCGTTCAAGGTTTGATGGCATCTAAGACTAATCACCTAATCAGAATATTCCAATATATCACTTGTCGTCATGACCAAAACCCGCCTTGAATGGAACCCCCCGAAAAAATAATATTCATATTATATTTTTAATGACTTAACAATGCTTCGTAATAGAACCTCGCTGATTTCACCGTTGAATAGCCCTTGCTTTACTGCGTAAGGCTGCTAAATTGTGTTAAGTACAAATAAATAGAACAGAAGTTATTGCACCTTTAGTAAAAGGGTCCAGAATTGAAAGAAAATGTTTTAGAAATAGTAGTTTTTTGAAAAATTGGCATTATTCAAAAAGTTCTCAAAATTTTTTTTAAGCTAAAACTTGGAAACCTAAGTTTCTTACTGGTATCTTATGGTGTACAAAATTTGAAAAAAATCTATTGACCCATGGTGACATCACTGGTCGAAATCGCATGGAATGCCCCGTTACTATTCCAAATTCATTTTAATTTCAATATCATAATTTCATTTCAATAAGTACATATTATTAGTCGAAGCAGTCATTAGGTTTATCTCCGTCGTGAATACGCATGTGCAACATTTCCCTACGACTCTGTGTAAAACGAAGTATGGTTTAATTTTAACTACAATTAATTATTCAAATAACACTTTAAACCTACGCAATTAGACTTTCTAATATGTATGTTCTTAATATGTTTGTAAATTAATTCAAGTAGCAAATTAACTGTCATTAGCCCTGCTATTAGATAAACTTGGGTTAATAGTGCACACACTTGAACTGTCATACTAAAATTTTCAATTAAATATATTACGTTATCTATCGTGCTCACGTGGTTCATTTACTTACCATTTGTGAAACTTGTAAAGTATGTTATTCAAAGTCTTATAATACTGTAGCCAAGACTTATTTCTCTCCAGAAAGAACAACGTGTACTTCTCAATTTAGTCACTGAAACTCAAACTTGCTTGAAGCTAACTTCACGAGAATCACGAATACGAAATAAGTATGGACTTCTTTAGACTATAATCAAAATAGGATCGTCTGCTACTAAGTCTGTTCGGAGTCTTAAATACTAGCTGATTATTTGGCAATAAGCCTTTAAATATAACTTTAAATCGTTATTAAAGGGGGATGAAATTTCTCTGTTATAGTCTATAGAAGAAACAATTTAGATTTGATGTTAAGGTATGTGAAGCCACTATTCACACTATGGCGGCTGTGCAGTTTTTGGTTTTAATCCTCGGCCATCTTAGAAAATGGGGCTCACAAACGTAAGGCAAATAAAGTAATAACGTTTCAACCGATTTTATCAACAGTTTGTATATTGGTTCGCAATATCCTTCCGACGGGCTTTATGATTATTAAATTTAATTGAGAAGCCATATTTTAAAATGGCGACCATGAAATAACCAAAACCTTCTTACGGAGAACGCCGGATCCTTTGCTTCTAGTAATTTTATGGGAAAGGATGACATATCATTGTAAACATAAACTGAATCATGTTCAATCATGCGTGTCGTACATAAACCCCTTATTTTGGCTTTCCTCGGATCCCCCTTCCCGGCTTTAGACAACTAAGGAGAAAATCTCCACCAGAGAAAAAACTCTAAAAGAGTAATAAAGATTGAAGTATTTAACAATGAATTCACAGTGGGGGAAAAATGAAGGCCCATATTGGTGCAAAGTTGGTGCACATAGAATATGAGATTAGTTTTCTCGGGGCTAACATTTCGCCAGCTCCAACGTTTTTAATTAGCTATAGGAGAACCGCAATGGTGCAAGCTAATTTAAGGTCGAGCTAAAGCCAACTTGGGAAGGGGGGAGGGGTTTTTCATATGCCTTTAGTTTCTGCTCATTTCCAAGCAAGTGTTTCAAATAAAAAATTTCAAGACTTTACAAACCGAAAGACAACATTTCAAAGATTACAACAAAATTGTTACACCTACGCTAGTGGTTAATCGAGACACTTTTGCAAAATGTCAATTATGAACCTAATTAAGCGAATAAACTAATTTAATTAGTGACTTAATTAGTTAAATAATTGACATTTTCCAAAACAGTCTCGATTAACCCCTAGCGTAGGTGTAAATGCGCGTGTATGCAAAATTTTATGCAATTTAAACAACGGAAAGACAAGATATATTGGAATTAGTAATTTTAAATTTAATGTCATTTAACTTAATGTAATTTCAAAAATAAAAGTTTTTCACAATTTTGTTGTAATCTTTGAAATGTTGTCTTTCGGTTTGTAAAGTCTTGAAATTTTTTAATTGAAACACTTGCTTGGAAATGAGCAGAAACTAAAGGCATTTGAACAACCCCTCCCCCCTTCCCAAGTTGGCTTTAGCTCGACCTTAAGGGTGGTGCATGCTTAGCGCAATTGATCCATGTATGTTTGATGGCGATTGCAGTTTTTAGTAATAAATTAACAGTGAGAAAAATAAAAATGGCTGTTCATGTTGGTGCAAAGATGGTGCACATAGAATATGACATTAATTTTCCATTTCGGATACCTGGTGGGCTTTCATTTCGTCAGCCCCCAAAAACATTAATGAACTAGAGGCGAACCGTAGTGGTGCAAGCTAAGTTAAGGGTGGTGCATGATGGTGCATGCTTGGTGCAATTGATCCATGTATGTTTGGTGGCGATTGCAGTTTTTAGTAATAAATTAACAATGAGAAAAATAAAAATGGCTGTGCATATTGGTGCAAGGATGGTGCACATAGAATATGACATTAATTTTTCATTTCGGATACCTGGGGGGCTTTCATTTCGTCAGCCCCCCAAAAATCTTTAATTAATCAGAGGCGAACCGTAGTGGTGCAAGCTAAGTTAAGGGTGGTGCACGATGGTGCATGCTTGGTGCAATTGATCCATGTAGGTTTGGTGGCGGTTGCAGTATTTAGTAATAAATTAACAGTGAGAAAAATAAAAATGGCTGTGCATATTGGTGCAAGGATGGTGCACATAGAATATGACATTAATTTTTCATTTCGGATACCTGGGGGGCTTTCATTTCGTCAGCCCCCCAAAATCTTTAATTAATTAGAGGCGAACCGTAGTGGTGCAAGCTAAGTTAAGGGTGGTGCATGATGGTGCATGCTTGGTGCAATTGATCCATGTATGTTTGGTGGCGATTTGAGCACCTGGGGGGCCAAGTTAATGGACGTGCAAGATCGTGAATGTAGAAGAGACGGTATAGTCAGTAATGAGGATAGAGATTTTGACATCGTAGCACGTTTTGAAGCCAATTCATGCTAATAAGTAATAATAGAGCGGTGGAACAAGAAGTTCCACTAAGCCTTTCTACTGTTTGTGCCAGTTTACAATGGCATCACTACCGGCATTATCATACCCCCCTACATCATGCCTTAACGGACGAGGATTACCTAAGACGGCAATACCATCAGTCTTGCCAGGCGTCATGAGTTTACTGCTTGCAAATGTATTGCAAGACATGGACAGTCGTCTGGAAGAGTGCCTCAACCACAATTCTAGAAACGTCGAATATTTTCGTTGATGTGTTTACCAAACAGTTCTAAGACCAATCGTAGGACTGTGCTTTAAAATATTTTGTTGTATTCAGGCATATTATCCAGGGGACCTATTCTCTAAGGTCCTTTTGGAGGAATTTCGATCCGAATCTTTTCATTCGGAGTCAATTTCTCCGATTGAAAATAAAACGTATTCTGTAAGCACCTTATCCTAATCATACGGTGATAACCCCTCCGAATCATTCGGCGGCCGTAAGAGATGGCCGAATCGGGCATTCGGAGTTTTAACCGCCTCTCTTCCCTCCATCAATCTTAGATTCGCGGAACTTTCGCCGGAGTTTTCTAGTATTTTTCCCCGTACCTTAGCTGCGGTTCATATTTTTATTTAGTATGGCTGCTTTGTTTTTTCAACTCAAGCTTCATCGTTTGCGATTTGAACATGGTAATCGCATTGCCCGTCGCGATTTACGAGTTCAAAGGGTTTTTCGAGACTTAAAATCAAGCGTGGGCAAAATTTTAGGTTAAAGCGGGAAATGGCTTTAGGCCTTGGCGGGCCTTGGCGAAATCTACAAGGTAGAATGGTAGATCGACGGCTTTTTGGTAGATTTAAAGGTAAAAAAACACCGTTGAATTAATCCTACATTTAGGGGATAATTACGCGGGATCCAATTACTTAACACAGATTTAATTGTTCATTTTAATATTTTTTCTACCGGGGCTTGTAAGTTAGAGCCACCTATTTTTGACCAATTGCATCAATTATTAATAATTGCTAGATTTAATTTGGTTATTTCGTTTAGCATCTATTTAAATAATTAAATTTTGGTAGGTGTGTAACCATTGATAGAGGGCTAATGATCTACATTAATGAATTTATCATAATCTCACGAGATCCACACAATTGGATTATAATTTTCGATTAATTAACGTTGTTATTCTAGGTTATCATTGCCTCAAATTTAACCCTACTAAAACTTGCGCTAAGTTTCATTCAAAATTCGACGTATATTAACTGTTGTTTAGCGTCTTCTTTAATACCCATTTTGAAAGAATATTATGAAGGAATTTAAGAATAAATGTTTTTTATCAAAAATAAATAAATAAAAAAGGAAAAAAGCACTTGTTTCTATCTTAAGAAAAGAAATCGAAAAAGAGAAAATTTGCTTTGTATTGAATGTGTTCCCATTACAAAGACCATTTCCCAAAATTTCCACTCCTTGAGAAAAACCAAAGTTTCCATCCCTTCAATTTGAAAGCGCGCCAAGTAAAATTGTCCAATAAAGGAAAAGTGGGCGTCAAAAGGTACCACGTGGCTTTAGAGGAAGTGACGTCCATTTGGATTGAGAGAAAATTTTCGAAGTATCCGAATGACGATAAGGATTGGGGTTAGAGAATACGGTTTGTTCGGTCCACTCCGAATGAGCCCGATCCGAATCATAAGGATTCGGAGTGATCCGAATGATTTTCGATTTTTAGAGAATAGCCTCCCAGTATTCTTTTTGTAACTTGTCACTAGCATATAATAAGCATGAATTCCAGACATTTATTTACACGCTGTATAATTTAGTATGACATCAGCCGTTGGCAGTATTGGGGGTTGTACATAAAGGAAGGTGTTGGTCTGATCTCGACCACACTGTATATGTATAGAGTGTACGAAACAAATAAACATTTTTATTCTATATTTTAAATATTGTAATTTTTAAACTTTTTCTTAAATAAAGTACAAATTATATGCTTATCGAAATCCATGTTTTTTATATTTTTTATATAAGTTAAATGTAATTAACGATACATAAGTTCTTCTTTCAACCCAAAATGTATGACGGTAAAGCAAAAATAAAATTACTCAAATTTTAATTACAATAAGACTGAAGTGACAGATATTATAAAAAAACGTCTTGGTTTGGACCAAGGCCGAAAAAACAAACGATATGTGTGAGGTTTATCATTTGACTGAAGTATCAGATATTGCAATTGTTTTAGTTATTTTTATCCATTTAATCCTTAATCAATATTAAATTCAATCAACTGATTTTACTGTTAATCGATCCATTCCCTCTAAATTAATTGAAAAAATTACATATCTACGCTTTTTCAAGAACAATTACATTTTCCGAAAACATTTTATCATGAAATTAATTATTTTGAAGGGATTTCGTGTCGTTGATCACTAACTTGTAAGCACCTTGACGGACATAGTTTTAATTGTTGCTGGCTTAACAAATTTTCAAGTTTGCACCAAAAAAATTTAAATCTGTAGTAAGTTTCTGAGAAGACTGATGTTAGAGAAAATATGATAAGGAACTTTTTTTCTTAGACTAATATATAAAATAATGTCGTCTTCTTAAGACAAAGCAACAATGTTTATCCTGTGTGGTTTCGTTTTGTAGGAAAGGAAAAATATAATATCGGTATAAATATAACCAGCAGTAAGATAAGGGACTAGAATTAAAGTGCCCTAGCATTGGTAATAGAGCCTAGCACTAGTGAACAAATTTGACGATTTTATGCCGCTTCCATCGCCAAGTGAAGAGTTTGGTTACCTCGATACTTCTAGTCCCTTATATTACTTCTGATATAACCAAAGATAAGGGTAAAGATTACATTTCATGCGGAAATAATATGGGTATACACATTATTCATTACCAGTTATGCGAAGAAGCTCACACTTTACTCCGACCCTCTTCCTCTATTTTCCCAATATAAAAAATTTTGGGTTCAAGTTTACACAAGGGTGATGCCTAGAAGCACCGCTATAGGCAGAGCTAGTTGACTAGCCTCCTGCCTCTAGTGAACTTTGGCACCGTCTGGCGGTGACCATTGGTGCGAGGGAGAATACCCCAATGGTGGCCTCGCCCCTGTTTTCCAAAATGGTCTTTAAGCGTGCTAAAATGATTACGCGTAATACGTAACCGGTGTACAAGTAGCGCCAACAATGTAGAAATGACGTTTCAAATGAAGACTGAATTATGACCAAGAAATTCTAAAGCACGGAGAGGGAAATTGCAGTGCAATATTTTCTTCATAGAGGCGACAATAGAAATGTAGCATTTCTATTAACGAAATTAAATGTATAAATTCGTGCAACACCCTTGTTTGGCATCCACTATTAAATATTTACATTTTCCTTTCTAATTGTGTCAAAGTTCACCTGCTCTTTTTAGAAAGTCAGTAGAATATTTCAAATATTCAATATTGACATCTCAACACGGACTCCCTTCAAAATAATTAATTTCATGATAAAATGTTTTCGGAAAATGTAATTGTTCTTGAAAAAGCGTAGATATGTAATTTTTTCAATTAATTTAGAGGGAATGGATCGATTAACAGTAAAATCAGTTGATTGAATTTAATATTGATTAAGGATTAAATGGATAAAAATAACTAAAACAATTGCAATATCTGATACTTCAGTCAAATGATAAACCTCACACATATCGTTTGTTTTTTCGGCCTTGGTCCAAACCAAGACGTTTTTTTATAATAGAATTAAGACTTGGTTAAGCAAGTACGATATGGACTAGTGGCTAGGATATCTGGCTTTCACCCAGAAGGCCCGTGTCCGATTCCCGGAATCGGACCGAGTGCTTTTGTACCGCTTTTGAAGAATGAACTTAAAGACACATTTATAGGAATAATATCTAGGGTTGTTCCAACCAGTCCGATATGGTCTAGTGGCTAGGATATCTGGCTCTCACCCAGAAGGCCCGGGTTCGATTCCCGGTATCGGAGCGAGTTATTTTGTACCGCTTTTGAAGAGTCTAGTGGCTAGGATTACTGGCTTTCACCCAGAAGGCCCGGGTTCGATTCCCGGTATCGGAGCGAGTGCTTTGTACCGCTTTTGAAGAATAAACTTAAAGACACATTTATAGGAATAATATTTAGGGTTTGTTCAACTAGTCCGAAATGGTCTAGTGGCTAGGATATCTGGCTCTCACCCAGAAGGCGAGAGTACAATTCCCGGTATCGGAGCGAGTGCTTTTGTACCGCTTTTCAAGAATAGACTTAAGGATATAGGTTTATGAATAGAATTAAGACTTGGTTAAGCAAGTACGATATGGACTAGTGGCTAGGATATCTGGCTTTCACCCAGAAGGCCCGTGTCCGATTCCCGGAATCGGACCGAGTGCTTTTGTACCGCTTTTGAAGAATGAACTTAAAGACACATTTATAGGAATAATATCTAGGGTTGTTCCAACCAGTCCGATATGGTCTAGTGGCTAGGATATTTGGCTCTCACGCAGAAGGCCCGGGTTCGATCCCCGGTATCGGGGCGAGTGCTTTTGTACCGCTTTTCAAGAATAGAATTAAGACTTGGTTGAGCAAGTACGATATGGTCTAGTAGCTAGGATACCTGACTTTCAACCAGAAGGCCCGGGTTCGATTCCCGGAATCGGAGCGAGTGTCATTGTACCTCTTTTCAAGAATAGACTTATGGATATAGGTTTATGAATAGAATTAAGACTTGGTTAAGCAAGTCCGATATGGATTAGTGGCTAGGATATCTGGCTTTCACCCAGAAGGCCCGTGTCCGATTCCCGGAATCGGACAGAGTGCTTTTGTACTGCTTTTGAAGAATGAACTTAAAGACACATTTATAGGAATAATATCTAGGGTTGTTCCAAGCTGTCCGATATGGTCTAGTGGCTAGGATATCTGGCTCTCACCCACAAGGCCCGGGTTCGATTCCCGGTATCCGGGCGAGTGCTTTTGTACCGCTTTTCAAGAATAGAATTAAGACTTGGTTGAGCAAGTACGATATGGTCTAGTGGCTAGGATACCTGACTTTCACCCAGTAGGCCCGGGTTCGATTCCCGGTATCGGAGCGAGTGCTTTTGTACCGCTTTTGAAGAATGAATTTAAAGACACATTTATAGGAATAATATTTAGGGTTGTTCCAACCAATCCGATATGGTCTAGTGGCTAGGATATCTGGCTTTCACCCAGAACGCCAGGGTTCGATTCCCGGTATCGGAGCGAGTGCTTTGTACCGCTTTTGAAGAATAAACTTTAAGACACATTTATAGGAATAATATTTAGGGTTTGTTCAACTAGTCCGATATGGTCTAGTGGCTAGGATATCTGGCTCTCACCCAGAAGGCGAGAGTACGATTCCCGGTATCGGAGCGAGTGCTTTTGTACCGCTTTTCTAGAATAGACTTAAGGATATAGGTTTATGAATTGAATTAAGACTTGGTGAAGCAAGTCCGATATGGACTAGTGGCTAGGATATCTGGCTTTCAACCAGAAGGCCCGTGTCCGATTCCCGGAATCGGACCGAGTGCTTTTGTACCGCTTTTGAAGAATGAACTTTAAGACACATTTATAGGAATAATATCTAGTGTTATTCCAACCAGTCCGATATGGTCTAGTGGCTAGGATATCCGGCTCTCACGCAGAAGGCCCGGGTTCGATTCTCGGTATCGGGGCGAGTGCTTTTGTACCGCTTTTCAAGAATAGAATTAAGACTTGGTTGAGAAAGTACGATATGGTCTAGTGGCTAGGATACCTGACTTTCACCCAGAAGGCCAGGGTTCGATTCCCGGTATCGGAGAGAACGTTTTGTAAAGCATTTCAAAAATAGACTTAAGGACATAGGTTTATGAATAGAATTAAGACTCGGTTACGCAAGTCTGATATGATCTAGTGGCTAGGATATCTGGCTTTCACCCCGAAGGCCCGGGTTCGATTCCCGGTATCGGAGCGAGTGCTTTTGTACCGCTTTTGCAGAATGAATTTAAAGACACATTTATAGGAATAATATTTAGGGTTGTTCCAACCAGTCCGATATGGTCTAGTGGCTAGGATATCTGGCTTTCACCCAGAAGGCCAGGGTTCGATTCCCGGTATCGGAGAGAGTGTTTTGTAAAGCATTTCAAAAATAGATTTAAGGACATAAGTTTATGAATAGAATTAAGACTTGGTTACGCAAGTCCGATATGGTCTAGTGGCTAGGATATCTGGCTTTCACCCAGAAGGCCCGTGTCCGATTCCCGGAATCGGACAGAGTGCTTTTGTACCGCTTTTGTAGAATGAACTTAAAGACACATTTATAGGAATAATATCTAGGGTTGTTGCAACCTGTCCGATATGGTCTAGTGGCTAGGATATCTGGCTCTCAACCACAAGGCCCGGGTTCGATTCCCGGTATCGGGGCGAGTGCTTTTGTACCGCTTTTCAAGAATAGAATTAAGACTTGGTTGAGCAAGTACGATATGGTCTAGTGGCTAGGATACCTGACTTTCACCCAGAAGGCCCGGGTTCGATTCCCGGTATCGGACAGAGTGCTTTTGTACCGCTTTTGAAGAATGAATTTAAAGACATATTTATAGGAATAATATTTAGGGTTGTTCCAACCAGTCCGATATGGTCTAGTGGCTAGGATATCTGGCTTTCACCCAGAAGGCCCGTGTCCGATTCCCGGAATCGGACAGAGTGCTTTTGTACCGCTTTTGAAGAATGAACTTAAAGACACATTTATAGGAATAATATCTAGGGTTGTTCCAAGCTGTCCGATATGGTCTAGTGGCTAGGATATCTGGCTCTCACCCACAAGGCCCGGGTTCGATTCCCGGTATCGGGGCGAGTGCTTTTGTACCGCTTTTCAAGAATAGAATTAAGACTTGGTTAAGCAAGTCCAGTATGGTCTAGTGGCTAGGATATCTGGCTTTCACCGAGAAGGCCCGGGTTCGATTCCCGGTATCGGAGCGAGTGCTTTGTACCGCTTTGAAGAATAAACTTAAAGACACATTTATAGGAATAATATTTAGGGTTTGTTCAACTAGTCCGATATGGTCTAGTGGCTAGGATATCTGGCTCTCACCCAGAAGGCGAGAGTACGATTCCCGGTATCGGAGCGAGTGCTTTTGTACCGCTTTTCAAGAATAGACTTAAGGATATAGGTTTATGAATAGAATTAAGACTTGGTTAAGCAAGTCCGATATGGGCTAGTGGCTAGGATATCTGGCTTTCACCCAGAAGGCCCGTGTCCGATTCCCGGAATCGGACCGAGTGCTTTTGTACCGCTTTTGAAGAATGAACTTAAAGACACATTTATAGGAATAATATCTAGGGTTGTTCCAACCAGTCCGATATGGTCTAGTGGCTAGGATATTTGGCTCTCACGCAGAAGGCCCGGGTTCGATCCCCGGTATCGGGGCGAGTGCTTTTGTACCGCTTTTCAAGAATAGAATTAAGACTTGGTTGAGCAAGTACGATATGGTCTAGTAGCTAGGATACCTGACTTTCAACCAGAAGGCCCGGGTTCGATTCCCGGAATCGGAGCGAGTGTCATTGTACCTCTTTTCAAGAATAGACTTATGGATATAGGTTTATGAATAGAATTAAGACTTGGTTAAGCAAGTCCGATATGGATTAGTGGCTAGGATATCTGGCTTTCACCCAGAAGGCCCGTGTCCGATTCCCGGAATCGGACAGAGTGCTTTTGTACTGCTTTTGAAGAATGAACTTAAAGACACATTTATAGGAATAATATCTAGGGTTGTTCCAAGCTGTCCGATATGGTCTAGTGGCTAGGATATCTGGCTCTCACCCACAAGGCCCGGGTTCGATTCCCGGTATCCGGGCGAGTGCTTTTGTACCGCTTTTCAAGAATAGAATTAAGACTTGGTTGAGCAAGTACGATATGGTCTAGTGGCTAGGATACCTGACTTTCACCCAGTAGGCCCGGGTTCGATTCCCGGTATCGGAGCGAGTGCTTTTGTACCGCTTTTGAAGAATGAATTTAAAGACACATTTATAGGAATAATATTTAGGGTTGTTCCAACCAATCCGATATGGTCTAGTGGCTAGGATATCTGGCTTTCACCCAGAACGCCAGGGTTCGATTCCCGGTATCGGAGCGAGTGCTTTGTACCGCTTTTGAAGAATAAACTTTAAGACACATTTATAGGAATAATATTTAGGGTTTGTTCAACTAGTCCGATATGGTCTAGTGGCTAGGATATCTGGCTCTCACCCAGAAGGCGAGAGTACGATTCCCGGTATCGGAGCGAGTGCTTTTGTACCGCTTTTCTAGAATAGACTTAAGGATATAGGTTTATGAATTGAATTAAGACTTGGTGAAGCAAGTCCGATATGGACTAGTGGCTAGGATATCTGGCTTTCAACCAGAAGGCCCGTGTCCGATTCCCGGAATCGGACCGAGTGCTTTTGTACCGCTTTTGAAGAATGAACTTTAAGACACATTTATAGGAATAATATCTAGTGTTATTCCAACCAGTCCGATATGGTCTAGTGGCTAGGATATCCGGCTCTCACGCAGAAGGCCCGGGTTCGATTCTCGGTATCGGGGCGAGTGCTTTTGTACCGCTTTTCAAGAATAGAATTAAGACTTGGTTGAGAAAGTACGATATGGTCTAGTGGCTAGGATACCTGACTTTCACCCAGAAGGCCAGGGTTCGATTCCCGGTATCGGAGAGAACGTTTTGTAAAGCATTTCAAAAATAGACTTAAGGACATAGGTTTATGAATAGAATTAAGACTCGGTTACGCAAGTCTGATATGATCTAGTGGCTAGGATATCTGGCTTTCACCCCGAAGGCCCGGGTTCGATTCCCGGTATCGGAGCGAGTGCTTTTGTACCGCTTTTGCAGAATGAATTTAAAGACACATTTATAGGAATAATATTTAGGGTTGTTCCAACCAGTCCGATATGGTCTAGTGGCTAGGATATCTGGCTTTCACCCAGAAGGCCAGGGTTCGATTCCCGGTATCGGAGAGAGTGTTTTGTAAAGCATTTCAAAAATAGATTTAAGGACATAAGTTTATGAATAGAATTAAGACTTGGTTACGCAAGTCCGATATGGTCTAGTGGCTAGGATATCTGGCTTTCACCCAGAAGGCCCGTGTCCGATTCCCGGAATCGGACAGAGTGCTTTTGTACCGCTTTTGTAGAATGAACTTAAAGACACATTTATAGGAATAATATCTAGGGTTGTTGCAACCTGTCCGATATGGTCTAGTGGCTAGGATATCTGGCTCTCAACCACAAGGCCCGGGTTCGATTCCCGGTATCGGGGCGAGTGCTTTTGTACCGCTTTTCAAGAATAGAATTAAGACTTGGTTGAGCAAGTACGATATGGTCTAGTGGCTAGGATACCTGACTTTCACCCAGAAGGCCCGGGTTCGATTCCCGGTATCGGACAGAGTGCTTTTGTACCGCTTTTGAAGAATGAATTTAAAGACATATTTATAGGAATAATATTTAGGGTTGTTCCAACCAGTCCGATATGGTCTAGTGGCTAGGATATCTGGCTTTCACCCAGAAGGCCCGTGTCCGATTCCCGGAATCGGACAGAGTGCTTTTGTACCGCTTTTGAAGAATGAACTTAAAGACACATTTATAGGAATAATATCTAGGGTTGTTCCAAGCTGTCCGATATGGTCTAGTGGCTAGGATATCTGGCTCTCACCCACAAGGCCCGGGTTCGATTCCCGGTATCGGGGCGAGTGCTTTTGTACCGCTTTTCAAGAATAGAATTAAGACTTGGTTAAGCAAGTCCAGTATGGTCTAGTGGCTAGGATATCTGGCTTTCACCGAGAAGGCCCGGGTTCGATTCCCGGTATCGGAGCGAGTGCTTTGTACCGCTTTGAAGAATAAACTTAAAGACACATTTATAGGAATAATATTTAGGGTTTGTTCAACTAGTCCGATATGGTCTAGTGGCTAGGATATCTGGCTCTCACCCAGAAGGCGAGAGTACGATTCCCGGTATCGGAGCGAGTGCTTTTGTACCGCTTTTCAAGAATAGACTTAAGGATATAGGTTTATGAATAGAATTAAGACTTGGTTAAGCAAGTCCGATATGGGCTAGTGGCTAGGATATCTGGCTTTCACCCAGAAGGCCCGTGTCCGATTCCCGGAATCGGACCGAGTGCTTTTGTACCGCTTTTGAAGAATGAACTTAAAGACACATTTATAGGAATAATATCTAGGGTTTTTCCAACCAGTCCGATATGGTCTAGTGGCTAGGGTATCAGGCTCTCACCCAGAAGGCCCGGGTTCGATTCCCGGTATCGGAGCGAGTTATTTTGTACCGCTTTTGAAGAGTCTAGTGGCTAGGCTTACTGGCTTTCACCCAGAAGGCCCGGGTTCGATTCCCGGTATCGGAGCGAGTGCTTTGTACCGCTTTTGAAGAATAAACTTAAAGACACATTTATAGGAATAATATTTAGGGTTTGTTCAACTAGTCCGAAATGGTCTAGTGGCTAGGATATCTGGCTCTCACCCAGAAGGCGAGAGTACAATTCCCGGTATCGGAGCGAGTGCTTTTGTACCGCTTTTCAAGAATAGACTTAAGGATATAGGTTTATGAATAGAATTAAGACTTGGTTAAGCAAGTCCGATATGGACTAGTGGCTAGGATATCTGGCTTTCACCCAGAAGGCCCGTGTCCGATTCCCGGAATCGGACCGAGTGCTTTTGTACCGCTTTTGAAGAATGAACTTAAAGACACATTTATAGGAATAATATCTAGGGTTTTTCCAACCAGTCCGATATGGTCTAGTGGCTAGGGTATCTGGCTCTCACCCAGAAGGCCCGGGTTCGATTCCCGGTATCGGAGCGAGTTATTTTGTACCGCTTTTGAAGAGTCTAGTGGCTAGGCTTACTGGCTTTCACCCAGAAGGCCCGGGTTCGATTCCCGGTATCGGAGCGAGTGCTTTGTACCGCTTTTGAAGAATAAACTTAAAGACACATTTATAGGAATAATATTTAGGGTTTGTTCAACTAGTCCGAAATGGTCTAGTGGCTAGGATATCTGGCTCTCACCCAGAAGGCGAGAGTACAATTCCCGGTATCGGAGCGAGTGCTTTTGTACCGCTTTTCAAGAATAGACTTAAGGATATAGGTTTATGAATAGAATTAAGACTTGGTTAAGCAAGTCCGATATGGACTAGTGGCTAGGATATCTGGCTTTCACCCAGAAGGCCCGTGTCCGATTCCCGGAATCGGACCGAGTGCTTTTGTACCGCTTTTGAAGAATGAACTTAAAGACACATTTATAGGAATAATATCTAGGGTTGTTCCAACCAGTCCGATATGGTCTTGTGGCTAGGATATCTGGCTCTCACGCAGAAGGCCCGGGTTCGATTCCCGGTATCGGAGCGAGTTATTTTGTACCGCTTTTGAAGAGTCTAGTGGCTAGGATTACTGGCTTTCACCCAGAAGGCCCGGGTTCGATTCCCGGTATCGGAGCGAGTGCTTTTGTACCGCTTTTGAAGAATGAACTTAAAGACACATTTATAGGAATAATATCTAGGGTTGTTCCAACCAGTCCGATATGGTCTAGTGGCTAGGATATTTGGCTCTCACGCAGAAGGCCCGGGTTCGATTCACGGTATCGGGGCGAGTGCTTTTGTACCGCTTTTCAAGAATAGAATTAAGACTTGGTTGAGCAAGTACGATATGGACTAGTGGCTAGGATATCTGGCTTTCACCCAGAAGGCCCGTGTCCGATTCCCGGAATCGGACCGAGTGCTTTTGTACCGCTTTTGAAGAATGAACTTAAAGACACATTTATAGGAATAATATCTAGGGTTGTTCCAACCAGTCCGATATGGTCTAGTGGCTAGGATATCTGGCTCTCACGCAGAAGGCCCGCGTTCGATTCCCGGTATCGGGGCGAGTGCTTTTGTACCGCTTTTCAAGAATAGAATTAAGACTTGGTTGAGCAAGTACGATATGGTCTAGTGGCTAGGATACCTGACTTTCACCCAGAAGGCCCGGGTTCGATTCCCGGTATCGGAGCGAGTGCTTTTGTACCTCTTTTCAAGAATAGACTTATGGATATAGGTTTATGAATAGAATTAAGACTTGGTTAAGCAAGTCCGATATGGACTAGTGGCTAGGATATCTGGCTTTCACCCAGAAGGCCCGTGTCCGATTCCCGGAATCGGACCGAGTGCTTTTGTACCGCTTTTGAAGAATGAACTTAAAGACACATTTATAGGAATAATATCTAGGGTTGTTCCAAGCTGTCCGATATGGTCTAGTGGCTAAGACATCTGGCTCTCTATCACAAGGCCCGGGTTCGATTCCCGGTATCGGTGCGAGTGCTTTTGTACCGCTTTTCAAGAATAGAATTAAGACTTGGTTGAGCAAGTACGATATGGTCTAGTGGCTAGGATATCTGGCTTTCACCCAGAAGGCTCGGGTTCGATTCCCGGTATCGGAGCGAGTGCTTTTGCACCGCTTTTGAAGAGTGAATTTACAGACACATTTATAGGAATAATATTTAGGGTTGTTCTAACCAGTCCGATATGGTCTAGTGGCTAGGATTACTGGCTTTCACCCAGAAGGCCCGGGTTCGATTCCCGGTATCGGAGCGAGTGCTTTGTACCACTTTTGAAGAATAAACTTAAAGACACATTTATAGGAATAATATTTAGGGTTTGTTCAACTAGTCCGATATGGTCTAGTGGCTAGGATATCTGGCTCTCACCAAGAAGGCGAGAGTACGATTCCCGGTATCGGAGCGTGTGCTTTTGTACCGCTTTTCAAGAATAGACTTAAGGATATAGGTTTATGAATAGAATTAAGACTTGGTTAAGCAAGTCCGATATGGACTAGTGGCTAGGATACCTGACTTTCACCCAGAAGGCCCGGGTTCGATTCCTGTTATCGGAGCGAGTTATTTTGTAAAGTATTTCAAAAATAGACTTAAGGACATAGGTGTATGAATAGAATTAAGACTTGGTTACGCAAGTCCGATATGGTCTAGTGGCTAGGATACCTGACTTTCACCCAGAAGGCCCGGGTTCGATTCCCGGTATCGGAGCGAGTTATTTTGTACCGCTTTTGAAGAATGAATTTAAGGACACATTTATAGGAATAATATTTAGGGTTGTTCCAACCAGTCCGATATGGTCTAGTGGCTAGGATATCTGGCTTTCACCCAGAAGGCCAGGGTTCGATTCCCGGTATCGGAGAGAGTGTTTTGTAAAGCATTTCAAAAATAGACTTAAGGACATAGGTTTATGAATAGAATTAAGACTTAGTTACGCAAGTCCGATGTGGTCTAGTGGCTAGGATATCTGGCTTTCACCCAGAAGGCCCGGGTTCGATTCCCGGTATCGGAGCGAGTGCTTTGTACCACTTTTGAAGAATAAACTTAAAGGCACATTTATAGGAATAATATTTAGGGTTTGTTTAACTAGTCCGATATGGTCTAGTGGCTAGGATATCTGGCTCTGACCCAGAAGGCGAGAGTACGATTCCCGGTATCGGAGCGTGTGCTTTTGTACCGCTTTTCAAGAATAGACTTAAGGATATAGGTTTATGAATAGAATTAAGACTTGGTTAAGCAAGTACGATATGGACTAGTGGCTAGGATATCTGGCTTTCACCCAGAAGGCCCGTGTCCGATTCCCGGAATCGGACCGAGTGCTTTTGTACCGCTTTTGAAGAATGAACTTAAAGACACATTTATAGGAATAATATCTAGGGTTGTTCCAACCAGTCCGATATGGTCTAGTGGCTAGGATATCTGGCTCTCACGCAGAAGGCCCGGGTTCGATTCCCGGTATCGGGGCGAGTGCTTTTGTACCGCTTTTCAAGAATAGAATTAAGACTTGGTTGAGCAAGTACGATATGGTCTAGTGGCTAGGATAACTGACTTTCACCCAGAAGGCCCGGGTTCGATTCCCGGTATCGGAGCGAGTGCTTTTGTACCGCTTTTGAAGAATGAATTTAAAGACACATTTATAGGAATAATATTTAGGGTTGTTCCAACCAGTCCGATATGGTCTAGTGGCTGGGATATCTGGCTTTCACCCAGATGGCCAGGGTTCGATTCCCGGTATCGGAGAGAGTGTTTTGTAAAGCATTTCAAAAATAGACTTAAGGACATAGGTTTATGAATAGAATTAAGACTTAGTTACGCAAGTCCGATATGGTCTAGTGGCTAGGATATCTGACTTTCACCCAGAAGGCCCGGGTTCGATTCGCGGTATCGGAGCGAGTGCTTTTGCACCGCTTTTGAAGAATGAATTTAAAGACACATTTATAGGAATAATATTTAGGGTTGTTCCAACCAGTCCGATATGGTCTAGTGGCTAGGATTACTGGCTTTCACCCAGAAGACCCGGGTTCGATTCCCGGTATCGGAGCGAGTGCTTTGTACCACTTTTGAAGAATAAACTTGAAGACTCATTTATAGGAATAATATTTAGGGTTTGTTCAACTAGTCCGATATGGTCTAGTGGCTAGGATATCTGGCTCTCACCCAGAAGGCGAGAGTACGATTCCCGGTATCGGAGCGTGTGCTTTTGTACCGCTTTTCAAGAATAGACTTAAGGATATAGGTTTATGAATAGAATTAAGACTTGGTTAAGCAAGTCCGATATGGACTAGTGGCTAGGATATCTGGCTTTCACCCAGAAGGCCCGTGTCCGATTCCCGGAATCGGACCGAGTGCTTTTGTACCGCTTTTGAAGAATGAACTTAAAGACACATTTATAGGAATAATATCTAGGGTTGTTCCAACCAGTCCGATATGGTCTAGTGGCTAGGATATCTGGCTCTCACGCAGAAGGCCCGGGTTCGATTCCCGGTATCGGGGCGAGTGCTTTTGTACCGCTTTTCAAGAATAGAATTAAGACTTGGTTGAGCAAGTACGATATGGTCTAGTGGCTAGGATACCTGACTTTCACCCAGAAGGGCCGGGTTCGATTCCCGGTATCGGAGCGAGTTATTTTGTAAAGTATATCAAAAATAGACTTAAGGACATAGGTTTAAGAATAGAATTAAGACTTGGTTACGCAAGTCCGATATGGTCTAGTGGCTAGGATACCTGACTTTTACCCAGAAGGCCCGGGTTCGATTCCCGGTATCGGAGCGAGTTATTTTGTACCGCTTTTGAAGAGTCTAGTGGCTAGGATTACTGGCTTTCACCCAGAAGGCCCGGGTTCGATTCCCGGTATCGGAGCGAGTGCTTTTGTACCGCTTTTGAAGAATGAACTTAAAGACACATTTATAGGAATAATATCTAGGGTTGTTCCAACCAGTCCGATATGGTCTAGTGGCTAGGATATTTGGCTCTCACGCAGAAGGCCCGGGTTCGATTCACGGTATCGGGGCGAGTGCTTTGTACCGCTTTTGAAGAATAAACTTAAAGACACATTTATAGGAATAATATTTAGGGTTTGTTCAACTAGTCCGAAATGGTCTAGTGGCTAGGATATCTGGCTCTCACCCAGAAGGCGAGAGTACAATTCCCGGTATCGGAGCGAGTGCTTTTGTACCGCTTTTGAAGAATGAACTTAAAGACACATTTATAGGAATAATATCTAGGGTTGTTCCAACCAGTCCGATATGGTCTTGTGGCTAGGATATCTGGCTCTCACCCAGAAGGCCCGGGTTCGATTCCCGGTATCGGAGCGAGTTATTTTGTACCGCTTTTGAAGAGTCTAGTGGCTAGGATTACTGGCTTTCACCCAGAAGGCCCGGGTTCGATTCCCGGTATCGGAGCGAGTGCTTTTGTACCGCTTTTGAAGAATGAACTTAAAGACACATTTATAGGAATAATATCTAGGGTTGTTCCAACCAGTCCGATATGGTCTAGTGGCTAGGATATTTGGCTCTCACGCAGAAGGCCCGGGTTCGATTCACGGTATCGGGGCGAGTGCTTTTGTACCGCTTTTCAAGAATAGAATTAAGACTTGGTTGAGCAAGTACGATATGGACTAGTGGCTAGGATATCTGGCTTTCACCCAGAAGGCCCGTGTCCGATTCCCGGAATCGGACCGAGTGCTTTTGTACCGCTTTTGAAGAATGAACTTAAAGACACATTTATAGGAATAATATCTAGGGTTGTTCCAACCAGTCCGATATGGTCTAGTGGCTAGGATATCTGGCTCTCACGCAGAAGGCCCGCGTTCGATTCCCGGTATCGGGGCGAGTGCTTTTGTACCGCTTTTCAAGAATAGAATTAAGACTTGGTTGAGCAAGTACGATATGGTCTAGTGGCTAGGATACCTGACTTTCACCCAGAAGGCCCGGGTTCGATTCCCGGTATCGGAGCGAGTGCTTTTGTACCTCTTTTCAAGAATAGACTTATGGATATAGGTTTATGAATAGAATTAAGACTTGGTTAAGCAAGTCCGATATGGACTAGTGGCTAGGATATCTGGCTTTCACCCAGAAGGCCCGTGTCCGATTCCCGGAATCGGACCGAGTGCTTTTGTACCGCTTTGAAGAATGAACTTAAAGACACATTTATAGGAATAATATCTAGGGTTGTTCCAAGCTGTCCGATATGGTCTAGTGGCTAGGACATCTGGCTCTCTTTCACAAGGCCCGGGTTCGATTCCCGGTATCGGTGCGAGTGCTTTTGTACCGCTTTTCAAGAATAGAATTAAGACTTCGTTGAGCAAGTACGATATGGTCTAGTGGCTAGGATACCTGACTTTCACCCAGAAGGCCCGGCTTCGATTCCCGGTATCGGAGCGAGTGCTTTTGTACCGCTTTTGAAGAATGAATTTAAAGACACATTTATAGGAATAATATTTAGGGTTGTTCCAACCAGTCCGATATGGTCTAGTGGCTAGGATATCTGGCTTTCACCCAGAAGGCCAGGGTTCGATTCCCGGTATCGGAGAGAGTGTTTTGTAAAGCATTTCAAAAATAGACTTAAGGACATAGGTTTATGAATAGAATTAAGACTTAGTTACGCAAGTCCGATATGGTCTAGTGGCTAGGATATCTGGCTTTCACCCAGAAGGCTCGGGTTCGATTCCCGGTATCGGAGCGAGTGCTTTTGCACCGCTTTTGAAGAGTGAATTTAAAGACACATTTATAGGAATAATATTTAGGGTTGTTCTAACCAGTCCGAAATGGTCTAGTGGCTAGGATTACTGGCTTTCACCCAGAAGGCCCGGGTTCGATTCCCGGTATCGGAGCGAGTGCTTTGTACTGGTTTTGAAGAATAAACTTAAAGACACATTTATAGGAATAATATTTAGGGTCTGTTCAACTAGTCCGATATGGTCTAGTGGCTAGAATATCTGGCTCTTACCCAGAAGGCGAGAGTACGATTCCCGGTATCAGAGCGAGTGCTTTTGTGCCGCTTTTCAAGAATAGACTTAAGGATATAGGTTTATGAATAGAATTAAGACTTGGTTAAGCAAGTCCGATATGGACTAGTGGCTAGGATATCTGGCTTTCACCCAGAAGGCCCGTGTCCGATTCCCGGAATCGGACCGAGTGCTTTTGTACCGCTTTTGAAGAATGAACTTAAAGACACATTTATAGGAATAATATCTAGGGTTGTCCCAACCAGTCCGATATGGTCTAGTGGCTAGGATATCTGGCTCTCACGCAGAAGGCCCGGGTTCGATTCCCGGTATCGGGGCGAGTGCTATTGTACCGCTTTTCAAGAATAGAATTAAGACTTGGTTGAGCAAGTACGATATGGTCTGGTGGCTAGGATACCTGATTTCACCCAGAAGGCCCGGGTTCGATTCCCGGTATCGGAGCGAGTGCTTTTGTACCTCTTTTCAAGAATAGACTTATGGATATAGGTTTATGAATAGAATTAAGACTTGGTTAAGCAAGTCCGATATGGACTAGTGGCTAGGATATCTGGCTTTCACCCAGAAGGCCCGTGTCCGATTCCCGGAATCGGACCGAGTGCTTTTGTACCGCTTTTGAAGAATGAACTTAAAGACACATTTATAGGAATAATATCTAGGGTTGTTCCAAGCTGTCCGATATGGTCTAGTGGCTAGGATATCTGGCTCTCACCCACAAGGCCCGGGCTCGATTCCCGGTATCGGGGCGAGTGCTTTTGTACCGCTTTTCAAGAATAGAATTAAGACTTGGTTGAGCAAGTACGATATGGTCTAGTGGCTAGGATACCTGACTTTCACCCAGAAGGCCCACGTTCGATTCCCGGTATCGGAGCGAGTGCTTTTGTACCGCTTTTGAAGAATGAATATAAAGACACATTTATAGGAATAATATCTAGGGTTGTTCCAAGCTGTCCGATATGGTCAAGTGGCTAGGATATCTGGCTCTCACCCATAAGAACCGGGTTCGATTCCCGGTATCGGGGCGAGTGCTTTTGTACCGCTTTTCAAGAATAGAATTAAGACTTGGTTGAGCAAGTACGATATGGTCTAGTGGCTAGTATACCTGACTTTCACCCAGAAGGCCCGGGTTCGATTCCCAGTATCGGAGCGAGTGCTTTTGTACCGCTTTTGAAGAATGAATTTAAAGACACATTTATAGGAATAATATTTAGGGTTGTTCCAACTAGTCCGATATGGTCTAGTGGCTAGGATATCTGGCTTTCACCGAGAAGGCCCGGGTTCGATTCCCGGTATCGGAGCGAGTGCTTTGTACCG
Organism: Phalangium opilio; assembly: GCF_054372755.1. NCBI lineage: Eukaryota > Metazoa > Arthropoda > Arachnida > Opiliones > Phalangiidae > Phalangium > Phalangium opilio. The sequence goes on from NW_028324163.1 coordinate 4,095,617, forward strand.
CTTTTGAAGAATAAACTTAAAGACGCATTTATAGGAATAATATATAGGGTTTGTTCAACTAGTCCGATATGGTCTAGTGGCTAGGATATCTGGCTCTTACACAGAAGGCCCGGGTTCGATTCCCGGTATCGGGGCGAGTGCTTTTGTACCGCTTTTCAAGAATAGACTTAAGGATATAGGTTTATGAATAGAATTAAGACTTGGTTAAGCAAGTCCGATATGGACTAGTGGCTAGGATGGCTGGCTTTCACCCAGAAGACCCGTGTCCGATTCCCGGAATCGGACCGAGTGCTTTTGTATCGCTTTTGAAGAATGAACTTAAAGACACATTTATAGGAATAATATCTAGGGTTGTTCCAAGCTGTCCGATATGGTCTTGTGGCTAGGATATCTGGCTCTCACCCACAAGGCCCGGGTTCGATTCCCGGTATCGGGGCGAGTGCTTTTGTACCGCTTTTCAAGAATAGAATTAAGACTTGGTTGAGCAAGTACGATATGGTCTAGTGGCTAGGATACCTGACTTTCACCCAGAAGGCCCGGGTTCTATTCCCGGTATCGGAGCGAGTGCTTTTGTACCGCTTTTGAAGAATGAATTTAAAGACACATTTATAGGAATATTATCTAGGGTTGTTCCAACCAGTCCGATATGGTCTTGTGGCTAGGATATCTGGCTCTCACGCAGAAGGCCCGGGTTCGATTCCCGGTATCGGAGCGAGTTATTTTGTACCGCTTTTGAAGAGTCTAGTGGCTAGGATTACTGGCTTTCACCCAGAAGGCCCGGGTTCGATTCCCGGTATCGGAGCGAGTGCTTTTGTACCGCTTTTGAAGAATGAACTTAAAGACACATTTATAGGAATAATATCTAGGGTTGTTCCAACCAGTCCGATATGGTCTAGTGGCTAGGATATTTGGCTCTCACGCAGAAGGCCCGGGTTCGATTCACGGTATCGGGGCGAGTGCTTTTGTACCGCTTTTCAAGAATAGAATTAAGACTTGGTTGAGCAAGTACGATATGGACTAGTGGCTAGGATATCTGGCTTTCACCCAGAAGGCCCGTGTCCGATTCCCGGAATCGGACCGAGTGCTTTTGTACCGCTTTTGAAGAATGAACTTAAAGACACATTTATAGGAATAATATCTAGGGTTGTTCCAACCAGTCCGATATGGTCTAGTGGCTAGGATATCTGGCTCTCACGCAGAAGGCCCGCGTTCGATTCCCGGTATCGGGGCGAGTGCTTTTGTACCGCTTTTCAAGAATAGAATTAAGACTTGGTTGAGCAAGTACGATATGGTCTAGTGGCTAGGATACCTGACTTTCACCCAGAAGGCCCGGGTTCGATTCCCGGTATCGGAGCGAGTGCTTTTGTACCTCTTTTCAAGAATAGACTTATGGATATAGGTTTATGAATAGAATTAAGACTTGGTTAAGCAAGTCCGATATGGACTAGTGGCTAGGATATCTGGCTTTCACCCAGAAGGCCCGTGTCCGATTCCCGGAATCGGACCGAGTGCTTTTGTACCGCTTTTGAAGAATGAACTTAAAGACACATTTATAGGAATAATATCTAGGGTTGTTCCAAGCTGTCCGATATGGTCTAGTGGCTAGGACATCTGGCTCTCTTTCACAAGGCCCGGGTTCGATTCCCGGTATCGGTGCGAGTGCTTTTGTACCGCTTTTCAAGAATAGAATTAAGACTTCGTTGAGCAAGTACGATATGGTCTAGTGGCTAGGATACCTGACTTTCACCCAGAAGGCCCGGCTTCGATTCCCGGTATCGGAGCGAGTGCTTTTGTACCGCTTTTGAAGAATGAATTTAAAGACACATTTATAGGAATAATATTTAGGGTTGTTCCAACCAGTCCGATATGGTCTAGTGGCTAGGATATCTGGCTTTCACCCAGAAGGCCAGGGTTCGATTCCCGGTATCGGAGAGAGTGTTTTGTAAAGCATTTCAAAAATAGACTTAAGGACATAGGTTTATGAATAGAATTAAGACTTAGTTACGCAAGTCCGATATGGTCTAGTGGCTAGGATATCTGGCTTTCACCCAGAAGGCTCGGGTTCGATTCCCGGTATCGGAGCGAGTGCTTTTGCACCGCTTTTGAAGAGTGAATTTAAAGACACATTTATAGGAATAATATTTAGGGTTGTTCTAACCAGTCCGATATGGTCTAGTGGCTAGGATTACTGGCTTTCACCCAGAAGGCCCGGGTTCGATTCCCGGTATCGGAGCGAGTGCTTTGTACTGGTTTTGAAGAATAAACTTAAAGACACATTTATAGGAATAATATTTAGGGTCTGTTCAACTAGTCCGATATGGTCTAGTGGCTAGAATATCTGGCTCATACCCAGAAGGCGAGAGTACGATTCCCGGTATCAGAGCGAGTGCTTTTGTGCCGCTTTTCAAGAATAGACTTTAGGATATAGGTTTATGAATAGAATTAAGACTTGGTTAAGCAAGTCCGATATGGACTAGTGGCTAGGATATCTGGCTTTCACCCAGAAGGCCCGTGTCCGATTCCCGGAATCGGACCGAGTGCTTTTGTACCGCTTTTGAAGAATGAACTTAAAGACACATTTATAGGAATAATATCTAGGGTTGTCCCAACCAGTCCGATATGGTCTAGTGGCTAGGATATCTGGCTCTCACGCAGAAGGCCCGGGTTCGATTCCCGGTATCGGGGCGAGTGCTATTGTACCGCTTTTCAAGAATAGAATTAAGACTTGGTTGAGCAAGTACGATATGGTCTGGTGGCTAGGATACCTGATTTCACCCAGAAGGCCCGGGTTCGATTCCCGGTATCGGAGCGAGTGCTTTTGTACCTCTTTTCAAGAATAGACTTATGGATATAGGTTTATGAATAGAATTAAGACTTGGTTAAGCAAGTCCGATATGGACTAGTGGCTAGGATATCTGGCTTTCACCCAGAAGGCCCGTGTCCGATTCCCGGAATCGGACCGAGTGCTTTTGTACCGCTTTTGAAGAATGAACTTAAAGACACATTTATAGGAATAATATCTAGGGTTGTTACAAGCTGTCCGATATGGTCTAGTGGCTAGGATATCTGGCTCTCACCCACAAGGCCCGGGCTCGATTCCCGGTATCGGGGCGAGTGCTTTTGTACCGCTTTTCAAGAATAGAATTAAGACTTGGTTGAGCAAGTACGATATGGTCTAGTGGCTAGGATACCTGACTTTCACCCAGAAGGCCCACGTTCGATTCCCGGTATCGGAGCGAGTGCTTTTGTACCGCTTTTGAAGAATGAATATAAAGACACATTTATAGGAATAATATCTAGGGTTGTTCCAAGCTGTCCGATATGGTCAAGTGGCTAGGATATCTGGCTCTCACCCGTAAGAACCGGGTTCGATTCCCGGTATCGGGGCGAGTGCTTTTGTACCGCTTTTCAAGAATAGAATTAAGACTTGGTTGAGCAAGTACGATATGGTCTAGTGGCTAGTATACCTGACTTTCACCCAGAAGGCCCGGGTTCGATTCCCGGTATCGGAGCGAGTGCTTTTGTACCGCTTTTGAAGAATGAATTTAAAGACACATTTATAGGAATAATATTTAGGGTTGTTCCAACTAGTCCGATATGGTCTAGTGGCTAGGATATCTGGCTTTCACCGAGAAGGCCCGGGTTCGATTCCCGGTATCGGAGCGAGTGCTTTGTACCGCTTTTGAAGAATAAACTTAAAGACGCATTTATAGGAATAATATATAGGGTTTGTTCAACTAGTCCGATATGGTCTAGTGGCTAGGATATCTGGCTCTTACACAGAAGGCCCGGGTTCGATTCCCGGTATCGGGGCGAGTGCTTTTGTACCGCTTTTCAAGAATAGACTTAAGGATATAGGTTTATGAATAGAATTAAGACTTGGTTAAGCAAGTCCGATATGGACTAGTGGCTAGGATGGCTGGCTTTCACCCAGAAGACCCGTGTCCGATTCCCGGAATCGGACCGAGTGCTTTTGTATCGCTTTTGAAGAATGAACTTAAAGACACATTTATAGGAATAATATCTAGGGTTGTTCCAAGCTGTCCGATATGGTCTAGTGGCTAGGATATCTGGCTCTCACCCACAAGGCCCGGGTTCGATTCCCGGTATCGGGGCGAGTGCTTTTGTACCGCTTTTCAAGAATAGAATTAAGACTTGGTTGAGCAAGTACGATATGGTCTAGTGGCTAGGATACCTGACTTTCACCCAGAAGGCCCGGGTTCTATTCCCGGTATCGGAGCGAGTGCTTTTGTACCGCTTTTCAAGAATAGACTTAAGGATATAGGTTTATGAATAGAATTAAGACTTGGTTAAGCAAGTCCGATATGGACTAGTGGCTAGGATGGCTGGCTTTCACCCAGAAGACCCGTGTCCGATTCCCGGAATCGGACCGAGTGCTTTTGTATCGCTTTTGAAGAATGAACTTAAAGACACATTTATAGGAATATTATTTAGGGTTTTTTCAACTAGTCCGATATGGTCTAGTGGCTAGGATATCTGGCTTTCACCCAGAAGGCCCGGGTTCGATTCCCGGTATTGGAGCGAGTGCTTTGTACCGCTTTTCAAGAATATACTTAAGTATATAGGTTTATGAATAGAATTAAGACTTGGTTAAACAAGTCCGATATGGTCTTGTGGCTGGGATACCTGGCTTTCACCCATAATACCCGGGTTCGATTCCCGGTATCGGAGCGAGTGCTTTTGTACCTCTTTTCAAGAATAGACTTAAGTATATAGGTTTATGAATAGAATTAAGACTTGGTTAAGCAAGTCCGATATGGACTAGTGGCTAGGATATCTCGCTTTCACTCAGAAGGCCCGTGTTCGATTCCCGGTATCGGACCGAGTGCTTTTGTACCGCTTTTGAAGAATGAATTTAAAGACACATTTATAGGAATAATATTTTGGGTTGTTCCAACCAGTCCGATATGGTCAAGTGGCTAGGATATCCGGCTTTCACCCCGAAGGCCCGGGTTCGATTCCCGGTATCGGAGGGAGTGCTTTGTACCGCTTTGAAGAATAAACTTAAAGACACATTTATAGGAATATAATATTTAGGGTTTGTTCAACTAGTCCGATATGGTCTAGTGGCTAGGATATCTGGCTCTCACCCAGAAGGCGAGAGTACGATTCCCGGTATCGGAGCGTGTGCTTTTGTACCGCTTTTCAAGAATAGACTTAAGGATATAGGTTTATGAATAGAATTAAGACTTGGTTAAGCAAGTCCGATATGGAGTAGTGGCTAGGATTTCTGGCTTTCACCCAGAAGGCCCGTGTCCGATTCCCGGTATCGGGGCGAGTGCAATTGTACCGCTTTTCAAGAATAGAATTAAGACTTGGTTGAGCAAGTACGATATGGTCTGGTGGCTAGGATACCTGATTTCAGCCAGAAGGCCCGGGTTCGATTCCCGGTATCGGAGCGAGTGCTTTTGTACCTCTTTTCAAGAATAGACTTATGGATATAGGTTTATGAATAGAATTAAGACTTGGTTAAGCAAGTCCGATATGGACTAGTGGCTAGGATATCTGGCTTTCACCCAGAAGGCCCGTGTCCGATTCCCGGAATCGGACCGAGTGCTTTTGTACCGCTTTTGAAGAATGAACTTAAAGACACATTTATAGGAATAATATCTAGGGTTGTTCCAAGCTGTCCGATATGGTCTAGTGGCTAGGATATCTGGCTCTCACCCACAAGGCCCGCGTTCGATTCCCGGTATCGGGGCGAGTGCTTTTGTACCGCTTTTCAAGAATAGAATTAAGACTTGGTTGAGCAAGTACGATATGGTCTAGTGGCTAGGATACCTGACTTTCACCCAGAAGGCCCGGGTTCGATTCCCGGTATCGGAGCGAGTTATTTTGTACCGCTTTTGAAGAATGAATTTAAAGACATATTTATAGGAATAATATTTAGGGTTGTTCCAACCAGTCCGATATGGTCTAGTGGCTAGGATATCTGGCTTTCACCCAGAAGGCCCGGGTTCGATTCCCGGTATCGGAGCGAGTGCTTTTGTACCGCTTTTGAAGAATGAATTTAAAGACACATTTATAGGAATAATATTTAGGGTTTTGCCAACCAGTCCGATATGGTCTAGAGGCTAGGATATCTGGCTTTCACCCAGAAGGCCCGGGTTCGATTCCCGGTATCGGAGCGAGTGCTTTGTACTGGTTTTGAAGAATAAACTTAAACACACATTTATAGGAATAATATTTAGGGTTTGTTCACCTAGTCCGATATGGTCTAGTGGCTAGGATATCTGGCTCTTACCCAGAAGGCGAGAGTACGATTCCCGGTATCAGAGCGAGTGCTTTTGTGCCGCTTTTCAAGAATAGACTTAAGGATATAGCTTTATGAATAGAATTAAGACTTGGTTGAGCAAGTACGATATGGTCTAGTGGCTAGGATACCTGACTTTCACCCAGAAGGCCCGGGTTCGATTCCAGGTATCGGAGCGAGTGCTTTTGTACCTCTTTTCAAGAATAGACTTAAGGATATAGGTTTATGAATAGAATTAAGACTTGGTTAAGCAAGTCCGATATGGTCTAGTGGCTAGGATATCTGGCTTTCACCCAGAAGGCCCGTGTCCGATTCCCGGAATCGGACCGACTGCTTTTGTACCGCTTTTGATGAATGAACTTAAAGACACATTTATAGGAATAATATCTAGGGTTGTTCCAAGCTGTCCGATATGGTCTAGTGGCTAGGATATCTGGCTCTCACCCACAAGGCCCGGGTTCGATTCCCGGTATCGGGGCGAGTGCTTTTGTACCGCTTTTCAAGAATAGAATTAAGACTTGGTTGAGCAAGTACGATATGGTCTAGTGGCTAGGATACCTGACTTTCACCCAGAAGGCCCACGTTCGATTCCCGGTATCGGAGCGAGTGCTTTTGTACCGCTTTTGAAGAATGAATATAAAGACACATTTATAGGAATAATATTTATAGTTGTTCCAACCAGTCCGATATGGTCTAGTGGCTAGGACACCTGACTTTCACCCAGAAGGCCCACGTTCGATTCCCGGTATCGGAGCGAGTGCTTTTGTACCGCTTTTGAAGAATGAATATAAAGACACATTTATAGGAATAATATCTAGGGTTGTTCCAAGATGTCCGATATGGTCAAGTGGCTAGGATATCTGGCTCTCACCCATAAGGCCCGGGTTCGATTCCCGGTATCGGGGCGAGTGCTTTTGTACCGCTTTTCAAGAATAGAATTAAGACTTGGTTGAGCAAGTACGATATGGTCTAGTGGCTAGTATACCTGACTTTCACCCAGAATTAACGGGTTCGATTCCCGGTATCGGAGCGAGTGCTTTTGTACCGCTTTTGAAGAATGAATTTAAAGACACATTTATAGGAATAATATTTAGGGTTGTTCCAACTAGTCCGATATGGTCTAGTGGCTAGGATATCTGGCTTTCACCGAGAAGGCCCGGGTTCGATTCCCGGTATCGGAGCGAGTGCTTTGTACCACTTTTGAAGAATAAACTTAAAGACGCATTTATAGGAATAATATATAGGGTTTGTACAACTAGTCCGATATGGTCTAGTGGCTAGGATACCTGTCTCTTACACAGAAGGCCCGGGATCGATTCCCGGTATCGGGGCGAGTGCTTTTGTACCGCTTTTCAAGAATAGACTTAAGGATATAGGTTTATGAATAGAATTAAGACTTGGTTAAGCAAGTCCGATATGGACTAGTGGCTTGGATGTCTGGCTTTCACCCAGAAGACCCGTGTCCGATTTCCGGAATCGGACCGAGTGCTTTTGTATCGCTTTTGAAGAATGAACTTAAAGACACATTTATAGGAATAATATCTAGGGTTGATCCAAGCTGTTCGATATGGTCTAGTGGCTAGGATATCTGGCTCTCACCCACAAGGCCCGGGTTCGATTCCCGGTATCGGGGCGAGTGCTTTTGAACCTCTTTTCAAGAATAGACTTAAGTATATAGGTTTATGAATAGAATTAAGACTTGGTTAAGCAAGTCCGATATGGACTAGTGGGTAGGATATCTCGCTTTCACTCAGAAGGCCCGTGTTCGATTCCCGGTATCGGACCGAGTGCTTTTGTACCGCTTTTGAAGAATGAATTTAAAGACACATTTATAGGAATAATATTTAGGGTTGTTCCAACCAGTCCGATATGGTCAAGAGGCTAGGATATCCGGCTTTCACCCCGAAGGCCCGGGTTCGATTCCCGGTATCGGAGGGAGTGCTTTGTACCGCTTTTGAAGAATGAATTTAAAGACACAATTATAGGAATAATATTTAGGGTTTGTTCAACTAGTCCGATATGGTCTAGTGGCTAGGATATCTGGCTCTTACCCAGAAGGCGAGAGTACGATTCCCGGTATCGGAGCGAGTGCTTTTGTACCGCTTTTCAAGAATAGACTTAAGGATATAGGTTTATGAATAGAATTAAGACTTGGTTAAGCAAGTCCGATATGGACTAGTGGCTAGGATATCTGGCTTTCACCCAGAAGGCCCGTGTCCGATTCCCGGAATCGGACCGAGTGCTTTTGTACCGCTTTTGAAGAATGAACTTAAAGACACATTTATAGGAATAATATCTAGGGTTGTTCCAAGCTGTCCGATATGGTCTAGTGGCTAGGATATCTGGCTCTCACCCACAAGGCCCGGGTTCGATTCCCGGTATCGGGGCGAGTGCTTTTGTAACGCTTTTCAAGAATAGAATTAAGACTTGGTTGAGCAAGTACGATATGGTCTAGTGGCTAGGATATCTGGCTTTCACCGAGAAGGCCAGGTTTCGATTCCCGGTATCGGAGAGAGTGTTTTCTAAAGGATTTCAAAAATAGACTTAAGGACATAGGTTTATGAATAGAATTAAGACTTGGTTGAGCAAGTCCGATATGGTCTAGTGGCTAGGATATCTGGCTTTCACCCAGAAGGCCCGGGTTCGATTCCCGGTATCGGAGCGAGTGCTTTGTACCGCTTTTGAAGAATAAACTTAAAGACACATTTATAGGAATAATATTTAGGGTTTGTTCAACTAGTCCGATATGGTCTAGTGGCTAGGATATCTGGCTCTTACCCAGAAGGCGAGAGTACGATTCCCGTTATCGGAGCGAGTGCTTTTGTACCGCTTTTCAAGATTAGACTTAAGGATATAGGTTTATGAATAGAATTAAGACTTGGTTAAGCAAGTCCGATATGGACTAGTGGCTAGGATATCTGGCTTTCACCCAGAATTCCCGTGTCCGATTCCCGGAATCGGACCGAGTGCTTTTGTACCGCTTTTGAAGAATGAACTTAAAGACACATTTATAGGAATAAAATCTAGGGTTGTTCCAACCAGTCCGATATGGTCTAGTGGCTAGGATATCTGGCTCTCACCCAGAAGGCCCGGGTTCGATTCCCGGTATCGGAGCGAATGCTTTTGTACCGCTTTTCAAGAATAAACTTAAAGACACATTTATAGGAATAATATTTAGGGTTTGTTCAACTACTCCGATATGGTCTAGTGGCTAGGATATCTGGCTCTTACCCAGAAGGCGAGAGTACGATTCCCGTTATCGGAGCGAGTGCTTTTGTACCGCTTTTCAAGAATAGACTTAAGGATATAGGTTTATGAATAGAATTAAGACTTGGTTAAGCAAGTCCGATATGGACTAGTGGCTAGGATATCTGGCTCTCACCCCGAAGGCCCGGGTACGATTCCCGGTATCGGGGCGAGTGCTTTTGTACCGCTTTTCAAGAATAGAATTAAGACTTGGTTGAGCAAGTACGATATGGTCTAGTGGCTAGGATACCTGACTTTCACCCAGAAGGCCCGGGTTCGACTCCCGGTATCGGAGCGAGTGCTTTTGTACCTCTTTTCAAGAATAGACTTAAGGATATAGGTTTATGAATAGAATTAAGACTTGGTTAAGCAAGTCCGATATGGACTAGTGGCTAGGATATCCGGCTTTCACCCAGAAGGCCCGTGTCCGATTCACGGAATCGGACCGAGTGCTTTTGTACCGCTTTTGAAGAATGAACTTAAAGACACATTTATAGGAATAATATCTAGGGTTGTTCCAAGCTGTCCGATATGGTTTAGTGGCTAGGATATCTGGCTCTCACCCACAAGGCCCGGGTTCGATTCCCGGTATCGGGGCGAGTGCTTTTGTACCGCTTTTCAAGAATAGAATTAAGACTTGGTTGAGCAAGTACGATATGGTCTAGTGGCTAGCATACCTGACTTTCACCCAGAAGGCCCGGATTCTATTCCCGGTATCGGAGCGAGTGCTTTTGTACCTCTTTTCAAGAATAGACTTAAGGATATAGGTTTATGAATAGAATTAAGACTTGGTTAAGCAAGTCCGATATGGACTAGTGGCTAGGATATCTGGCTTTCACCCAGAAGGCCCGTGTCCGATTCACGGAATCGGACCGAGTGCTTTTGTACCGCTTTTGAAGAATGAACTTAAAGACACATTTATAGGAATAATATCTAGGGTTGTTCCAAGCTGTTCGATATGGTCTAGTGGCTAGGATATCTGGCTCTCACCCACAAGGCCCGGGTTCGATTCCCGGTATCGGGGCGAGTGCTTTTGTACCGCTTTTCAAGAATAGAATTAAGACTTGGTTACGCAAGTCCGATATGGTCTAGTGGCTAGGATATCTGGCTCTCACCCACAAGGCCCGGGTTCGATTCCCGGTATCGGGGCGAGTGCTTTTGTACCGCTTTTCAAGAATAGAATTAAGACTTGGTTGAGCAAGTCCGATATGGTCTAGTGGCTAGGATATCTGGCTTTCACCCAGAAGGCCCGGGTTCGATTCCCGGTATCGGAGCGAGTGCTTTTGTACCGCTTTTGAAGAATGAATTTAATGACACAATTATAGGAATAATATTTAGGTTTGTTCCAACCAGTCCAATATGGTCTAGTGGCTAGGATATCTGGCTTTCACCCAGAAGGCCCGGGTTCGATTCCCGGTATCGGAGCGAGTGCTTTGTACCGCTTTTGAAGAATAAACTTAAAGACACATTTATAGGAATAATATTTAGGGTTTGTTCAACTAGTCCGATATGGTCTAGTGGCTAGGATATCTGGCTCTTACCCAGAAGGCGAGAGTACGATTCCCGTTATCGGAGCGAGTGCTTTTGTACCGCTTTTCAAGATTAGACTTAAGGATATAGGTTTATGAATAGAATTAAGACTTAGTAAAGCAAGTCCGATATGGACTAGTGGCTAGGATATCTGGCTTTCACCCAGAATTCCCGTGTCCGATTCCCGGAATCGGACCGAGTGCTTTTGTACCGGTTTTGAAGAATGAACTTAAAGACACATTTATAGGAATAATATTTAGGGTTTGTTCAACTAGTCCGATATGGTCTAGTGGCTAGGATATCTGGCTCTTACCCAGGAGGCGAGAGTACGATTCCCGTTATCGGAGCGAGTGCTTTTGTACCGCTTTTCAAGAATAGACTTAAGGATATAGGTTTATGAATAGAATTAAGACTTGGTTAAGCAAGTCCGATATGGACTAGTGGCTAGGATATCTGGCTCTCACCCCGAAGACCCGGGTACGATTCCCGGTATCGGGGCGAGTGCTTTTGTACCGCTTTTCAAGAATAGAATTAAGACTTGGTTGAGCGAGTACGATATGGTCTAGTGGCTAGGATACCTGACTTTCACCCAGAAGGCCCGGGTTCGATTCCCGGTATCGGAGCGAGTGCTTTTGTACCTCTTTTCAAGAATAGACTTAAGGATATAGGTTTATGAATAGAATTAAGACTTGGTTAAGCAAGTCCGATATGGACTAGTGGCTAGGATATCTGGCTTTCACCCAGAAGGCCCGTGTCCGATTCACGGAATCGGACCGAGTGCTTTTGTACCGCTTTTGAAGAATGAACTTAAAGACACATTTATAGGAATAATATCTAGGGTTGTTCCAAGCTGTCCGATATGGTCTAGTGGCTAGGATATCTGGCTCTCACCCACAAGGCCCGGGTTCGATTCCCGGTATCGGGGCGAGTGCTTTTGTACCGCTTTTCAAGAATAGAATTAAGACTTGGTTGAGCAAGTACGATATGGTCTAGTGGCTAGGATACCTGACTTTCACCCAGAAGGCCCGGGTTCGATTCCCGGTATCGGAGCGAGTGCTTTTGTACCTCTTTTCAAGAATAGACTTAAGGATATAGGTTTATGAATAGAATTAAGACTTGGTTAAGCAAGTCCGATATGGACTAGTGGCTAGGATATCTGGCTTTCACCCAGAAGGCCCGTGTCCGATTCACGGAATCGGACCGAGTGCTTTTGTACCGCTTTTGAAGAATGAACTTAAAGACACATTTATAGGAATAATATCTAGGGTTGTTCCAAGCTGTCCGATATGTCCTAGTGGCTAGGATATCTGGCTCTCACCCACAAGGCCCGGGTTCGATTCCCGGTATCGGGGCGAGTGCTGTTGTACCGCTTTTCAAGAATAGAATTAAGACTTGGTTGAGCAAGTACTATATGGTCTAGTGGCTAGGATACCTGACGTTCAACCAGAAGGCCCGGGTTCGATTCCCGGTATCGGAGCGAGTGCTTTTGTACCGCTTTTGAAGAATGAATTTAAAGACACATTTATAGGAATAATATTTAGGGTTGTTCTAAACAGTCCGATATGGTCTAGTGGCTAGGATATCTGGCTTTCACCCAGAAGGCCCGGGTTCGATTCCCGGTATCGGAGCGAGTGCTTTGTACCGCTTTTGAAGAATAAAATTAAAGACACATTTATAGGAATAATATTTAGGGTTGTTCTAACCAGTCCGATATGGTCTAGTGGCTAGGATATCTGGCTCTCACCCAGAAGGCGAGAGTACGATTCCCGGTATCGGAGCGTGTGCTTTTGTACCGCTTTTCAAGAATAGACTTAAGGATATAGGTTTATGAATAGAATTACGACTTGGTTAAGCAAGTCCGATATGGGCTAGTGGCTAGGATATCTAGCTTTCACTCAGAAGGCCCGTGTTCGATTCCCGGTATCGGACCGAGTGCTTTTGTACCGCTTTTGAAGAATGAACTTAAAGACACATTTATAGGAATAATATCTAGGGTTGTTTCAACCAGTCCGATATGGTCTAGTGGCTAGGATATCTGGCTCTCACCCAGAAAGCCCGGGTTCGATTCCCGGTATCGGAGCGAGTGCTTTTGTACCTCTTTTCAAGAATAGAATTAAGACTTGGTTGAGCAAGTACGATATGGTCTAGTGGCTAGGATACCTGACTTTCACCCAGAAGGCCCGGGTTCGATTCCCGGTATCGGAGCGAGTGCTTTTGTACCTCTTTTCAAGAATAGACTTAAGGATATAGGTTTATGAATAGAATTAAGACTTGGTTAAGCAAGTCCGATATGGACTAGTGGCTAGGATATCTGGCTTTCACCCAGATGGCCCGTGTCCGATTCACGGAATCGGACCGAGTGCTTTTGTACCGCTTTTGAAGAATGAACTTAAAGACACATTTATAGGAATAATATCTAGGGTTGTTCCAAGCTGTCCGATATGGTCTAGTGGCTAGGATATCTGGCTCTCACCCACAAGGCCCGGGTTCGATTCCCGGTATCGGGGCGAGTGCTTTTGTACCGCTTTTCAAGAATAGAATTAAGACTTGGTTGAGCAAGTACGATATGGTCTAGTGGCTAGGATACCTGACTTTCACCCAGAAGGCCCGGGTTCGATTCCCGGTATCGGAGCGAGTGCTTTTGTACCTCTTTTCAAGAATAGACTTAAGGATATAGGTTTATGAATAGAATTAAGACTTGGTTAAGCAAGTCCGATATGGACTAGTGGCTAGGATATCTGGCTTTCACCCAGAAGGCCCGTGTCCGATTCACGGAATTGGACCGAGTGCTTTTGTACCGCTTTTGAAGAATGAACTTAAAGACACATTTATAGGAATAATATCTAGGGTTGTTCCAAGCTGTCCGATATGTCCTAGTGGCTAGGATATCTGGCTCTCACCCACAAGGCCCGGGCTCGATTCCCGGTATCGGGGCGAGTGCTGTTGTACCGCTTTTCAAGAATAGAATTAAGACTTGGTTGAGCAAGTACTATATGGTCTAGTGGCTAGGATACCTGACTTTCAACCAGAAGGCCCGGGTTCGATTCCCGGTATCGGAGCGAGTGCTTTTGTACCGCTTTTGAAGAATGAATTTAAAGACACATTTATAGGAATAATATTTAGGGTTGTGCTAAACAGTCCGATATGGTCTAGTGGCTAGGATATCTGGCTTTCACCCAAAAGGCCCGGGTTCGATTCCCGGTATCGGAGCGAGTGCTTTGTACCGCTTTTGAAGAATAAACTTAAAGACACATTTATAGGAATAATATTTAGGGTTGTTCTAACCAGTCCGATATGGTCTAGTGGCTAGGATATCTGGCTCTCACCCAGAAGGCGAGAGTACGATTCCCGGTATCGGAGCGTGTGCTTTTGTACCGCTTTTCAAGAATAGACTTAAGGATATAGGTTTATGAATAGAATTACGACTTGGTTAAGCAAGTCCGATATGGGCTAGTGGCTAGGATATCTAGCTTTCACTCAGAAGGCCCGTGTTCGATTCCCGGTATCGGACCGAGTGCTTTTGTACCGCTTTTGAAGAATGAACTTAAAGACACATTTATAGGAATAATATCTAGGGTTGTTTCAACCAGTCCGATATGGTCTAGTGGCTAGGATATCTGGCTCTCACCCAGAAAGCCCGGGTTCGATTCCCGGTATCGGAGCGAGTGCTTTTGTACCTCTTTTCAAGAATAGAATTAAGACTTGGTTGAGCAAGTACGATATGGTCTAGTGGCTAGGATACCTGACTTTCACCCAGAAGGCCCGGGTTCGATTCCCGGTATCGGAGCGAGTGCTTTTGTACCTCTTTTCAAGAATAGACTTAAGGATATAGGTTTATGAATAGAATTAAGACTTGGTTAAGCAAGTCCGATATGGACTAGTGGCTAGGATATCTGGCTTTCACCCAGAAGGCCCGTGTCCGATTCACGGAATCGGACCGAGTGCTTTTGTACCGCTTTTGAAGAATGAACTTAAAGACACATTTATAGGAATAATATCTAGGGTTGTTCCAAGCTGTCCGATATGGTCTAGTGGCTAGGATATCTGGCTCTCACCCACAAGGCCCGGGTTCGATTCCCGGTATCGGGGCGAGTGCTTTTGTACCGCTTTTCAAGAATAGAATTAAGACTTGGTTGAGCAAGTACGATATGGTCTAGTGGCTAGGATACCTGACTTTCACCCAGAAGGCCCGGGTTCGATTCCCGGTATCGGAGCGAGTGCTTTTGTACCTCTTTTCAAGAATAGACTTAAGGATATAGGTTTATGAATAGAATTAAGACTTGGTTAAGCAAGTCCGATATGGACTAGTGGCTAGGATATCTGGCTTTCACCCAGAAGGCCCGTGTCCGATTCACGGAATCGGACCGAGTGCTTTTGTACCGCTTTTGAAGAATGAACTTAAAGACACATTTATAGGAATAATATCTAGGGTTGTTCCAAGCTGTCCGATATGTCCTAGTGGCTAGGATATCTGGCTCTCACCCACAAGGCCCGGGTTCGATTCCCGGTATCGGGGCGAGTGCTGTTGTACCGCTTTTCAAGAATAGAATTAAGACTTGGTTGAGCAAGTACTATATGGTCTAGTGGCTAGGATACCTGACTTTCAACCAGAAGGCCCGGGTTCGATTCCCGGTATCGGAGCGAGTGCTTTTGTACCGCTTTTGAAGAATGAATTTAAAGACACATTTATAGGAATAATATTTAGGGTTGTTCTAAACAGTCCGATATGGTCTAGTGGCTAGGATATCTGGCTTTCACCCAGAAGGCCCGGGTTCGATTCCCGGTATCGGAGCGAGTGCTTTGTACCGCTTTTGAAGAATAAACTTAAAGACACATTTATAGGAATAATATTTAGGGTTGTTCTAACCAGTCCGATATGGTCTAGTGGCTAGGATATCTGGCTCTCACCCAGAAGGCGAGAGTACGATTCCCGGTATCGGAGCGTGTGCTTTTGTACCGCTTTTCAAGAATAGACTTAAGGATATAGGTTTATGAATAGAATTACGACTTGGTTAAGCAAGTCCGATATGGGCTAGTGGCTAGGATATCTAGCTTTCACTCAGAAGGCCCGTGTTCGATTCCCGGTATCGGACCGAGTGCTTTTGTACCGCTTTCGAAGAATGAACTTAAAGACACATTTATAGGAATAATATCTAGGGTTGTTTCAACCAGTCCGATATGGTCTAGTGGCTAGGATATCTGGCTCTCACCCAGAAAGCCCGGGTTCGATTCCCGGTATCGGAGCGAGTGCTTTTGTACCTCTTTTCAAGAATAGAATTAAGACTTGGTTGAGCAAGTACGATATGGTCTAGTGGCTAGGATACCTGACTTTCACCCAGAAGGCCCGGGTTCGATTCCCGGTATCGGAGCGAGTGCTTTTGTACCTCTTTTCAAGAATAGACTTAAGGATATAGGTTTATGAATAGAATTAAGACTTGGTTAAGCAAGTCCGATATGGACTAGTGGCTAGGATATCTGGCTTTCACCCAGAAGGCCCGTGTCCGATTCACGGAATCGGACCGAGTGCTTTTGTACCGCTTTTGAAGAATGAACTTAAAGACACATTTATAGGAATAATATCTAGGGTTGTTCCAAGCTGTCCGATATGGTCTAGTGGCTAGGATATCTGGCTCTCACCCACAAGGCCCGGGTTCGATTCCCGGTATCGGGGCGAGTGCTTTTGTACCGCTTTTCAAGAATAGAATTAAGACTTGGTTGAGCAAGTACGATATGGTCTAGTGGCTAGGATACCTGACTTTCACCCAGAAGGCCCGGGTTCGATTCCCGGTATCGGAGCGAGTGCTTTTGTACCTCTTTTCAAGAATAGACTTAAGGATATAGGTTTATGAATAGAATTAAGACTTGGTTAAGCAAGTCCGATATGGACTAGTGGCTAGGATATCTGGCTTTCACCCAGAAGGCCCGTGTCCGATTCACGGAATCGGACCGAGTGCTTTTGTACCGCTTTTGAAGAATGAACTTAAAGACACATTTATAGGAATAATATCTAGGGTTGTTCCAAGCTGTCCGATATGTCCTAGTGGCTAGGATATCTGGCTCTCACCCACAAGGCCCGGGTTCGATTCCCGGTATCGGGGCGAGTGCTGTTGTACCGCTTTTCAAGAATAGAATTAAGACTTGGTTGAGCAAGTACTATATGGTCTAGTGGCTAGGATACCTGACTTTCAACCAGAAGGCCCGGGTTCGATTCCCGGTATCGGAGCGAGTGCTTTTGTACCGCTTTTGAAGAATGAATTTAAAGACACATTTATAGGAATAATATTTAGGGTTGTTCTAAACAGTCCGATATGGTCTAGTGGCTAGGATATCTGGCTTTCACCCAGAAGGCCCGGGTTCGATTCCCGGTATCGGAGCGAGTGCTTTGTACCGCTTTTGAAGAATAAACTTAAAGACACATTTATAGGAATAATATTTAGGGTTGTTCTAACCAGTCCGATATGGTCTAGTGGCTAGGATATCTGGCTCTCACCCAGAAGGCGAGAGTACGATTCCCGGTATCGGAGCGTGTGCTTTTGTACCGCTTTTCAAGAATAGACTTAAGGATATAGGTTTATGAATAGAATTACGACTTGGTTAAGCAAGTCCGATATGGGCTAGTGGCTAGGATATCTAGCTTTCACTCAGAAGGCCCGTGTTCGATTCCCGGTATCGGACCGAGTGCTTTTGTACCGCTTTTGAAGAATGAACTTAAAGACACATTTATAGGAATAATATCTAGGGTTGTTTCAACCAGTCCGATATGGTCTAGTGGCTAGGATATCTGGCTCTCACCCAGAAAGCCCGGGTTCGATTCCCGGTATCGGAGCGAGTGCTTTTGTACCTCTTTTCAAGAATAGAATTAAGACTTGGTTGAGCAAGTACGATATGGTCTAGTGGCTAGGATACCTGACTTTCACCCAGAAGGCCCGGGTTCGATTCCCGGTATCGGAGCGAGTGCTTTTGTACCTCTTTTCAAGAATAGACTTAAGGATATAGGTTTATGAATAGAATTAAGACTTGGTTAAGCAAGTCCGATATGGACTAGTGGCTAGGATATCTGGCTTTCACCCAGAAGGCCCGTGTCCGATTCACGGAATCGGACCGAGTGCTTTTGTACCGCTTTTGAAGAATGAACTTAAAGACACATTTATAGGAATAATATCTAGGGTTGTTCCAAGCTGTCCGATATGGTCTAGTGGCTAGGATATCTGGCTCTCACCCACAAGGCCCGGGTTCGATTCCCGGTATCGGGGCGAGTGCTTTTGTACCGCTTTTCAAGAATAGAATTAAGACTTGGTTACGCAAGTCCGATATGGTCTAGTGGCTAGGAAATCTGGCTTTCACCCAGAAGGCCCGGGTTCGATTCCCGGTATCGGAGCGAGTGCTTTGTACCGCTTTTGAAGAATAAACTTAAAGACACATTTATAGGAATAATATTTAGGATTTGTTCAACTAGTCCGATATGGTCTAGTGGCTAGGATATCTGGCTCTTACCCAGGAGGCGAGAGTACGATTCCCGTTATCGGAGCGAGTGCTTTTGTACCGCTTTTCAAGAATAGACTTAAGGATATAGGTTTATGAATAGAATTAAGACTTGGTTAAGCAAGGCCGATATGGACTAGTGGCTAGGATATCTGGCTCTCACCACGAAGGCCCGGGTACGATTCCCGGTATCGGGGCGAGTGCTTTTGTACCGCTTTTCAAGAATAGAATTAAGACTTGGTTGAGCAAGTACGATATGGTCTAGTGGCTAGGATACCTGACTTTCACCCAGAAGGCCCGGGTTCGATTCCCGGTATCGGAGCGAGTGCTTTTGTACCTCTTTTCAAGAATAGACTTAAGGATATAGGTTTATGAATAGAATTAAGACTTGGTTAAGCAAGTCCGATATGGACTAGTGGCTAGGATATCTGGCTTTCACCCAGAAGGCCCGTGTCCGATTCACGGAATCGGACCGAGTGCTTTTGTACCGCTTTTGAAGAATGAACTTAAAGACACATTTATAGGAATAATATCTAGGGTTGTTCCAAGCTGTCCGATATGGTCTAGTGGCTAGGATATCTGGCTCTCACCCACAAGGCCTGGGTTCGATTCCCGGTATCGGGGCGAGTGCTGTTGTACCGCTTTTCAAGAATAGAATTAAGACTTGGTTGAGCAAGTACTATATGGTCTAGTGGCTAGGATACCTGACTTTCAACCAGAAGGCCCGGGTTCGATTCCCGGTATCGGAGCGAGTGCTTTTGTACCGCTTTTGAAGAATGAATTTAAAGACACATTTATAGGAATAATATTTAGGGTTGTTCTAACCAGTCCGATATGGTCTAGTGGCTAGGATATCTGGCTTTCACCCAGAAGGCCCGGGTTCGATTCCCGGTATCGGAGCGAGTGCTTTGTACCGCTTTTGAAGAATAAACTTAAAGACACATTTATAGGAATAATATTTAGGGTTGTTATAACCAGTCCGATATGGTCTAGTGGCTAGGATATCTGGCTCTCACCCAGAAGGCGAGAGTACGATTCCCGGTATCGGAGCGTGTGTTTTTGTACCGCTTTTCAAGAATAGACTTAAGGATATAGGTTTATGAATAGAATTAAGACTTGGTTAAGCAAGTCCGATATGGGCTAGTGGCTAGGATATCTAGCTTTCACTCAGAAGGCCCGTGTTCGATTCCCGGTATCGGACCGAGTGCTTTTGTACCGCTTTTGAAGAATGAACTTAAAGACACATTTATAGGAATAATATCTAGGGTTGTTTCGACCAGTCCGATATGGTCTAGTGGCTAGAATATCTGGCTCTCACCCAGAAAGCCCGGGTTCGATTCCCGGTATCGGAGCGAGTGCTTTTATACCTCTTTTCAAGAATAGACTTAAGGATATAGGTTTATGAATAGAATTAAGACTTGGTGAAGCAAGTCCGATATTGACTAGTGGCTAGGATATCTGGCTTCATGTTCGCGTTTTGGTTTTCGTCGAGTGCGGTCGCGTTTTTCTCTCGCTCCGTCCTCGGCTTTTCCTCTTGCTCGCGGGTTTTTTTCGGCCTTTTGGCTTTTTTATTCGTTTCTTTGCGTGAGTTTCTTTTTTGCTGTCTATTTTGAGTCGGGTTTCTCGCGTTTTGGGCTCTGCCTCGGGCAGAGTCCCGTTATTTTTTCAACTAATCTATTATTATTACTAATCTACTTACACGATGGAAGTTTTGAAACGTTCGGTTTTTGTAGAATGTCAGGAGCGCGTTGTTTCGAAGATTGAAGAAGCTTTGTCATTGACTTTTGGTGCGGATTCTTATTCGTCGGTGGTGAGTACGAAAGGCGGATTTTTCGTAACATTTGTGTCGTTGGAAGATGCGGATAATTGCGCAGAATTAGGTCTTGGGCTCGAGGCGGAAGACTGCGTGGTGCGTAAAGTCGGGAGTCGCGAGATCATTGCTACCTTTTTTGATCTCCCGGAGTTTGTATCGGATGACGTTTTAAAGGCAAAGTTGCTGAGTTATAATTGCGAGTTAAAGAGTGAGGTGGTTTGGGAGCGTACAAATGGCAAGTATTACGGGCAACGCTCGATAAAGGTTGCGCTACCAGAGGGTGTCTCTAGCTTACCTTATAGTTTGCGTTTGGTCGACGTCATGGGGCTCGAAAGCTCCTACCGCGTTCGGCATGATCGGCAGGGCAAAGTTTGTAATAAGTGTCTGTCTAACTCTCACCTCTACAAGGACTGTCCTCTCTTCGTTTGCCGCCGGTGTGACGCTCAGGGGCATATCGCGCGGGTTTGCCCCAATGTTGATATACCTCGTCGTTTGCCTCCTGCTGCACCTTCTGTCGACTTGCCGGTTGGTGTTTCTTCCGCCGAGGTTATCCCGGAGGGCGGGTCACCAGTTGCGGCGCCTGAAGACTCTGAAGTACTGGTTGCGACTCAGAAACGTCCAGTTTCTAGTAGTGATGGTGAACCTTCCGTTTCGCCCGAGGATGGCCAGGGAGACTGGCGTGTTGTCGGTGGTAAGCAGGGGCTGAAACGACCTAAGTCAGACCTCCCTTTGCTTGGTCGGCCTCCTTCTCCACGTCTTATCGCTGACCAGGTGATCCCTCCGCTGCTCTCGCCCTTCAATGATAAAAATCGTTTCTCTTAACGTCCGCGGTTTGCGGGCTCTGGCGAAGATGAAAGAACTGGTTGAATGGAGCAAGGGTTTCGACGTTTTGTGTCTCCAAGAGACTCACTGGTCGGGCTCCCATGTCGCGGTTTTTCGGTCTCTTTGGCGCGGTCCCATTTATTTTGATAATGACCCTGTTTCCGGTTTTCGCGGTGTTGCTATTTGCATTCGGGCGGGTCTTGACGTTTTGCCTGCCCGCGTCCTCCGTAGTGGAGAGGGCCGGTTTATTTTGGCGTCTTTGTCCATTGACAGCGAACCTCTGGATATCGTGAACGTGTATCTTCCGAATGTCGCGCCCGATCGTTTGCCCTTTTATGACCGCTTGCGGGGGGTGGTCTCGCGCTGTTCGCGTCCCCTAGTCGTCGGGGATTTTAACGACGTAGCGCAGCCGGGTCTGGATCGCCGACCATTGTCTGGTTCCTCTTCGCGTTTGGGCTCGACTGCCTTATTCCGATTTCTACGTGATACCCACCTCATTGACGTTTGGCGCGCAACACATGCGGACAACTTTGACTGGACCTGGTCCGGTCCCGTGTATGGCTCTTATCTTCAATCGCGCATCGACTATGTTCTCCTTGCCGGGGAGGATCGTCAGAATGTTACGACCTGTCAGATCTTACCGTGTCCCCTTTCGGATCATCGCGCCCTTGAACTCCGTCTCGTCTTGGACGGCGTTAAGATGGGCCCAGGTACGTGGTCTTTTAATGCGCGTCTCTTGCAGTTCGACGCCTACCGCCAGGCGGTCTTACGCATTCTTCGCCGGAGTCGCCAACGCTTTCGCGAATCGCCGGACAAATTTGCATGGTACGAAGCTTTAAAGCAGTCCCTACGCGAACATGCCATGTTGTACGGGAAGGTTCAAGCCTCGCGTGATCGCGCCGAACGAACTCGCTTACGCGAAGCCTTGTCCACGACTCAGCTGGCCGCATCTAATTCCTCGGTTGGTCTCGCGGACTTTCTTGCGGCGAAGGAGGCCTTAAACGACTTCGACAGGGGGGTGCTGCAGGGGGCAGTAGTTCGGGCTAACCAGCAATGGCGCTCGGCCGGTGAGCGTCCTACGTCCTTTTTTCTCCGCCTGGAACGTCATCGGCAGTCTTCTAAGTCGATCAAATGTGTCTTGGCGCCTGACGCGCAGCTCCTCACGGAACCGGGGGCCGTTCGGCAGCGCTATTTTGAACACTTCGCGGCGATGTCTCGTAGACGTCCTACGGACCGGGCTGTAATTGACTTTTACGCGTCTTTCGTTAATAACAGACTTTGTGCGGCCGACGCGCAGGTTTGTGATGCCCCGATACGGTGGGCGGACATTTCAATGGTCTTAAATTGCGCTCCCGCCGGCAAAAGCCCGGGTACTGACGGTTTCACGAACGAGTTCTGGCGATTCGTGCTGCCACATATTCAGGATGAATTTGTTGCACTCCTTTCCCATTGTCATTCGGAGGGTCGCCTTCCTCCTTCTATGAAGGAAGGGCTCATTATCTTGCTGCCTAAAGCCGGTGATTTAAGAGACGTCAAGAACAGACGCCCCATCACGTTGCTAAACGCGGACTATAAGCTCGTCGCGAAAGTTCTCGGTTCACGGCTTTCTTCAATTTTTCCATCGTTAATTCATGGTTCGCAAACGGGCGCCGTTCGATCACGTTCCGCGACCAGTACTCCCGCCCTTTTCTCCGACATCATGGACTATCTGCAGCGGTCTCGCGGGCCGGGTATCCTCGTTAAATTAGATCTCGCGAAAGCGTTTGATCAGGTTTCGTGGGACTACCTCTTTGCGGTACTTCGCGCTTTTGGCTTCGGCGAGCCGTTTCGCAAGTGGATTCAATTATTTCTCGTTGGCAGCAAGTCTTGCCTGAAAATAAATGGATATTTAACAGACTTTTTTCAGCTCGGTCGATCGGTCCGCCAGGGCTGTCCGCTTAGTCCCTTGCTTTACGTTCTCTCTTCCGAACCCCTATGCTACGCCTTGGAATGCCGTCCCGCTATCGACCGGATTCTTTGGCCGACCTCTCAGCCTCCTCCCTTGTTACGGGTTCATGTCGATGACAATGCCTTGGTGGTCCGTGATACAGCATCCGTCTTGGAAGTTGTGCGGGAATATCAGCGGTATGGCCTCGCGTCGGGTTCCGACTTGAACATCTCCAAGTGTCGAGGTATGTGGTTGGGCTGCGACCGGGGTCGAGCCCCATCCTCTGTTGCGGACCTCACTATCTCGTCCGACCCGCTCGAGATTTTGGGCATCTTTCTCAGTACGGATGGCGCGGTATCGGACGATCTTAACTGGAGCCCGCGTTTGGCTAAATTCCGTCGTGTCCTTCGCATTTGGAAAGGTCGGTGCCTTTCCTTGTCGGGCAAGATCGTGGTGGTCAACACTTTGGCCATGTCATTACTGGGGCATTCGCTGCGGTCCCTCGCGTTACCTAATCGGTTTGAGGACGACTTTCGCCGGGAAACCCTGGGTTTTTTGTGGGGTGAACGCGCCCATACGGTCGCTTATTCTTTGCTTACGCGTCCGAAGAAGGTCGGCGGCTTCGGGCTGGTTGACTTGCGCACGAACAAACTTACTTTTCGCTTGCAAGAACTGTTACGGTATATTACGGGCGCCGACGCGCAACGTACGTACGAACTGGCTCAGTATTTGTTGTGTCCTTCTTTGCATGCCTCGGACCCGGGATTTGACATTTTGCAGTGCACGCTCCCTGCCTCGTATGTCGCGAGGCTCTCACCCCGGTATCGTGAGCTTTGGCTCGCTTGGTCTGAATTCTGTGCCACTCAGAATCTGCATTTAAGAGACCCGCCCGATTTATTAAGTTCGGTTTTATTCTTCAACCCGCGTATTGACATGTCCGGTCTCAGTCCGCGTGCTCGTGCGTGTTTTCTTTTTCACGGTCTGTATCGCTTACGGGATTTTACTTACGAAGTGGTTCCGGGTTTTTTACCCAGTCCCGCGATTGCTGACCTGTGTGGGCTAGCTTCGGACGCCCCTTGCCCGTCGTGGCTAACAACTGCGGTTCAATATATCCATTCTGTTCTCCCGGAGACTTGGCTTTCCCGCGTTCGGTCGCGGCGCCGCTTCTGCCGTACGGTCGGTGTGACATTAGTCGATAATACGGGTGCGGATTTCAACTTGACTGCCCTGACCAGCAAGGTCATCTACGGTCGTTTTGCGCTCTCCACCGTTGCTGAGTCCCCAGGTGAGCATGCCTGGCGCCGGTTCTTTGGGGGTCCCCTGCCTCGCCCTGCCTGGTCAACGTTACACTCGTCTTTGCTTCGTCCTTCTCATCGCGACGTCAACCTTCAAGTGGTGCATGGGGCTATCTTTACGTCTGAGCGGCTTTTCGCCATCGGTCTTTCGTCTAACCCCACGTGCGTGTTTTGCTTCAACAATGTCGAAACTTTAGAGCACATTTTCTTGCGCTGCCCCTTTACGATTCGGCTCTGGCAGTCCCTCTTTGTCACTAAATTAGGCTTGGCCCTTGACAGTGTGCTGGTCAGTTGTACGCCCGGCAGGGACTCTTTTATCATCTTTCAACATTATTCGGCTGGCATTCGCCCTAAATCCCGTGTGAAATTCGTTCATTTCTTAACGTCACTCTTTAAATGGCTGGTTTTAAATGCACGTTCGTTTTTAATTAGTACTGCCAAAGTCTCGTTAGCTATTTTAGAAAAACGTTGTTACGCTATTTTAAAACGCGAACTACGTCTAACCTTAAGCTCCCATTTCTTGTTATTGAATCGTGATGAACATTTTTTAAAGCATATAAAACAATTCTTAGACTGGTTGTAATTGTTCGATATTTCCTGATGTGCACAAAGTAGCATTGATTATCTTTGACGTTTGTATCAATTTTGTTTTATAATAAAAAAAAAAAAAAAAAAAAATATCTGGCTTTCACCCAGAAGGCCCGTGTCCAATTCACGGAATCGGACCGAGTGCTTTTGTACCGCTTTTGAAGAATGAACTTAAAGACACATTTATAGGAATAATATCTAGGATTGTTCCAAGCTGTCCGATATGGTCTAGTGGCTAGGATATCTGGCTCTCAACCACAAGGCCCGGGTTCGATTCCCGGTATCGGGGCGAGTGCTTTTGTACCGCTTTTCAAGAATAGAATTAAGACTTGGTTGAGCAAGTACGATATGGTCTAGTGGCTAGGATATCTGGCTTTCACCCAGAAGGCCAGGGTTCGATTCCCGGTATCGGAGAGAGTGTTTTGTAAAGAATTTCAAAAATAGACTTAAGGACATAGGTTTATGAATAGAATTAAGACTTAGTTACGCAAGTCCGATATGGTCTAGTGGCTAGGATATCTGGCTCTCACCCAGAAGGCGAGAGTACGATTCCCTGTATCGGAGCGTGTGCTTTTGTAACGCTTTTCAAGAATAGACTTAAGGATATAGGTTTATGAATAGAATTAACACTTGGTTAAGCAAGTCCGATATGGTCTTGCGGCTAGGATACCTGGCTTTCACCCATAATACCCGGGTGCGATTCCCGGTATCGGAGCGAGTGCTTTTGTACCTCTTTTCAAGAATAGACTTAAGGATATAGGTTTATGAATAGAATTTAGACTTGGTTACGCAAGTCCGATATGGTCTAGTGGCTAGGATACCTGACTTTCAACCAGACGGCCCGGGTTTGATTCCCGGTATCAAAGCGAGTGCTTTTGTACCGCTTTTGAAGAATGAATTTAAAGACACATTTATAGGAATAATATTTAGGGTTGTTACAACCAGTCCGATATGGTCTAGTGGCTAGGATATCTGGCTCTCACCCAGAAGGCGAGAGTACGATTCCCGGTATCGGAGCGTGTGCTTTTGTACCGCTTTTCAAGAATAGACTTAAGGATATAGGTTTATGAATAGAATTAAGACTTGGTTAAGCAAGTCCAATATGGACTAGTGGCTAGGATATCTGGCTTTCACTCAGAAGGCCCGTGTTCGATTCCCGGTGTCGGACCGAGTGCTTTTGTACCGCTTTTGAAGAATGATTTTAAAGACACATTTATAGGAATAATATCTAGGGTTGTTTCAACCAGTCCGATATGGTCTAGTGGCTAGGATATCTGGCTCTCACCCAGAAAGCCCGGGTTCGATTCCCGGTATCGGAGCGAGTGCTTTTGTACCGCTTTTGAAGAATGAATTTAAAGACACAATTATAGGAATAATATTTAGGGTTGTTCCAACCAGTCCGATATGGTCTAGTGGCTAGGATATCTGGCTTTCACCCAGAAGGCCCGGGTTCGATTCCCGGTATCGGAGCGAGTGCTTTGTACCGCTTTCGAAGAATAAACTTAAAGACACATTTATAGGAATAATATTTAGGGTTTGTTCAACCAGTCCGAAATGGTCTAGTGGCTAGGATATCTGGCTCTCACCCAGAAGGCGAAAGTAAGATTCTCGGTATCGGAGGGTGTGCTTTTGTACCGCTTTTCAAGAATAGACTTAAGGATATAGGTTTATGAATAGAATTAAGACTTGATTAAGCAAGTCCAATATGGACTAGTGGCTAGGATATCTGGCTTTTACTCAGAAGGCCCGTGTTCGATTCCCGGTATCGGACCGAGTGCTTTTGTACCGCTTTTGAAGAATGAACTTAAAGACACATTTATAGGAATAATATCTAGGGTTGTTTCAATCAGTCTTATATGGTCTAGTGGCTAGGATATCTGGCTCTCACCCAGAAAGCCCGGGTTCGATTCCCGGTATCGGAGCGAGTGCTTTGTACCGCTTTTGAAGAATAAACTTAAAGACACATTTATAGGAATAATATTTAGGGTTTGTTCAACCAGTCCGATATGGTCTAGTGGCTAGGATATCTGGCTCTCACCCAGAAGGCGAGAGTACGATTCCCTGTATCGGAGCGTGTGCTTTTGTAACGCTTTTCAAGAATAGACTTAAGGATATAGGTTTATGAATAGAATTAACACTTGGTTAAGCAAGTCCGATATGGTCTTGCGGCTAGGATACCTGGCTTTCACCCATAATACCCGGGTGCGATTCCCGGTATCGGAGCGAGTGCTTTTGTACCTCTTTTCAAGAATAGACTTAAGGATATAGGTTTATGAATAGAATTTAGACTTGGTTACGCAAGTCCGATATGGTCTAGTGGCTAGGATACCTGACTTTCAACCAGAAGGCCCGGGTTTGATTCCCGGTATCAAAGCGAGTGCTTTTGTACCGCTTTTGAAGAATGAATTTAAAGACGCATTTATAGGAATAATATTTAGGGTTGTTCCAACCAGTCCGATATGGTCTAGTGGCTAGGATATCTGGCTCTCACCCAGAAGGCGAGAGTACGATTCCCGGTATCGGAGCGTGTGCTTTTGTACCGCTTTTCAAGAATAGACTTAAGGATATAGGTTTATGAATAGAATTAAGACTTGGTTAAGCAAGTCCAATATGGACTAGTGGCTAGGATATCTGGCTTTCACTCAGAAGGCCCGTGTTCGATTCCCGGTATCGGACCGAGTGCTTTTGTACCGCTTTTGAAGAATGATTTTAAAGACACATTTATAGGAATAATATCTAGGGTTGTTTCAACCAGTCCGATATGGTCTAGTGGCTAGGATATCTGGCTCTCACCCAGAAAGCCCGGGTTCGATTCCCGGTATCGGAGCGA
This sequence comes from Phalangium opilio, assembly GCF_054372755.1. NCBI lineage: Eukaryota > Metazoa > Arthropoda > Arachnida > Opiliones > Phalangiidae > Phalangium > Phalangium opilio. The sequence continues at coordinate 4,123,424 of NW_028324163.1, forward strand.
GTGCTTTTGTACCGCTTTTGAAGAATGAATTTAAAGACACAATTATAGGAATAATATTTAGGGTTGTTCCAACCAGTCCGATATGGTCTAGTGGCTAGGATATCTGGCTCTCACCCAGAAGGCGAGAGTACGATTCCCGGTATCGGAGCGTGTGCTTTTGTACCGCTTTTCAAGAATAGACTTAAGGATATAGGTTTATGAATAGAATTAAGACTTGATTAAGCAAGTCCAATATGGACTAGTGGCTAGGATATCTGGCTTTTACTCAGAAGGCCCGTGTTCGATTCCCGGTATCGGACCGAGTGCTTTTGTACCGCTTTTGAAGAATGAACTTAAAGACACATTTATAGGAATAATATCTAGGGTTGTTTCAATCAGTCTTATATGGTCTAGTGGCTAGGATATCTGGCTCTCACCCAGAAAGCCCGGGTTCGATTCCCGGTATCGGAGCGAGTGCTTTGTACCGCTTTTGAAGAATAAACTTAAAGACACATTTATAGGAATAATATTTAGGGTTTGTTCAACCAGTCCGATATGGTCTAGTGGCTAGGATATCTGGCTCTCACCCAGAAGGCGAGAGTACGATTCCCTGTATCGGAGCGTGTGCTTTTGTAACGCTTTTCAAGAATAGACTTAAGGATATAGGTTTATGAATAGAATTAACACTTGGTTAAGCAAGTCCGATATGGTCTTGCGGCTAGGATACCTGGCTTTCACCCATAATACCCGGGTGCGATTCCCGGTATCGGAGCGAGTGCTTTTGTACCTCTTTTCAAGAATAGACTTAAGGATATAGCTTTATGAATAGAATTTAGACTTGGTTACGCAAGTCCGATATGGTCTAGTGGCTAGGATACCTGACTTTCAACCAGAAGGCCCGGGTTTGATTCCCGGTATCAAAGCGAGTGCTTTTGTACCGCTTTTGAAGAATGAATTTAAAGACGCATTTATAGGAATAATATTTAGGGTTGTTCCAACCAGTCCGATATGGTCTAGTGGCTAGGATATCTGGCTCTCACCCAGAAGGCGAGAGTACGATTCCCGGTATCGGAGCGTGTGCTTTTGTACCGCTTTTCAAGAATAGACTTAAGGATATAGGTTTATGAATAGAATTAAGACTTGGTTAAGCAAGTCCAATATGGACTAGTGGCTAGGATATCTGGCTTTCACTCAGAAGGCCCGTGTTCGATTCCCGGTATCGGACCGAGTGCTTTTGTACCGCTTTTGAAGAATGATTTTAAAGACACATTTATAGGAATAATATCTAGGGTTGTTTCAACCAGTCCGATATGGTCTAGTGGCTAGGATATCTGGCTCTCACCCAGAAAGCCCGGGTTCGATTCCCGGTATCGGAGCGAGTGCTTTTGTACCGCTTTTGAAGAATGAATTTAAAGACACAATTATAGGAATAATATTTAGGGTTGTTCCAACCAGTCCGATATGGTCTAGTGGCTAGGATATCTGGCTCTCACCCAGAAGGCGAGAGTACGATTCCCGGTATCGGAGCGTGTGCTTTTGTACCGCTTTTCAAGAATAGACTTAAGGATATAGGTTTATGAATAGAATTAAGACTTGGTTAAGCAAGTCCAATATGGACTAGTGGCTAGGATATCTGGCTTTCACTCAGAAGGCCCGTGTTCGATTCCCGGTATCGGACCGAGTGCTTTTGTACCGCTTTTGAAGAATGATTTTAAAGACACATTTATAGGAATAATATCTAGGGTTGTTTCAACCAGTCCGATATGGTCTAGTGGCTAGGATACCTGACTTTCAACCAGAAGGCCCGGGTTTGATTCCCGGTATCATAGCGAGTGCTTTTGTACTGCTTTTGAAGAATGAATTTATAGACGCATTTATAGGAATAATATTTAGGGTTTTTCCAACCAGTCCGATATGGTCTAGTGGCTAGGATATCTGGCTCTCACCCAGAAGGCGAGAGTACGATTCCCGGTATCGGAGCGTGTGCTTTTGTACCACTTTTCAAGAATAGACTTAAGGATATAGGTTTATGAATAGAATTAAGACTTGGTTAAGCAAGTCCAATATGGACTAGTGGCTAGGATATCTGGCTTTCACTCAGAAGGCCCGTGTTCGATTCCCGGTATCGGACCGAGTGCTTTTGTACCGCTTTTGAAGAATGAACTTAAAGACACATTTATAGGAATAATATCTAGGGTTGTTTCAATCAGTCTTATATGGTCTAGTGGCTAGGATATCTGGCTTTCACCCAGAAGGCCCGGGTTCGATTCCCGGTATCGGAGCGAGTGCTTTGTACCGCTTTCGAAGAATAAACTTAAAGACACATTTATAGGAATAATATTTAGGGTTTGTTCAACCAGTCCGATATGGTCTAGTGGCTAGGATATCTGGCTCTCACCCAGAAGGCGAGAGTACGACTCCCTGTATCGGAGCGTGTGCTTTTGTAACGCTTTTCAAGAATAGACTTAAGGATATAGGTTTATGAATAGAATTAAGACTTGGTTAAGCAAGTCCGATATGGTCTTGCGGCTAGTATACCTGGCTTTCACCCATAATACCCGGGTTCGATTCCCGGTATAGGAGCGAGTGCTTTTGTACCTCTTTTCAAGAATAGACTTAAGGATATAGGTTTATGAATAGAATTAAGACTTGGTTAAGCAAGTCCGATATGGACTAGTGGCTAGGATATCTGGCTTTCACCCAGAAGGCCCGTGTCCGATTCACGGAATCGGACCGAGTGCTTTTGTACCGCTTTTGAAGAATGAACTTAAAGACACATTTATAGGAATAATATTTAGGGTTTGTTCAACCAGTCCGATATGGTCTAGTGGCTAGGATATCTGGCTCTCACCCAGAAGGCGAGAGTACGATTCCCTGTATCGGAGCGTGTGCTTTTGTAACGCTTTTCAAGAATAGACTTAAGGATATAGGTTTATGAATAGAATTAACACTTGGTTAAGCAAGTCCGATATGGTCTTGCGGCTAGGATACCTGGCTTTCACCCATAATACCCGGGTGCGATTCCCGGTATCGGAGCGAGTGCTTTTGTACCTCTTTTCAAGAATAGACTTAAGGCTATAGGTTTATGAATAGAATTTAGACTTGGTTACGCAAGTCCGATATGGTCTAGTGGCTAGGATACCTGACTTTCAACCAGAAGGCCCGGGTTTGATTCCCGGTATCAAAGCGAGTGCTTTTGTACCGCTTTTGAAGAATGAATTTAAAGACGCATTTATAGGAATAATATTTAGGGTTGTTCCAACCAGTCCGATATGGTCTAGTGGCTAGGATATCTGGCTCTCACCCAGAAGGCGAGAGTACGATTCCCGGTATCGGAGCGTGTGCTTTTGTACCGCTTTTCAAGAATAGACTTAAGGATATAGGTTTATGAATAGAATTAAGACTTGGTTAAGCAAGTCCAATATGGACTAGTGGCTAGGATATCTGGCTTTCACTCAGAAGGCCCGTGTTCGATTCCCGGTATCGGACCGAGTGCTTTTGTACC